>NC_090335.1:17958453-18268739 GCF_035084215.1 Heptranchias perlo
TGAGAGGAAGGAGTGGGGAGAGTGGGGGAGTGGAAGGTGTGGGGGGGAGAGGAAGGAGTGGGGAGAGTGGGGGAGTGGAAGGTGTGGGGGGAGTGAAAGGAATGGGGGGAATGGAAGTAATGGCACCAACCATTTAGCCAGTGTGACAAACAAGAACAGGTTTGATAATATGAGAGTGTATGGATGGAAGTATTTCTGGATTTCTTGATACAGAGGGGCGGGGATATTTATGTCCCGTTACTTACAGTGTAGAAAGGACAGAATTGCAGTTGGGAGGGGTTCAGCTCTCAGGATGATACCGGGGATTAGAGGGTTAAATTACATAGAATTACATAGAATTTACAGCACGGAAACAGGCCACTCGGCCCAAATGGTCTACGCCAGTGTTTATATTCCACAGGAGACTCCTCCCACTCTACTTCATCTAACCTTATGATAAGGACAGATTATGAGGACTGGTTCCATAAACTTTGCTTGTATTCCCTTGAGTAGAAGATTGAGGGCTGATCTGATCGAGGTGTTTAAAATGTTAAAAGGATTCGATGGGATAGATACAGAGAAACTACTTCTGCAGGTGGGGAATCAAGAACGAGGGGACATAATCTTAAAATTAGAGCCAGATCATTTAGGAGGGAAATCAGGAAGCACTTTTTCACACAAAGGGTAGTGGAAATCTGGAATTGTCTCTCCCCAAAATGGCTGTGGCTGCTGGGGGACAATTGGAGCTTTCAAGACTGAGATTTTTGTTGGGTAAGGGATCTAGGGATATGGAGCGAAGGCGGGTAAATGGAGTTGAGGTACAGATCAGCCATGATCTAATTGAATGACGGGACAGGCTTGAGGGGCTGAATGGCCTACTCCTGTTCCTATGTTCCGACACTTTTGGAAGGGCTGATCAAAACAAACTTCCTTTTTTTGTAAGGAGTCTTACAACACCAGGTTATAGTCCAACAGCTTTATTTGAAATCACAAGCTTTCGGAGCTTACCTCCTTCATAGAGTAGAGTAGAGTAGAGTAGAGTAGAGTTATACAGCACGGATAGAGGCCCTTCGGCCCATCGTGTCCGCGCCGGCCATCAGCCCTGTCTACTCTAATCCCATATTCCAGCATTTGGTCCGTAGCCTTGTATGCTATGGCATTTCAAGTGCTCATCCAAATGCTTCTTGAATGTTGTGAGGGTTCCTGCCTCCACAACCCTTTCAGACAGTGAGTTCCAGACTCCAACCACCCTCTGGGTGAAAAAGTTATTTCTCAAATCCCCTCTAAACCTCCCGCCTTTTACCTTGAATCTATGTCCCCTTGTTATGGAACCCTCAACGAAGGGAAAGAGCTCCTTCGTATCCATCCTATCTGTGCCCCTCATAATTTTGTACACCTCAATCATGTCCCCCCTCAGCCTCCTCTGCTCCAAGGAAAACAAACCCAATCTTCCCAGTCTCTCTTCATAGCTGAAGCGCTCCAGCCCTGGTAACATCCTGGTGAATCTCCTCTGCACCCTCTCCAAAGCGATCACATCCTTCCTGTAGTGTGGCGACCAGAACTGCACACAGTACTCCAGCTGTGGCCTAACCAGTGTTTTATACAGCTCCATCATAACCTCCTTGCTCTTATATTCTATGCCTCGGCTCATAAAGGCAAGTATCCCATATGCCTTCTTTACCACCTTATCTACCTGTTCCGCCGCCTTCAGGGATCTGTGAACTTGCACACCAAGATCCCTCTGACCCTCTGTCTTGCCTAGGGTCCTCCCATTCATTGTGTATTCCCTTGCCTTGTTAGTCCCTCCAAAGTGCATCACCTCGCACTTTTCCGGGTTAAATTCCATTTGCCACTGTTCCGCCCATCTGACCAACCCATCTATATCGTCCTGCAGACTGAGGCTATCCTCCTCACTATTTACCACCCTACCAATCTTTGTATCATCAGCGAACTTACTGATCATACCTTTTACATTCATATCCAAGTCATAAAAGTGAATTCAAATTTTCAAACTGCCATGGTGAGATTTGAACTCACGTTCTCTGGATTACTGGACCAGCAACATACCACTACACTACTGTACCCATCAGGTGATGAAGGAGGAAAGCTCCGAAAGCTTGTGATTTCAAATAAAACTGTTGAACTATAACCTGGTGTTGTAAGACTCCGTACATTTGTCCACCCCAGTCCATCACCGGCATCTCTACATCATTCCTTTTTTGAGGAGACATTGGGGAGTACCTGATGTACCCAGTGGGCCAAGGTCAATTAAATGATTTATTTTTCCCCCCAATTAATCTTATTTATCTGGTATTTTGAAATGGTTGTTCCCCCTCTCACTCACTCACCACACATTTCACTGTAAACGAGCATGGCGGAACTCGGTTCAAATGCTAATTTACATGTTCATATAATTGAGCTAATTATCGCATAGTTAATGTACAGAACAGCACCTTTGCTGTCAAGTGCAAACAGTCCATTACTGTCATGCCAGAGCCAACACAAGCAGTTATTACAACCTTCTGACTTGAGTCACAGTGTATTGTTGCTGCTTAATGTTAACCGCGTATGGAAACAGCATTGGTCTTAGTATCAATTGTACAGTTAGTTGAAGCAAAATGTGATAAAGAACCAGGACTCTCAAATCAAAAAGCAACCAAGTGGAGCTTCCCTCATGACTTGCGTGCACAGAAATTTTATAAAAAATTCATTGTCGGGACGTGGACGTCGCTGGCGAGGCCAGCATTTATTGCCTCATCCCTAGCTACCCAGCTTTGATACAACTGAGTGCCTTGGTGGGCCAGTTCAGAGGACACTTAAAAGTCAACCACATTGGTGAGAGACTGGATTCACATACAGGCCAGACTGGGTAAAGACATTAGTGAAATAATTGGGTTTTTACAACAATCTGACGCTGCAAAAGAGAGTGGGGACAGGACGGACAAAGGTGAGGAGGGGATCAAAGATCGGGGGGAGACTTCAGGGTTGGGGGGAGCTTCATGGTCACTTTTACTGATACCAACTTTTTATTTCCAGATTTATTTTAAACAGAATTCAAATTCCCAAACTGTCATGGTGAGATTTGAAATCACATTCTCTGTGATTATTAGTCCAGTAACATAACCACTATGCTACTGTAGCAGAGTGAGAGACTAGTTGCTTATGCACATATATGAATCCATCCTCCTGTACTGGAAAATATACATACGTGCTTACCTCTATACTGGGAGGGATTGAATTCAGAGACAATGGGCTCAATTTTAATTTGGAAGTGCGGGTGTGTTGGGGGCGGGGTGCCTACGAAAATTGGGGAAATAAGGAGCGGGAAATGAACCCGGCTCCAACATGCCAACTTCCGCGTCTCACAAAGACGTATCTGGGTGCGCACGGTGTTCCCGAACCCGGAAGTCCTGCCACCAATTAAAGCCGGCGGGATGATATTTAAAGAAGCAAATGTCCCTCATTGAGGTACTTAAGGTAGTTTATTTCTTACACGTTAGGTAGTTAAAATGATTTTCAACTTACCTGGGCGGCTTACCCACTGCTTCCGATTCATGCCTGGATCAGGCAAAAATAAAGTAAATAAATGAAATAAAATAACATTTTATAAAGTAAAAAACTTAATAAACCTACCTTTGAAATGATGTCACCTGCACCCCCCTGCTCCGATGTCCGATGTCTCTCCGATGTCTTCCCCCGATGTCTCCCTATCCGGTGTCTTCCCCCTCCGATGTCTCCCCCCCGATGTCTCCCTCCCGATGTCTCCCCCCCGATGTCTCCCCCCCGATGTCTTCCCCCGATGTCTCTCCCCCGATGTCTCCCTCCCGATGTCTCCCCCCCGATGTCTCCCCCCCCGATGTCTCCCCCCCCCGATGTCTCCCTCTCCGATGTCTCCCCCCCGATGTCTCCCCCCCCGATGTCTCCCTCTCCGATGTCTTCCCCCGCTGTCTTCCCCCCCCGATGTCTCCCCCCCGCGATGTCTCCCCCCCCCCGATGTCTCCCTCTCTGATGTTTTCCCCCAATGTCTCCCCCCCGCGATGTCTCCCCCCCCCGATGTCTCCCTCTCCGATGTCTTCCCCCGCTGTCTTCCCCCCCCGATGTCTCCCCCCCGCGATGTCTCCCCCCCCGATGTCTCCCTCTCCGATGTCTTCCCCCAATGTCTCCCCTCCGATGTCTCCCCCCCCGATGTCTCCCTCTCCGATGTCTTCCCCAAATGTCTCCCCTCCGATGTGTCCCCCCCCCGATGTCTCCCCCCCCGATGTCTCCCCCCCGATGTCTCCCCCCCCCGATGTCTCTCCCCCCCGATGTCTCCCTCTCCGATGTCTCCCCCCCGATGTCTCCCCCCCCCGATGTCTCCCTCTCCGATGTCTTCCCCCGATGTCTCCCTCTCCGATGTCTTCCCCCAATGTCTCCCCTCCGATGTGTCCCCCCCCCGATGTCTCCCTCTCCGATGTCTTCCCCCAATGTCTCTCCTCCGATGTCTCCCCCCGATGTCTCCCTCTCCGATGTCTTCCCCCACTGTCTCCCCCCGCTGTCTCTCTCTCCGATGTCTCCCTCCCCTATGAATCACCCCCCCCGATGTTTCCCTCTCCGATGTCTTCCTCTCCGAAGTCTCCCCCCCCCGATGTCTCCCTCTCCGATGTCTCCCCCCCCCCCCGATGTTTCTCTCTCCGATGGCTCCCCCACCCATGTCTCCCTCTCTGATGTCTCCCTCTCCGATGTCTTCCCCCAGTGTCTCCCCTCCGATGTCTCCCCCCCCCAATGTCTCCCTCTCCGATGTCTTCCCCCAATGTCTCCCCTCCGATGTCTCCCCCCCCGATGTCTCCCTCTCCGATGTCTTCCCCAAATGTCTCCCTCTCCGATGTCTTCCCCCAATGTCTCCCCTCCGATGTCTCCCCCCCCGATGTCTCCCTCTCCGATGTCTTCCCCAAATGTCTCCCCTCCGATGTGTCCCCCCCCGATGTCTCCCCCCGATGTCTCCCCCCCCGATGTCTCCCCCCCGATGTCTCCCCCCCCGATGTCTCTCCCCCCCGATGTCTCCCTCTCCGATGTCTCCCCCCCGATGTCTCCCCCCCCCGATGTCTCCCTCTCCGATGTCTTCCCCCAATGTCTCCCCTCCGATGTCTCCTCCCCCCCGATGTCTCCCTCTCCGATGTCTCCCCCCCGATGTCTCCCCCCCCCGATGTCTCTCCCCCCCGATGTCTCCCTCTCCGATGTCTCTCCCCCCCGATGTCTCCCTCTCCGATGTCTCCCCCCCCGATGTCTCCCCCCCCCAATGTCTCCCTCTCCGATGTCTTCCCCCAATGTCTCCCCTCCGATGTGTCCCCCCCCCGATGTCTCCCTCTCCGATGTCTTCCCCCAATGTCTCTCCTCCGATGTCTCCCCCCCGATGTCTCCCTCTCCGATGTCTTCCCCCACTGTCTCCCCCCGATGTCTCTCTCTCCGATGTCTCCCTCCCCTATGAATCACCCCCCCCGATGTTTCCCTCTCCGATGTCTTCCTCTCTGAAGTCTCCCCCCCCCGATGTCTCCCTCTCCGATGTCTCCCCCCCCCCCCCCGATGTTTCTCTCTCCGATGGCTCCCCCACCCATGTCTCCCTCTCTGATGTCTCCCTCTCCGATGTCTCTCTGAGGTCTCCCCCTCCCCCTGCTCCCATGTCCGATGTTCCCCCCCCCCCCATTTTTGTCCCTCCCGATCTTTGGTCCCTCCCACATCTTTGTCCCCCCCACTCTCTCTTGCAGCACCGGATGACGTCTCTCTCTCTCTCTTTCTCCATTCCCCCCCCGCCACTTGGCTTTGCAGCTCCTGCCGGCAGCTAGCCTGTCAATCACCCTGGCTGCCGGGCTTGAAACCCGGAAACAAGATTAATGAGTATCAATTACCTCGCGATCGCGTGGGGAAAGGTACGTTTTTATTTCTCGGGTTTGCCGCGTGCTCATTGACCCTCCCCCGCTGCCATCCTGCCACCCTTTTAAAATTGAGCCCAATTACACTGCGGGGACAGGAAGCAAACATCTTTGTGCGTTAACTACCACTGAAATTCCAGAGAGAATGAGTGCATGTGCTCTGACTGGACCATTAGGGTGACATATCTTTCACTAATTTATTATATATTAGATTGGAATCTTCCACTCCCTTCCCCACTATAAATAAAACTAAAAATTATTTTTATTCAAAAAATAACTACTTGTCTTATGGATTTTGCCCACCAGGACAGCAGGGGCCAAATGGGATGCAAAATGGTGGGAATATATTCTCCAAAAAGACTTTTTTTAAATTCGTTCACGGGATGTGGGCGTCGCTGGCAAGGCCGGCATTTATTGCCCATCCCTAATTGCCCTCGAGAAGGTGGTGGTGAGCCGCCTTCTTGAACCGCTGCAGTCCGTGTGGTGACGGTTCTCCCACAGTGCTGTTAGGAAGGGAGTTCCAGGATTTTGACCCAGCGACAATGAAGGAACGGCGATATATTTCCAAGTCGGGATGGTGTGTGACTTGGAGGGGAACGTGCAGGTGGTGTTGTTCCCATGCGCCTGCTGCTCTTATCCTTCTAGGTGGTAGAGGTCGCGGGTTTGGGAGGTGCTGTCGAAGAAGCCTTGGCGAGTTGCTGCAGTGCATCCTGTGGATGGTGCACACTGCAGCCACAGTGCGCCGGTGGTGAAGGGAGTGAATGTTTAGGGTGGTGGATGGGGTGCCAATCAAGCGGGCTGCTTTATCTTGGATGGTGTCGAGCTTCTTGAGTGTTGTTGGAGCTGCACTCATCCAGGCAAGTGGAGAGTATTCCATCACACTCCTGACTTGTGCCTTGTAGATGGTGGAAAGGCTTTGGGGAGT
The DNA here is from genome assembly GCF_035084215.1 of Heptranchias perlo. Classification (NCBI taxonomy): domain Eukaryota; kingdom Metazoa; phylum Chordata; class Chondrichthyes; order Hexanchiformes; family Hexanchidae; genus Heptranchias; species Heptranchias perlo. The sequence continues at coordinate 17,965,264 of NC_090335.1, forward strand.
CAGGAGGTGAGTCACTCGCCGCAGAATACCCAGCCTCTGACCTGCTCTCGTAGCCACAGTATTTATATGGCTGGTCCAGTTAAGTTTCTGGTCAATGGTGACCCCCAGAATGTTGATGGTGGGGGATTCGGCGATGGTAATGCTGTTGAATGTCAAGGGGAGGTGGTTAGACTCTCTCTTGTTGGAGATGGTCATTGCCTGGCACTTATCTGGCGCGAATGTTCCTTGGCTGTAAAGCGCTTTGGGAGGTCCTGAGGTCATGAAAGTCACTATAGAAATGCAAGTTCTTTCCTTTCCACAGAGCAAAAAAATGAAGTATAAATCATTGTGAAGACACAGTTCCTTTTCACAGACATACCACTGTATCTGTCAATCCAAAATTACATAGAATTACATAGAATTTACAGCACAGAAACAGGCCATTTGGTCCAACTGGTCTATGCCGGTATTTATGCTCCACGCAAGCCTCCTCCCTCCCTAATTCATTTAATCCTATCAGCATATCCTTCTATTCCTTTCTCTCTCGTGTGCTTATCCAGCTTCTCCTTAAACACATATTTGTTACCCGTCTCAACTACTCCATCTGGCAGCAACTTCCACATTCTAACCGCTGAGTAAAGGATTTTCTCCTGAATTCCTTATTGGATTTATTAGTGACTCTCTTATATTTATGACCCCCAGTTTTGGATTCCCCCACAGGTGGAAACATTTTCTCTACGTCTACTCTATCAAAACCATTCATAATTTTATAAACCTCTATTCGGTTACCCCTCAGCCTTCTCTTTTCTACAGAAAAGAGCCTCAGCTTGTTCAATCTTTTGAAATCCAATTCTAAATTGATCTAAATTGGATCCTTTTGAATTGGCTGAAATCTCCGAATTCATTTCAGTTTAGGTTCAGAATCAATTTTAACCCTAACCATGAGGTGGTCAAGTGACAGTACAGTAATAGCCAGCTGTTGTGTAGATCCATGTTCTTTGTAATGCACTTGTTTTTCAATTATATTCAGTAAAGTGACAGGCTGTCTTTTAAATTAACTGTATCAACCTAGATTTCTGAGCCAGTGAACTGAAGTGAAAGAAACTTAAGCCGATGTCTCAACATGTTGGCAGAAGCATCGTTCTCTTCACACCATGCAAAACGATACAGGCCTGTTGGGAGTGAGATTCGTGCAAAACAGACAATAGCGAATTGGTGGCCCATTTTAGACTCCGTCCGATTTTCTTCTCATTGACTTCAAGGAAAAGAAAATTCTTTGATGCAACTGAGTGGCTTGCACTTAAGTGCAATTAAGAGTCAACCACGTTGGTGTGGGACTGGAGTCACATATAGGCCAGAGCAGGTAAGGACGGCACATTTCTTTCCCTAAAGGGACATTAGAATCATTAAAGGTTACGGCACGGAAGGAGGCCATTCGGCCCATCGAGTCCGTGCCGGCTCTATGCAAGAGCAATCCAGCCAGTCTCACACCCCCGCCCTTTCATTGTAGCCCTGCAAATTTTTTCCTTTCAAGTACTTTTTTTTTCTTTGTTCATGGGATGTGGGCGTCGCTGGCGAGGCTGACATTTATTTGCCCGTCCCTAAATGCCCTTGAGAAGGTGGTGGTGAGCCACCTTCTTGAACCGCTGCAGTCCGTGTGGTGACGGTTCTCCCACAGTGCTATTAGGAAGGGAGTTCCAGGATTTTGACCCAACGACAATGAAGGAATGGCGATATATTTCCAAGTCGGGATGGTGTGTGTCTTGGAGGGGAACGTGCAGGTGCTGTTGTTCCCATGTGCCTGCTGCTCTTGTCCTTCTAGGTGGTAGAGGTCGCGGGTTTGGGAGGTGCTGTCGAAGAAACCTTGGCGAGTTGCTGCAGTGCATCCTGTGGATGGTGCACACTGCAGCCACTGTGCGCCAGTGATGAAGGGAGTGAATGTTTAGGGTGGTTGATGGGGTGCCAATCAAGCGGGTTGCTTTGTCCTGGATGGTGTCGTACTTCTTGAGTGTTGTTGGAGCTGCACTCATCCAGGCAAGTGGAGAGTATTCCATCACACTCCTGACTTGTGCCTTGTAGATGGTGGAAAGGCTTTGGGGAGTCAGGAGGTGAGTCACTCGCTGCAGAATACCCAGCCTCTGACCTGCTCTTGTAGCCAGAGTATTTATATGGCTGGTCCAGTTAAGTTTCTGGTCAATGGTGACCCCCAGGATGTTGATGGTGGGGGATTCGGTGATGGTAATGCCGTTGAATGTCAACAAGGGGAGGTGGCTAGACTCTCTCTTGTTGGAGATGGTCATTGCCTGGCACGTGTCTGGTGCAAATGTTGCTTGCCACTTATGAGCCCAAGCCTGGATGTTGTCCAGGTCTTGCTGCATGCGGGCTCGGACTTCTTCATTATCTGAGGGTTTGCGAATGGAACGGAACACTGTGCAATCATCAGCGAACATCCCCATTTCTGACCTTATGATGGAGGGAAGGTCATTGATGAAGCAGCTGAAGATGGTTGGGCCTACGACACTGCCCTGAGGAACTCCTGCAGCAAAGTCCTGGGACTGAGATGATTGGCCTCCAACAACCACTAACATCTTCCTTTATGCTAGGTATGACTCCAGCCACTGGAAAGTTTTCCCCCTGATTCCCATTGACTTCAATTTTACTAGGGCTCCTTGGTGCCACACTCGGTCAAATGCTGCCTTGACGTCAAGGGCAGTCACTCTCACCTCACCTCTGGAATTCAGCTCTTTTGTCCATGTTTGGACCAAGGCTGTAATGAGGTCTGGAGCCGAGGGTCCTGGCGGAACCCAGACTGAGCATCGGTGAGCAGGTTATTGGTGAGTAAGTGCCGCTTGATAGCACTGTCGACGACACATTCCATCCCTTTGCTGATGATTGAGAGTAGACTGATGGGGCGGTAATTGGCCAGATTGGATTTGTCCTCCTTTTTGTGGACAGGACATACCTGGGCAATTTTCCACATTGTTGGGTCGATGCCAGTGTTGTAGCTGTACTGGAACAGCTTGGCTGGAGGCGCGGCTAGTTCTGGAGTGCAAGTCTTCAGTACTACAGCTGGGATGTTGTCAGGACCTATAGCCTTTGCTCTATCCAGTGCACTCAGCCGTTTCTTGATATCATGTGGAGTGAATCGAATTGGCTGAAGACTGGCTTCTGTGATGGTGGGGATATTGGGAGGAGGCCGAGATGAATCATCCACTCGGCACTTCTGGCTGAAGATGGTTGCAAACGCTTCAGCCTTGTCTTTTGCACTCACGTGCTGAATTCCGCCATCATTGAGGATGGGGATGTTGACAGACTCTCCTCCTCCCGTTAATTGTTTAATTGTCCACCACCATTCACGACTGGATGTGGCAGGACTGCAGAGCTTTGATCTGATCCGTTGGTTGTGGAATCGCTTAGCTCTGTTTATAGCATGTTGCTTCCACTGTTTAGCATACATGTAGTCCTGAGTTGTAGCTTCACCAGGTTGGCACCTCATTTTTAGGTATGCTTGGTGCTGCTCCTGGTATGCTCTTCTACACTCCTCATTGAACCAGGGTTGATCCCCTGGCTTGTTGGTAATGGTAGAGTGAGGAATATGCCGGGTCATGAGGTTACAGATTGTGCTGGAATACAATTCTGCTGCTGCTGATGGCCCACAGCGCCTCATGGATGATCAGTTTTGAGTTGCTAGATCTGTTCTGAATCTATCCCATTTAGCATGGTGGTAGTGCCACACAATATGTTGGATGGTATCTTCAGTGCGAAGATGGGACTTCGTCTCCTACCAATACTGTCATGGACAGATGCATTTGCGACAGGTAGATTGGTGAGGACGAGGTCAAGTAAGTTTTTCCCTTGTGTTGGTTCGCTCACCACCTGCCACAGGCGCAGTCTGGCAGCTATGTCCTTCAGGACTGGGCCACTCTTGGTGATGGACATTGAAGTCCCCCACCCAGCATACATTCTGTGCCCTTGCTACCCTCAGTGCTTCCTCCAAGTGGTGTTCAACATGGAGGAGGACTGATTCATCAGCTGAGGGAGGACGGTAGGTGGTAATCAGCAGGAGGTTTCCTTGCCCATGTTTGACCTGATGCCATGAGATTTCATGGATTCCAGAGTCAATGTTGAGGACTCGCAGGGCCACTCCCTCCTGACTGTAAATCACTGTACCGCCACCTCTGGTGGGTCTGTCCTGCCGGTGGGAGAGGACATACCCAGGGATGGTGATGGAAGAGTCTGGGACGTTGGCTGAAAGGTATGATTCTGTGAGTATTGCTATGTCAGGCTGTTGCTTGACTAGTCTGTGGGACAGTTCTCCCAATTTTGGCACAAGTCCTCAGTTGTTCGTGAGGAGGACCTTGCAGGGTCGACTGGGCTTGGTTTGCCTTTGTCGTGTCCGGTGCCTAGTGGTCCGATGCCGGGTGGTCCGTCCGTTTTTTTTATTCTTATACTGACTTTCTTTAGCGAGATTTTACAACTGAGTGGCTTGCTAGGCCATTTCAGAGGGCAAATAAGAATCAACCACTTATCCAGTTGCCTTTCGAAGGCCATGATTGAATCTGCCTCCACCATTCTCTCGGGCAGTGCATTCCAGATCCTAACCACTCGCTGTGTAAAAAAGCTTTTCCTCATATAGAATCATAGAATCATAGAAGTTTACAACATGGAAACAGGCCCTTCGGCCCAACATGTCCATGTCGCCCAGTTTATACCATTAAGCTAGTCCCAATTGCCTGCACTTGGCCCATATCCCTCTATACCCATCTTACCCATGTAACTGTCCAAATGCTTTTTAAAAGACAACATTGTACCCGCCTCTACTACTGCCTCTGGCAGCTCGTTCCAGACACTCACCACCCTTTGAGTGAAAAAATTGCCCCTCTGGACCCTTTTGTATCTCTCCCCTCTCACCTTAAATCTATGCCCCCTCGTTATAGACTCCCCTACCTTTGGGAAAAGATTTTGACTATCTACCTTATCTATGCCCCTCATTATTTTATCGACTTCTATAAGACCACCCCTTAACCTCCTACTCTCCAGGGAAAAAAGTCCCAGTCTATCTAACCTCTCCCTATAAGTCAAACCATCAAGTCCCGGTAGCATCCTAGTAAATCTTTTCTGCACTCTTTCTAGTTTAATAATATCCTTTCTATAATAGGGTGACCAGAACTGTACACAGTATTCCAAGTGTGGCCTTACTAATGTCTTGTACATTGGACAGGAAGTCAAAGACCTTGGACCTGTGACTGCCTGACCAGGGCTCCCCGAGTGTGCAACTCCACGTTTGGTTCTTTTGCCAATCAAAACGTTCACCTTTACTGATAACAGTTTTTTTATTTCCATATTTTTTATATTCAAATTCTCAGACCGCCATGGTGAGACTTGAATTCTCTGAATTATTTGCCCAAGCCTCTGGATTACTACCACTACACTACTTTACCCGTATCTAACCGTGTGAGCACTGATCTATTATATCATGATACACTTGTACATTTTAGAGTTTTCAAAATACCAAGGAGGGTTTTTCTCGTAGTGCCTGAAAACTGGTACAAACTGAACCAAGTTCAATTCACATCACCCTATTGAATTGAATAAATACAAATGAATGTCATATTCAGGAAATTTGCTGTGACATGGATTCAGGCCTAGTTTCACTTGGGAGTTTGTAGAGAAATTGGAAACCTACCTTCCTTCTGTCAGACCTATATCAAAATATAGACCCAGGAGTGAAAAGTTAGCTTCTGAATAATGGTCTTATGTATTATTGCATGCAGTACCTGCTAGCCATTTTTTTGAAAGTTTTACTATATCATGTTGTAATATACCAGTCAATGCCCTCCTTTATTGCCTCCTTTAAGGTGGTGATGGAGTTTTGCTAGCTGAGGATCACTGTCCACCTGCCCTCTGCTTTGTGCTTAATTTTTCTGTAAGGAGAGAACGAAAAATAATATGTACTGAATGAGCGGATTATCCTGCGCTTTGCATTTTAATCCGATGCACAGTAGTATGGCTTTAAGCATGGCTTATGTAAAGCACTGTGCTCAACAGAATGGTTGAGGGAACGTTTGAGAGCTGTGTGCAAATAATTGCAGTCAATCTTCAAACTTTCTCAGTTGCATCTCTCCGGGCCCTCCTTTCTTGATCCTACTGTGCAAATTCTCAAGCATGTTCATTACTTTCCTTTGTGTTACAGTTGGAGCGGTTCAGTGGATCCATTTGGGTTATGTATACTGAAGTACTCAAGCAAGTTAATCTGACACCTCCAACTTACTTGGCATCAATGGCTATCGGAATGTGTGGGAGGTTCATAAATAGCAGGGTAAAAAAATTTTCACAGTGATTCTCCTTTCTCACTGTGGCACCTTCTTTTGGTTATCCATCCAGGCAGCAGACTCCATAGTGTAGAGCAGGCTGATGGCTTCTCGTGCCTTTTTGACCCTCTGGGGTTTGCCTCTCTGTACCATACAGAGCAGTCCTTCTTGCCATAATGTTGTCAACTGTGACCTTGAGATCTTTGTTTGTAAATCAGGGTTTCTGCTGCTGTCTGTTGTCCCTGCATTTCTCCCCAACCTTGTGCACGCCACAGCTCCAATAGGTCAGTGTTCGCTGTTTACACCAGTTAACTGGCGGCATTCCTGCAAGTGCTTTCTGATTAGCCAGTCGGTGGTGCCTTCCTTCTAACACGCCCAAGTATGTGGTGAGTGCACAGAGTCCGTTCCTCCCCTATCCTCCTTCCTCTTCTGGTCCCTGTCATCAGCACTTCTCCTTCTCACTAAAACCATGACCTCCCACTCAGGCACCAGTACTCTCCACCGTTCTGCCACCATCCCTGAATTGTGTACCTCCTGTTCAGGCCCATGACTTCCCTCTGGACATTTTCTGCCACACTTAATTGTCTTTCTTGCCATTTAGCCCTCCACCTCTTCTTCAAAGTCTTCATAGGACTAGCGGTAACTTTCCCACTTCTTTCTCCTAGGTTCTGTACTGAGAAGCTCCTTCCTCATCCTTGATATCTTCATCCTTCATTTAAATTCCCCTTGTTGCCCTCCTCCAATTTCTCTGTGCTCATGTCCCGGCTCTGCACATTGGGTTTCCTATCCACATCCGCAGCCACCTCCTGGATCTCCCCATCACACAAAGCCTTGGCACCTCTGAGATTTCGAGCACTGACCTTTATGCCTGATACATGCTCCAGCAACCCTAGTTCCGGAAGCGGTGATTAACTTCACAACGGGGGTATCTACATACAAAGCACTGTGGAACTCTATCCCAGATGGTGCTGTTTTCAGGGAGGAAAGGGCCGACTGCGAGGAGTTGCACACTCGGGGAGCCCTGGTCAGGCAGTCACAGGTCCAAGGTCTTTGACTTCCTGTCCAATTAACTCAATGGAGTGAACTTCAGAACATATCTCTATCTGTTCATTGGTACTCGGGACAACTCTCTCTGTGCTTTCAATAATCACCAGGTTTCAATTCAAGAGACATCTGGTCTTGTTATTGGTTGTACTCTGTTCCTCTATCCCCTCAAGTACACAAAACGTAGCACTGGTTTTGAAAAAAACATTTGGAGGTCTAGGCCAAATTTGAATTCGTCTTTATTTAAATTGAGGTTTATGATTGCATTGAAGGGGAAAAATAGCTTTCTTATTGATTTATGCCTGGCAAACTCAATTTCCCTGGTCTGTTTCGCAGACTAGGTTGAGTGTTCTGCATTTTTACTTTGCATGAAAGGACTCATCATTTTAATGCTTTCTGCGTAAAATGATTTCTTTTTAATTTGCTGCAGCCATACTGAGTTTTATTTTGCAAAATCCTCTCATACTGTGTTTGCACATTGCAATTTAAAAAAATATTTTTATGAGCCCATTTGTAATAATTCCTTTGATGTAAAAATCTGCACTTCTGTTTCACAGTGTTTGGATAATCCTAATCTAATCTTGCACAGATAGATAATGTAGTTTTATCTCGGTGCCTGTCTGCAAATATAAATGAGTCCACAAAACACTAATCCTTCCCTCATCTGTCTTTGTTATAAAAACATCTTACACATCGCAATAAAGCATGTACTGAAAGGATTCAGCACCGGACCAATCTGTAAGAATGTGGGACTTGCTGTATAATCTGGTGTGCAAATTAATCATCTATAGCTAGTAGGTTGTAAACTTAATAGGTGATCAGACTTAGCAATGAACCAGGCACAATTAAGTCGGAGTTGTGTTTGCCTAATCTTATCAAAAACATTAGGGGTAAATTTTAGGTGAGGTTTGAGCGGGAACAGTGCATCATGGGCTTTGCGTCAGCACAGATCCGTAATCAGTGCTTAGTTCACCAGCCTCCGAGCCTGGATTGCGCCTCCTAGTGGCAGCTTGGACAAAGCAGGGGGCAGAATACCCAGGGCATTAGCAGCTCCTAAAGGGCTGCAGCCTACATTTGATAAAAGGTAGCCGTTTTAAAGGTAAGTTGCTGCATATGGGGGCAAGGGAAAGCTGGCTGTCCAAGAGACTATGTTGGGCAAAGGTAGGAAACCAATGGATGACAAAAGATATGTGGAGATAGGAAATTGAGTTTGTGGACAAGTGATGGAGGAGCCCAGAAACTGGAACCACCTGATTGATGGATGGAGAGATGGAAGTGCTGATGTGTCAGGTGTCTGTGAGGGAGTTGCCCTGCTTGACACCGTGGGACACTCTCCCCAGGGGATAGCAGTACAGAATACCTGATGGGAGGTGGCAGCCAAAGTCAAGTCTGTGACCAATACCCATGAGTCCTGGGAACGGATGCAGAAGAAGATAACTACACAACAGTATCATATATCAAGTAAAGAAAGAAAGAACGTATTTATATAATGCCTTTCACATCCTCAGAACATCCTGAACTAATTTACAGACAATTAAATACTTTTGAGGTGTAGTAACTGTTGTAATTTTGGGAAATGCGGCAGCCAATTTGTGTACAGCAAGGCCCCACAAACAGCAATCAAATAAATGACCAGATCATCTGTATTAGTGATGTTGGTTGAAGGATAAATATTGGCCACGACACTGGGGAGAACTCCCCTGCTGAAATAGTGCCATGGGATCTTTTACATCCACCTGAGAGGACAGACGGAACCTCGATTTAAGGTCTCATCTGAAAGACGGCACCTCTGACAGTGCAGTACTGGATTATGTGCTTAAGTTGCATGGAGTGGGGCTTGAACCCACAATCCTCTGACTCAGAAAGCACAAGAGCTATCCACTGAGCCACGGCTGGCATCTTCATATAAAGACTCACCTGTAACAATTCACTTCTCTTGCTGCAATGGTGATATCTTTGCCTTCATTAAACTCAAATAATACTCCGTTTTGAATGTAACTGCAACTGTAGACACTCAGCAAAAACGCCTTTCAACAATCCCTTTGCTAAGTATGTCATTGTGTCTGATCAGCAAAAGAAACCAATAGCAGGGAAGAAGGGTTCTACGAAAGCCCTGTCTAAACGTAGGGTGCGGAAGGAGAGTTGCTGCAGTGGAGGCAGTGGGATACCCGCTGATCACTAGGGGAGGATGGAGCCTCAGAGACCTCATCCAATTCTTTACTGAAGCCTTGTAATGAGGTTTATGATTGCACTGAAGGGGAAAAATAGCAGCCTTCAACCAGTTTAGCGCCATTATAGAGTGGGTCGAGACCACTACTAGGCCCTCTCCCTCCAAACAATGTTGCCTCTACCCCAAGGAGTACCGTCACCCCTCTGCCTGGTGTTTCAGGAGTTGGCGGTATCAGCAGCAGCAGCAAGAAGGGTGATCAGATGGCACACAGCAGGCAGTGAAGGGGCAGCCGCCCTTTTCCTGGCTGAGGTTGGGGGCGAGGAAACTCAAGATCCGGGTAGGGAGGTGATGGTAGGCCTCGCTGCCTGATTTTCCCACATCTTCTGCCTCCATCCCACCTAATTTTTGGGACAAGATAGTGGAGGAAAAATCCAGGCCTTGGCCTTCATTCACCATTTGATGGGAGCAAAGTTAGTGGAGATATCTCCTAAAGTGAGGCAGTAACATTTATGACATGACCATGTCAATCTTTAGACTTCTGGCACTCAATGGGCTGAAAGAAAGGCGGTTTAGAGCTGGTTTACTGCCTAATTCCTTCGATATGAGGTACTTATAGAATAACTGTTATAGGGTATATTAGAAATAAGTCAAAGTTGAAATAATAAAACTGGAATAGAATAAAGATTGAGAACAGGGGAGGATGATAGAAAAACAGATCTTACAAATAATTTATGCACTAAACCCATCTGCTCATCTTTAAAACCCATCTTTTTGACCAAGCATTTGGTCACCTCTCTGAGCTTGCCCACCATGGCTTGGCACCCATCCCAAAAGGGAATTTCCCCTGTAAAGTGCCTTGGGCTGATTTTCCTAAATTAAAGCTCTTTAAATGCAAGGCATTGCTGCTGATGTTAGAACATTTGAGTCATTTTATTAATATAATATTACGGTTTAAATCCATGTCACGGTGCATAAGTTGAAAACCCCTCCAAAAAAAGGTCAGCCACGAGCTGCTGGCACTGTAAAGGTAAAGCCATAATCAGCACTTAACGTGGGGAAATCATGTACTCAATATATAAAAAATCTACACATTTACGATGCAGATTGTCTGAAATTCAAACGACCACATACTTGACTTTGAAAATGTAAAATCACCAACCATCAACTGTTCAGTGTGTAATGATAACATTGTGTTGGAGCACATTCTTTGATCTTAATGAAAAATTCATGTCCAAGGGATGAAGGAGTTAGTTCTCTGGCACAGACATTCAAAGATCTGGGTCAATCCAGCTACAAGCTGTCGTGGCATTGAAACAAGTCGTATAATCCTTTTTTAAAAAAATGCTGACATGATGTTGTTTTCATATCTTCTCACTTTTCCCTTGGAGAATACTGTGAAGTAGTGGAAGGATTCTTGGGGCTGATTAACAGTCTAACAGACCATGATGTGAACACTCCTTCCATGGCCATAACCATCCTTATACCAGCCAATAGGACGTTTTATGGGCTCGCACAACCCACACAATGAGGGGGATCCACCCACACCCACTGGACACGAGTATCCCACTGGATGTCAACCCAGAATTCAGAGCCAGAGCTCCAGTCTGCCCTCGCCAGGACTGTGGTTTGAACCCTGTACCTTCGGACTCAGAGGCAGGAATGCTCCACTGAGCCAAAGGCTCACTCCTGCTCATGTGATAGTAAGTCACGAATTAAAATGAGGAGTATTAAGCCCCTCGGAGCTTCCCAAGTGCCAAACCCAAGCAGCGGTATAATTATAGGCCTTGGAAAGTGAACCTTAGACTTGTCTTTGCTTCACCATTATCTCTGTTAGGGGCTAAGATCACTTTTGGGAGTGATTTTACTGGGAAGTTTCTAAATTTAATGCAGCGTACATTCGCTGATTCCACACTCCCAGTATAATGTTGCAACCCAGCTCCAACTCAAACTCCCATCTGGTAAAACTCCCCACTACAGGCATGGAATTGGTGAATTTATCCCTGCATTTGGGAAAAGAAAGTTGATAAAATACAAAACTGTAGCACAATATTGCATATCATAGAATCTTACAGCACAGGAGGAGGCCATTCGGCCCATCGTGCCTGTCCCGGCTCTTTGAAAGAGCTATCCAATTATCCAACTCCCCCAACTCTTTCCCCACAGCCCTGCAAATGTTTCCTTTTCAAGTATTTATCCAATTCCCTTTTGAAAGTTACTATTGAATCTGCTTCCACCACTCTTTCACGCAGTGCGTTCCAGATCATAACAACTCGCTGTGTAAAAAAAAAATTCTCCTCATCTCCCCTCTGGTTCTTTTACCAATTATCTTAAATCCGTATCCTCTGGTTACTGACCCTCCTTCCAGTGGAAACAATTGCTCCCGATCAAAACCGCTCATAATTTTGAACACCCTCATTAAATCTCCCCTTAACCTTCTCTGCTCTAAGGAAAACAACCCCAGCTTCTCCAGTCTCTCCACAAAACTGAAGTCTCTCATCCCTGGTACCATTCTGGCAAATCTCCTCTGCACCCTCTTTAAGGCCTTGACATCCTTCCTAAAGTGTGGTGCGCAGAATTGGACACATGGGCTTCATTTTAGCACCCGCTATCTGGCGGGGGGGGGGGGGGGTCCGAAAATCGGGGAATCCCGGAGCGGGTCCGGAGCCCGGCTCCAACCCGCCCACTTCCGGGTTCCCCACAGACGCGCCGACGTGCGCGCTCAGCCCCCGCACGTGGGACTCCTGCAGGCAATTAAAGCCGGCGGGGTTCCACTTAACAGTATTTACTTAAGTATTTCAGGTCATTAACTGACCTGATTAAGGGAATATGTGAGGAGAGGTGGGATTTTAGAGACAACTGGCACTGTATCCTGTACTGGGGGAAACACTCCCAGTTGAAATGGACGTGTTGCAGCTGTCAGCCTGTGGCAGCTGCAAAGGTCCATTTGACAGGTGGCGGGGGGAGACCCTCACTCATTGCAGGAGGCCACTCTGTCACTTGGGACAAAGTTTGGCCTCCACCACCCTCCGCCTGACAATCAAATTCACCAACTTGCACACTTACCCCGGGGTCCAGAGACATGTACCTACCTTGCAGACCCCCTCAGATGTACATCTTCCGGATGGGGTCCACCATAGCTGCAGTCATGACCTCCTCGGAGGGCGAACAGCATCACTAGCCTCGTCGGCCACGCCGTCCACTTCTGACACGTGGAGCTCCACAACAGAGTGCTGTGACACATCTACCTGCACAGCAGGAGGGAGGGCTACCGCAGAGAGAGATGCGTCGCAGAGGGCACTACTCTCGCCACAGGGTCCACAGACCGAGGCTCAGCTTCCTGGACCTCTCTGAGCAGCAGTGCACACGGAGGCTCAGAGTCACTCAACATGTAGTTGTGGACATCTGCAGCCTCCTTCATGCCGAGCTGCTCCTGGCTGGCCCGAGCACCATCTTCTTACCTGTCGCTGTCAAAGTCACCACTGCCCTCAACAACTTCTCCTCCGCATCCTTCCAGGGTGCCACCGGGGACATCGCCGACGTCTGTCAGTCGTCTGCACAAAAGAGCCCTGCAAATACACCTACACCCAGTCTGCAGTGACACAATGGGTGTCATCAGTTGTGGGTCTTCATTGTGATCCTCAGGAAAGGGCATTATTGCACAAACCAGACAAGATTTGCAAAGACGTGGCAGTAGTGGTGCCAATATAATATGTCATGTGAGTTGGTCAGAAATTCAATATAAGTAAAAACCCTCAAACACCCTTGTGCATCCCCTTCATGCTCACGACACGTTTGCCTTACGCTGCCTACTGCACATATGTGATGCATGCCCTGTGGCTGCAGCACAGGTAGTGGCAGGTTGAGTGAGGCTGACTGTGAAAGAGATGCACGAGAGGGTGAGTATGAGATAGAGCCATGAGATTGTATGAGGATTGGGTTGAGTGGTAGTGGCGGGATGAGTACTGGCGAGGTGAGTAAGTGCAAGTAAGATGAGGATGAGCTTTGAGTGGGTGTGAGGGGTAATGTGACAGAGTAGTGTTGGCAGTGCAGAAGGAGATGTGGGGTGGGGGCAGTGATGTGGCAGACGGTGTGTAGGGGAATGAGTAAGTGTACTCACTTTGGCTGACCTACTTAGGTCATTGGAGCGCCTCCTGCACTGTATGCAGGTGGGCGATATGTTGGTGGTGCTGGTGACTTCCTCTGCCACCTCGAGCCAGGCTTTTCTGGTGGCAGAGGCAGGCCGCTTCCTCCCGCCCGCCGGGGGGAAGATCTCTGTCCTCCCCCTCCTCCTCACCCCATCTAATGATACCTGGAGTGAGGCATCATTAAACTGGGAGCAGCCTTCCCTCTGGGCTGCTCCATGCTGTAACTTGTTCTGTTTGTTGCAGCATCTGTCAGTGGAGGACTGCCCCTTTAAACAGAGCTCCTCCAGCTGACAGACCTTACTGCACATGTGCAGTCCGCCCGACGCGCAGATCAGCAGTGGGGAGCCCGGAAGAGCAGGTAAGTGGATCCAATTAAGCTGCGATCGCGCGGGGGGCAGACTGATTTCACCGGGCGCGTGGGTAACGCGCCCGGTGAAATCAGTCTGCCCCCCGCCGCGAACCTGCAGCCCTGGTAACATCGAGCCCAATATTCTAGCTGGGACCTAACCTGTGATTTATAATGGTTTAGCATAAACTTTGCATTAACTTAAAAAGCATTACAAAAAAAAAATGATCCTCACTGAGACCTGCTCTGTATTTTCGGTTTCTTTGAATGCATTTTTATGACATCAGTATAAATCACATTAAAAATTGAAAAGCTTCCCTGATTGCAGGTTCTTAAACATACTGTGCCTGATGTGTGCGAATGATGGTGAAATAAGGTGAAACTTTAAATTTTAAGACTCAAAGAAGAAATGTACTAGTGTGGGTTTGGCATTTCCATGGGCCCCGATTGTTACACTGATTTATGCCCATTTTAAGTTCAGGCATGAGATAGGGAGGATACCCGGGTGTAACTTGACATCGGCAAAATGAGGGCAACATTGGCTGCATCTTTGGGTCTAACTATCGGGTTGCACCCAAGGAAGATACTTCCCCCAAGAACAGGTGGGTTGGGGGAAGGTGGGCAGTGAAAAAGATAAGTTTTTGTTGCGGGATCGCATCCCGGCTCCATCACACCCACTTCCAGATTTAACCCAGGCAGACTGGTCTACGTATGGAGAGCAGACACCAGGAAGTCCCACTCCCACTTAAAGCCGGCGGGCCCATACTTAAAGAAGCAATGTACCTCACTGAGATACTTGAGGTACTTAATATTTGGTGTATTGGAACATTAAAACAAATTTAACTTTACCTGTTCGGATTTCCCATCACCTCCGATTCACGTCAGGTGAAATCAGGCGGGAAGGGTCGGATCCATGAGGTGAGGGTCCTTATTGCACTACTCGAGGGCCCGGAGGAGCAGGAATATTTCATCCAGGTCCAACAAGCTCACCTGGCTGACAGTAACCCCGTGATCGGCCGACCCGTCCACCGACCCCCCCACCGATGGTGGACCCCCCCCTCCACGCTGGAACCCTCCACCCCGATCCACGATGTTTGATTACCCCTCAATCCACATTGGTGGCTGACCCCCCAATCCATGATGGCGACTGACTCCCCCGATCCACGATGGCGACTGACCTCCCCACCCGATCCATGATGGTGACTGACCCCCTCCCTCGATCCACGATGGTGAGTGACCCCCTCCCCCGATCCACGATGGTGAGTGACACCCTCCCCCGATCCACGATGGTGAGTGACCCCCTCCCCCGATCCACGATGGTGAGTGACCCCCTCCCCCGATCCACGATGGTGAGTGACCCCTCCCTCGATCCACGATGGTGAGTGACCCCCCACCCGATCCATGATGGTGACTGATCCCCCCCTCAATCCACGATGGTGACTGACCCCCCCCCGATCCACGATGGTGAGTGACCCCCCCATCGATCCACGGTGGTGACTGTTCGCCCCCCCGATCCATGATGGGGACTGAACCCCCCCCCCTCGATCCACAATGGTGACTGACTTCCCCCCGATCCACGATGGTGAGTGACCCCCCACCCGATCCATGATGGTGACTGACCCCCCCCGATCCACGATGGTGACTGACCCCCACCGATCCACGATGGTGACTGACCCCCCCCGATCCACGATGGTGACTGACCCCCCCCCCGATCCACGATGGTGACGGACTCCCCCCCCCGATCCACGATGGTGACTGAACACCCCCCCCCCGATCCACGATGGTGACTGACCCCCCCCAATCCACGATACTGTCTGATGTCGTCCACGTCCTCCCACCTCCCCCGTCTCCGAAGTTTTCCAAGCCTGTGATCTCTCTCTCTCCCTCCTTCCCCCCCACCCCTCTGATGTGTTGCTCCTTTCACTCCGGGCGCGAAAGCCGGAATTGCCATTGATGGGCCTCATTAAGGTCGCGATCGCAGATCGCCACCCGCCCACTTACCTTCTGTGTTTTGCACCCGGAAACCTTCACCCCCCACCCCCTCTCGCTCCCTTCCTGGCTGGAAGTTAAAATTTGCCCCCATGTCCCTGAGATAGGAGAAGCACTTTTTCAACATTAATCTTTGGATGATGACCACTACCATCCCAAATGGGACCATCTGTGCCTCAGTGGACAGTCCTTCAAGTGAAATGTTCTTTGATGTCAGAATTTACAAACACTAAGGACAACTGCAAGGCAGAAATTCATTGGGCCAGCTCCTTTATCCAATCTTCTCCTTTTGATGTTAGAATACCGGCCACACTTTGATGAGATTAATGAGGTTGGGCAGTCGGTGAAACAAAATGAGGTCGGCCTGCATGGCGGCAACCCGGACGTTAGTCTGCCAATGTCAAGTTACCCTCAACTTTCCTGCCAAGCTCGTTAGGATACGCACGAATGTGAATTGGACATAAATCAGTCTAATTGACTGGCATGGTTTGAACGTAATTGGAACAAAGCCAATAAGGCCCCAAGGTGTTAGGATGGAGGACGATAAAAGTGGGAGAAACAAACTTCTTTCAGAGTGAAGCTGGGGGTTGTAAGGTAAGCAGCACACAGCTCTCTGTCATAATGATTATTAATTCATTCATTCATTCATTTAAATTGCTCTGTATAGAGACTCCATCCTCTCAAGTCTTTGGGTGACAGACTGGATGCATTATTCATCGTGGCTTCCAGTCTCTTACTGAGACTTTGCGGGATCTAACGACCACTAACGTTTCACTCATCGGGCTGCTGGCTGCAGATCAAGAGTGTTTCCAACATTTTCTGTTTTTACTTCAAAAAGTACTTCTTTGGCTTTGGTACGTCCTGAGGTTGTGAAGGGCGCTAGATAAATGCAACTTATTTCCTTTGATTTTCCTGAAGGTGCATCTCCTGCTGTAGAGGGGATCCAACCGGTTCATATTGGAGCTGTGCCTTACACTATATATCCTCAGCACATCGCTCCTGCACTGGATTGAGGCATGAATATCACATGGCTCCTCCCACCTCAAAACAGCCGCTGGATTCGCTTTTGTAAATAAAGAAAACAACCAAGTAAAGAAAAATAAAATCCAAAGTTGATGCTGTCTGGGGTATTTCAAAGAGAATCTAATTCTACAAGCCTGTCGGAAATCATTATTTCAACACTGTTGTTCAGTGCACTGGATAGGAAGTCAGATTGTGCAAGGTTAGATTTGTAAAATGCTACTCTCCTTGTACTGTGTTTGCTATTCTTCAGGATAGCCTAGTCAGATTTTCTAAAATCTTTTTGACAGCTCATCCTGTCCCATCAACTCAAAGGATCAGAGGAGTTCTCCCCGGCGTCCTGGCCAACATTTAACCCTCAACCAACATCACTAAAACAGATTTTCTGGTCATTATCACGTTGCTGTTTGTGGGAGCTTGCTGTGCGCAAATTGGCTGCCACATTTCCTACATTAAAACAGTGACTGCACTTCAAAAGTGCTTCATAGATTGTAAAGCACTTTGGGACGTCCTGAAGTAGTGAAAGGCGCGATATAAATGCAAGTATTTCTATTCTTTCTTCCTTGTAAGCTAGCAAGACAGATTGAATCTCACAGAATGAGTGAGTACATGTGATTATACATTTGAGAATGGACAACAAGTTAGACCTTCCCTCAAACACATATCAGCCGAGGGGAAGTTAGAAACAAACTCTACGGCACGTAAACAACCGCAGGGGTGAATTTTCAGTCCTTCTGCCCGGGGGGAGATGTGGTGACGATGCTTTGAAAATGGGGGCTGCCCAATTCCGGTTGTCGCTGTTGTCATGGCAATGTTCACCAGGGCCTATGACTGGGTGACTGGTGTGGCCCCCCTGGAGTCAGGCGCTAGGTCTGTTTAAAATGCAAAATCAAAGTCCTGTCATGCATATAGCCCCCTCCCCTCCCACCCCCACCCAGATTGCCATTCTTGAACTGAACTGGGTGACGTGCAGCCATGACCGGTACCTACCGGTGGCTTGGCCAAAGAGGACCCAGAAGGTGAATTCCTCTTTCTTTCTCATGGGGCCGGGAGGAGGGGGAGTGCTCCTTCAGGCTCCCTCCACAAATCCAGCCTGGGCTGCCGTCGCTCCGGCAGCTCCCCCACTTCCAAACATCGGAGATCCCCAACTCCCCCCCTCCCCCATCAACGGACTTATCTCCGCTGGGCCTGGACTCACATTATTGGGCGGCCCTGGGGCACTCCATCTCCGGCCCCAGCCTCGGCCCAGTGCTAATGATGCCCGGGGTCTCCCATCGAGTCTGTCAGCCAGCCACACGATGTCCGCTGTGGTGGTGGAGATGGAGGTGGTGGGGCGGAGCCCGGGGAGGGGGTGACCATCTCATAGTTTTAACCTGCAGTAGTTACTCATGTCAGTAACAGCTTCTTTTGCCCGCAAGTGGTAGTAATAATATTAATAGTAGCAGCAGTAATATTAGTAGTAGTATTGGGCCGGAAATTGCTTGTGATATAATGATGAGCTCAACAGCACTCACCATTGTTAGTGGGGAAATGGAGGAGCAAGTGAAACACGGCAATCCGGGACTTGCTCCTACTGGTTCACCAGCGATTTGACAGCTTCGAATTAAAGGGATATCGCCGGCTGCAATCAGTGAAATCATTGAACCAGGGCCAACTTGTTCATCTGCCCAGCTGGAAAGTAACTTATATCTCCACAAAATAGGTACACTTAAAAATACCAGGTCTAAACTAAGTTTGAACAGCGCGGCAAGTCTTAATGACTGCCAAACAACAAAAACTTAACTTTAAAAAATGTGGAGTCTCATTACTCCTTATTTTAATAGATTTTGGTCATTAAAAAATGCTTTTAAATTTTTTAAAAATTATTTTTCCCTTCTGTCTCTTTAATTTAATTTGATTATTTCTTATCCTTTTTTTTCACTGTCTATGACTGTTTTTACATTGATTTTAATATTGTCTCGTTCACTTCCTGGTTTTCACATTCCCAGCCTGCAGAGAGAGTTAACGCAGTGTGTCAAAAATGTTGCGATCTGATTGGTCGAGGGGAGAGAGTGATCCTCTCGCTTCTCCCATGGGTCCTAGCTTCACTTGAACTGACGCTGGGCTCTTCTCCACTTCCTATTAGAGGAAGTGCACCCAGTAAAGTTAGTGGGTTAGTATAAATCTATGGAACGGCGAGCTCCATAGATTTGGTTCACCGCTCCGAGCAATTTCTGGGCCAATATTCGTAGCATTACAGAAAATGGTGGGAAAGCTCAGCAAATCAGGCAGACTTTTCGTCAAAACTGATGAAAGGTCTTCGATCTGAAACGTTAACTCTGTTTCTTTCTCCACAGATGATGCCTGATTTGCTGAGCTTCTCCAGCATTTTCTGTTTTTATTTCAGATTTCCAGCATCTGCAATATTTTGCTTTTGATTCGTAGTATTAGTAGCAGAAAAGGGCCTGATGAAGTGAATTGCCTTTTACCAGTTCCAAGTATTCTTATGTTCTTACTGCAGCCGACCACCACATTACTGCTGTCCATCCATAAACAATACAAGAGTTTGAGCATAAAACATCAAACAACTATGATTAGTTTGGACCTTCCTCCAGAACTCAATGTTACAGCATCTGAGCTAAACAAACACCAAAATAAAGAAAAATGAAGAGTTTGCCTGGTGCGGTGATCCACAATCCTGCCGGAAACCTTGAATTAATAATTGTGTCTTTTTATATTACTACATGCACTAAACAGTTTCTCTATTCCAGTCCGTTTCATAGCTTCTACAGCGTGAGCGCCTGAAGAGACCAGACACTAAATGTAACTCCCATCAGGCGCATCCCTATGTAAAGTTGAGTGTTAGGTATAGTTTTACGTTCTCTTCATATTTCTTTAAATGAATGTTTTTCAAACATATCAAATGGGTCCTGCTGTGAAAGAACAGTAAACAATGAATGTCTTTAACTGAGCACAACAGAATTCCGTGATGTGTAGTTGGTTTCATGTGTTGTTTAAGTGTTGTACCATATCAGATAGTGTAGCAGCCCCTATTTTATGCATAAAGAAAAAAAGAAATACTAGCATTTATATAGCACCTCTCAGGACGTGCCAAAGAGCCTTACAGCCAATGAGGTACAGTCACTGTTGTAATGCTCAAGTCTCTGAAGTGGGGCTGGGACCCACGACCTGGAGGGCGAAGATCAGCCATGATCTTACTGAATGGCGGAGCAGGCTCGAGGGGTCGTATGGCCTGCTCCTGCTCCTATTTCTTATAAGAACATAAGAACATAAGAAATAGGAGCAGGAGTAGGCCAATCGGCCCCTCGAGCCTGCTCCGCCATTCAATAAGATCATGGCTGATCTGATCCCAACCACAAATCTAAAGAACACAAGAAGTAGGAGCAGGACCCGGCCACTCAGCCCCTGGGCCCTCTCCGCCACCCACAGGGCTTTGACCGATCCGAGCTCAGCTTCATGTCCAATTTCCTGCCTGCTCCCCATAACCCCTAATTCCCTTTACTTCTAGGAAACTGTCTATTTCTGTTTTAAATTTATTTAATGATGTAGCTTCCACAGCTTCCTGGGGCAGCAAATTCCACAGACCTACCACCCTCTGAGTGAAGAAGTTTCTCCTCATCTCAGTTTTGAAAGAGCAGCCCCTTATTCTAAGATTATGCCCCCTAGTTCTCGTTTCACCCATCTTTGGGAACATCCTCACTGCATCCACCTGATCAAGCCCCTTCACAATCTTATATGTTTCAATAAGATCGCCTCTCATTCTTCTGAACTCCAATGAGTAGAGTCCCAATCTACTCAACCTCTCCTCATATGTCCACCCCCTCATCCCTGGGATTAACCGAGTGAACCTTCTTTGTACTGCCTCGAGAGCAAGTATGTCTTTTCTTAAGTATGGACACCAAAACTGTATTCAGTATTCCAGGTACGGTCTCACCAATACCTTATATAACTGCAGCAATACCTCCCTGTTTTTATATTCTATCCCCCTAGCAATAAAAGCCAACATTCCATTGGCTTTCTTGATCACCTGCTGCACCTGCATACTAACTTTTTGATTTTCTTGCACTAGGACCCCCAGATCCCTTTGTACTGCAGTACTTTCCAGTTTCTCGCCATTAAGATAATAACTTGCTCTCTGATTTTTCCTGCCAAAGTGCATAACCTCACATTTTCCAATATTGTATTGCATCTGCCAAATCTCCGCCCACTCACCCAGCCTGTCTATATCCCCTTGCAGGTTTTTATGTCCTCCTCACTCTCTACTTTCCCTCCCATCTTTGTATCATCTGCAAATTTTGATATGTTACACTCGGTCCCCTCCTCCAAATCGTTAATATAGATTGTAAAGAGTTGGGGACCCAGCACCGACCCCTGTGGAACACCACTGGTTACTGGTTGCCAGTCCGAGAATGAACCATTTATCCCAATTCTCTGCCTCCTGTTCGATAACCAATCCTCCACCCATGCCAGAATATTACCCCCAATCCCGTGATTTTTTATCTTAAGCAATAATCTTTTATGTGGCACCTTGTCGAATGCCTTCTGGAAGTCTAAATACACTATGTCCACTGGTTCCCCTTTATCCACCCTGTACGTTACATCCTCAAAGAACTCAAGCAAATTTGTCAGACATGACTTCCCCTTCATAAAGCCATGCTGACTTTGTCCTATTAAATTATGCTTATCTAAATGCTCCGTTACTGTCTCCTTAATAATAGACTCCAAAATTTTACCCACCACTGATGTTAGGCTAACTGGCCTATAATTTCCAGCCTTCTGCCTACTACCCTTTTTAAATAACGGTGTTACATTAGCAGTTTTCCAATCTGCCGGGACCTCTCCTGAGTCCAGGGAATTTTGGAAAACTATCACCAAAGCATCCACAATCCCTACTGCCACTTCCCTCAAGACCCTAGGATGGAAGCCATCAGGTCCAGGGGATTTATCCGCTTTGAGTCCCATTATTTTACTGAGTACCATCTCCTGAGTGATTTTAATCGTATTTAACTCCTCCCCCCGTAGAGCCCTCTGTTTGTCCAGTGTTGGGATATTCTTAGTGTCCTCTACTGTAAAGACTGAAACAAAATATTTGTTCAGCATTTTTGCCATCTCCATGTTTCTCACCATTAATTTCCCGGTCTCATCCTCTAAGGGACCTATGTTTGCCTTAGCCACCCTTTTTCTTTTTATATAACTATAGAAATTCTTGCTATCTGTTTTTATATTTTTTGCTAATTTCTTTTCATAATCTAACTTCCCTTTCTTAATCAATCCTTTAGTTACTTTTTGCTGTCTTTTGAAGACTTCCCAATCTTCTATCCTCCCACTAAGTTTGGCTACCTTATATGTCCTTGTTTTTAGTCGGATACTATCCTTGATTTCTTTACTTAGCCACGGATGGCTGTCATTTCTTTTACACCCTTTTTTCCTCAGTGGAATATATTTATTTTGAAAGTTGTAAAATAACTCCTTAAATGAACACCACTGCTCATGTACCGTCTTACCCTTTAATCTATTTTCCCAGTCCACTTTAATGAATTCCGCTCTCATACCATCATAGTCTCCTTTATTCAAGCTCAGTATGCTTGTTTGAGAATCAACCTTCTCACCCTCTAATTGGATATGGAATTCAACCATGTTGTGGTCACTCATTCCAAGGGGATCCTTAACTCGGACATTATTAATTAATCCTGACTTATTACACAGGACCAGGTCCAAGGTTGCCTGCCCCCTTGTCGGATCAGTTACATACTGCTCAAGAAATCCATCCCTGATGCACTCAATGAACTCTTCCTCAAGGCTGCTCTGCCCAATTTGATTTGTCCAGTTAATATGATAGTTAAAATCCCCCATAATTATAGCTGCTCCCTTATTACATGCCCCGACTATTTCCTGATTAATACTTCTTCCAGCAGAGTTGCAACTATTAGGAGGCCTATATACTACGCCCACTAGTGTTTTTTTCCCCTTATTATTCCTTATCTCTACCCAAACTGTTTCATTACCTTGATGCTCTGTCCCAGTATCATTTATCTGTATTACAGTAATTCCTTCCTTTATTAACATAGCCACCCCACCTCCCCTTCCTTCCTGCCTGTCCTTCCTTATTGTTAAATACCCTGGCATATTTAATTCCCAGTCGTTGTCACCCTGCAGCCATGTTTCTGTAATGGCCACAAGATCATACCCATACATAGTTATTTGTGCCGTTAACTTGTCCATTTTGTTACGAATGCTACGTGCATTCAGATAAAGAACTTTCAAATCTGTTTTGTGACACTTAGTTCCTGCTTTTTCCTTTTTTAACACTTTACCTATTACTCCATACCTTCTGTCCCTTCCCGATACGCTTTCCTCTGTCTCCCTGCTCAGGTTCCCAACCCCCTGCCACTTTAGTTTAAACCCTCCCCAACAGCACTAGCAAACACTCCTCCTAGGACAGCGGTCCCGGCCCTGCCCAGGTGCAGACCATCCGGTTTGTACTGGTCCCACCTCCCCCAGAACCGTTTCCAGTGTCCCAGGAATTTGAATCCCTCCCCCTTGCACCATTCCTCTAGCCACGTATTCATTTGAAATATCCTCCAATTTCTACTCTGACCAGCACGTGGCACTGGCAGCAATCCTGAGATTACTACCTTTGAGGTCCTATTTTTTAATTTACCTCCTAACTCCCTATATTCTGCTTTTAGGACCTCATCCCCTTTTTTACCTATATCGTTGGTGCCTATGTGCACCACGACAGCTGGCTGTTTGCCCTCCCCCTCCAAAATGTTCTGTAGCCGCTCCGAGACGTCCTTGACCCTTGCACCAGGGAGGCAACACACCATCCTGGAGTCTCGGTTGCGGCCGCAGAAATGCCTGTCTATTCCCCTTACAATTGAGTCCCCTATCACTATAGCTCTTCCACTCTTTTTCCTCCCAGCCTGTGCAGCAGAGCTACCCGTGGTGCCAGGAAGTTGGCTGCTGCTGCCTTCCCCTGATAAGTCATCCCCCCCAACAGCATCCAAAGTGGCATATCTGTTTGAGAGGGGGATGGCCACAGGGGACCCCTGCACTAGCTGCCTGCACCTCTTACTCTTCCTGGTGGTCACCCATTCACTTCCTGCCTGTATACCCTTTACCTGCGGTGTGACCAACTCGCTAAACGTGCTATCCACGAGTTTCTCTGCATCGTGGATGCTCCACAGTGAATCCACCCGCAGCTCCAGCTCCGAGATACGATCGGTCAGTAGCTGCAGGTGGACACACTTCCCGCACACATGGTCGGCAGGGACACTGGTAGTGTCCATGACTTCCCACATCTTGCAGGAGGGGCATATCACGGGTGCGAGGTCTGCTGCCATGACTTGCCTTAGCTTAGTTACTCCTTTTAAATTACGTTGAAATTAGAAAATGTTAACTATACTAGGGACCTAGGTTCACTAAAAAAAAACACTACCTGCTATAAAACCTGCAGATCTTCCCTTTCTTATTACTTTACTTACAGGAAAACGGTAGAAATACTCACCTGAACCTACTCACCAATCAGCTGCCTCCCCTGTGCCGCGTCACTTTCTGACTGGTGACGTCACCCCGAACTGCCGCTGGTCTCAGAGTCTCGCTCTCAGAGTAAGCTCCGGTCTCGCTCTCTCCGCGCTGTTTTTATCCCCGCTCTGGTCTCGCTCTCTCCGCGCTGTTTATATCCCCGCTCTGGTCTCGCTCTCTCCCGCCGCTCACCGACTGAACTCTCGCTCTCTCCGCGCTGTTTATATCCCCGCTCTGGTCTCGCTCTCTCCCGCCGCTCACCGACTGAACTCTCGCTCTCTCCGCGCTGTTTATATCCCCGCTCTGGTCTCGCTCTCTCCCGCCGCTCACCGACTGAACTCTCGCTCTCTCCGCGCTGTTTTTATCCCCGCTCTGGTCTCGCTCTTTGCCGCCGCTCACCGACTGAACTCCCACTCTCTCCGCGCTGTTTATATCCCCGCTCTGGTCTCGCTCTCTCCCGCCGCTCACCGACTGAACTCTCGCTCTCTCCGCGCTGTTTATATCCCCGCTCTGGTCTCGCTCTCTCCCCTCGCTCACCGACTGAACTCTCGCTCTCTCCGCGCTGTTTTTATCCCCGCTCTGGTCTCGCTCTTTACCGCCTCTCACCGACTGAACTCCCGCTCTCTCCGCGCTGTTTTTATCCCCGCTCTGGTCTCGCTCTTTACCGCCTCTCACCGACTGAACTCCCGCTCTCTCCGCGCTGTTTTTATCCCCGCTCTGGTCTCGCTCTTTACCGCCTCTCACCGACTGAACTCCCGCTCTCTCCGCGCTGTTTTTATCCCCGCTCTGGTCTCGCTCTTTGCCGCCGCTCACCGACTGCTTATGTTCTTATGTTCTTCTGACTCAGGGGTGAGAGTGCTACCCACTGAGCCAAGGCTGGCCCCGTGATGGACAAAAATGGCCGCGATTTTCTCCCTTTGTAAATTTACGCTGAGAAAAATTCGGTAGAACACAAAAAAAGATCTGAACAATAGCGCTGATGCTTGTGAATGTAGCAAGGTGATCAGTAACCAGGCACCGCATGATAGTGGGAGATTAGGAGTAATGGTTTTCAATTATGTTAAGAAAACCGAACGCTCAGTCTTACTCAGTAGACCCTGCACCAATGGCACAGACTAATATTTTCTTTTAAACAGTAAGTCACCACATATAAATCACACCTTCAGGCAATAGAAAATACAAAACATCTCTCCTTTATTATTTAAAAACTTATATTAATTATTTCATAATCCATTACAACTTTATACTAATAGTGTACAGCACTGATGGGAATAGATGTGAAGACTCCATAGGGAATGTTTGGACTTACACTGCCAACAGGCCTTGGGTAACTGCTATCACAGTATAATTCAGTACATGTAAATGCCAACAGACATATGGCATGCGTCAATAATAGATTAACTGCGAGTAATACTGCAACAACAATCAGAAGATATTTCACTGTCTGTGTAGGTTAAGTATCAATGAGCCCCCTTCATCAAATGGCTGGCTCTTGTTTGGGTTTTGCAGAGCCCGATTAAGAATTCCTGGGGCCTTGCGCACCAAGAACATCCTGAGCCCCCTCCTCTCCCCCACACAAAACCCCCCCTCCCCCACCTCACCCTCCCCACCCTGATCTATTAAATCACAAACCTGTAGTAAAATGCATGAAGAAAATAGGCCCGTAGAATGTTTACTCACTGCATTAATAATAATGTATCACAATATATTGTACTTGAATGAAACTGTCCCCTGGCAGGGCAAACTATTTGCCTTTGGCTCCTGGACATGGACCCTGTAGGCCAGGCCTCTGGATTACTGGTCCAGTAACATAACCACTACACCAGCCTAACCCTCTGAGTATCACATCTCGTGCGTGACACAGCACAGCAACAAGCAGCAGAAGCGAGGCTTCTACTGGATTCGTCATCTATAGAGAGACCGTTTCATGGGGAAGGAAACCAGCTGGTAAAAGTCCAGTATTTTTATGTGAGGCTATTTGACAAGCTGCAGAGAAAAAGACTAGTGGCTCTGACTTTATCACTGGGCCAGTTGTGGCCAGGTGAGTAACGGTGTGAGTCAGGAAATCACCCGCTGCTCCAGAAATGAGTGCCCAGAGTATTTTAGCTCCCAGGCCTCACTTAAATCCTGCCGTCTGACTTCCCACCCGAGTGTTGGCCGGGCTAGAAGGGGGAGGCCGTGGCATCTGATGCTGCTGTGGGGAAGGGGCGGGCAGGAACTTGGAGGCTGAAGCTGCAGTAGGGAGGGAGTCCACTGTGGGCTGAGCCTTGAATGTGGAATGGGGAGAAAGTGCAGCAAGGATGTCAAGGCCTTGGAGAGGGTACAGGGGTGATTTGCCAGAATGATACTAGGGATGAGGCAATTCAGTTATGTGGAAAAACTAGAGAAGCTGTGATTGTTCTCCTTAGAGCAGGGAAGGTTAAGGGGAGTTTTAATAGAGGTGTTCAAAATTATAAGGGGTTTAGATAGAGTATATATGGAGAAACTGTTTCCACTGGCAGGAGGGTCAGTAACCAGAGGACACAGATTTAAGGTAATTGGCAAAAGAACCAGGGAGGAGATGAGGAGAACTTTTTTTACGCAGCGAGTTATGATCTGGAATGCACTGCCTGAAAAGGTGGTGGAAGCAGATTCAATAGTAGCTTTCAACAGGGAATTGGATAAATACTTGAGAAGGAAAAATCTGCAGGGCCACGGGGAAAGAGCAGGGGAGTGGGACTAATTGGATAGCTCTTTCAAAGAGCCAGCACAGGCACGAGGGGCTGAATGACTTCCTTCTGTGCAATAAGTTGCTATGATTCAGACCCCAAGAACTAATGGTAGAAGGAGGAGCTTTTCTGCTGACCTGTATCTGTTTGCGGACCACGGGGATGGTGTCAGTGTCTGTAGACCAACAACAAGAATTTTAAGAGGACACCAGGCTCAGTCACAATCAGGATCGCTTTAATTCTTAGAAGCAGCAGGGACAACACTTTGTACGTCAACTAATGAACAAGGCTGTCTGGCCCCTTAAGAATCACAGCAGTACTTAGCACAGTGTCTAGACTTGAAAAGTGGGGTTTGGAGCCAGGAAGGGAGCGTGGAGCTGAGGTAAAGCAGCAGCAAGCTGGGCTACTACTAAAAGACTACATAGAATTACATAGAAATTACAGCACAGAAACAGGCCATTCGGCCCAACTGGTCTATGCAAGTGTTTATGCTCCACACGAGCCTCCTCCCACCCTACTTCATCTAACCCTATCAGCATAAGCTTCTATTCCTAACTCTTGGGGTTTAGGTGGCCTTCCACCTCTGTGAACTGCACCCTGAGATCTCCCAGCTCCTGGCTATGCCCCTTCTGCAACCATGGGGGTCTCTGCCACATCTGTAGTCATTGGAGTGGATGGGTCCAGATGTGTTGTGTTCACCATCATCTGTATCCATTCCAGCCACGTCACCGTCACTGGGCACAATAGGCATCTCGGCACCAATGGAATTAGTCCATTATCTCACAGGCGCTGTTGTCCATTAGAAGTTTTTACTTTCCAAGTATCTCAAAGCAGTTTAGAGTTTACAGCTGTAAAAAGACGTTTTCCTTTTTAAAAAAAGTGTGCTGGGATCTTCAGTCCCAAGTGGAAGAACCGTTGAAGTAAATGACTTTGAAACAAGCAGCAGTTTAGGGTGTGTTGAGCAGCACATCTAGATGATAAATCACAAGAGTGGACCACACAGTGATTTATAACCAGGATAACACAGGGAGCTTTTCACCAGTCGTTGCCTATAGCTATTTCTTGATAAATTGCCAACACTTGACAAGCCCGACTTTTGATCATTATTTGCAGCCTCCGGCCCGATTGGAAAATATTACATTAATCTCACTTAAGAAAACATTGACGCTCACTCATAACACATTTGCTCCTAAGTTATGTGAGAATAGTCCTCCAAGATGCTGAGTGCATGATTAAGTAACGCAACATACAATACCTCGAGTACAATGGCTGTCACAGGATGCAAGCTTTTATGTTCATTATTTAAACTTATTATTAACTTCATTTCAAAAACCAATGCAGAAAGACCCTCGAGGGCTTTGAGTCTGGCAAAACAGACACGTAACTCTCAATATTACAGACAGATCTGTGACACTAGGTTTCATTGCAACAAGTTAGGAACACCTGCACGTTAGTGCTTTTGCACAGTGTTAAAGAGTGTGGGTTCTTGATATTGGAGGAAAGAAAGGCTCCATTTTTTTTCCTTATTCTGCATCAGCACTAATCTGTGAGTAGAGACATGGGCCGAGAAATCCTGTTCTGTAATGGGACGATGATCCAGGGGAATTGGAGCAGAGGGGAAGGAAATTGGGTCTGAACCCCTTTCTGTCCTTAATCCCTGCACCAGGAACTTCCAATGGGGTGCTTCTTCCCCCGATCCCTTCCCCTCATCCCAACATCACTTTTAGGAGCATCTCTTGCGGGATCCAGGGCTTTCCTCTGCAATCCCACCACCTTATAGAATCATAGAATCTTACAATGCAGAAGGAGGCCATTCGACCCGTTGTGCCTGTGCCGGCTCTTTGAAAGAGCTATCCAATTAGTCCCATGAGTCACCCTATTCATCCATCCTTATAAAAGTGCACAGAAACTGTTAAACTCACAAGCATTGTAGCAAAGCAAACTATACTTAAAGGGCAATGTCTTCTGGACAAATAAAGAAAGCACCAACTTGCCCTGTGCATGCAGATGATGAAAAATGTTCAGACAGAATGAGTTGCGACCCAAGGCTGTTCAAAAATGTTAAAGCTTTAACTGAGAGAACATTTGGAAATGGAATTATACAATTAAACTGTGACTCAGGTTCATATTGAACCCCACGGAGACTTGACTGCCCAGAAAGTTTATAGGGATACAATACAATGCCCAGAACATTTTAACTACAGTATCAGAATGCGTTCTAGTACTGGTCTAGGAGAAAATCAAAAACATACAGGAACACACGAAGCAAACTTTTAAAAATATTAAATATGGAGTTTTCCCAGATCGGTCTTTCTGTAGAATTTGCAAAAAGTTAGATACATTCTTACTGTTTTGTTTGATAATTTTCAGACAGACATTCACAAAAGTGATAATGAACCAAGCAAGAAATAAAATATAACGCCTTTCATGACCTGAGGGCGTCCCAATGCTCTTTACAGCCAATGATGCACATTTTGAAGTATAGTCACTGTTGTGATGTAGGCAACCAACTTGCACACAGCAAGGATCCATAAGAGAGATAAGTATTGGCCACGACACTGGGAGAACATCCCTGCCCTTCTTGCCATGGGATATTTTACGTCCAGCTGAAAAAGCAGACGGGGCCTTGGTTTAATGTCTCATCTGAAAGACGGCAACTCCAACAGTGCACCATTGAAGTGTTAGTCTCAATTATGTGCTCAAGTCTCTGGAGTGGGATTTGATCTCACAACTTTCTGACTCAGCCAAGCTGGAGTGCAACCAATGTATTCTCCTATTTGTATGCATTATGCAAATTTAGTCTTTCTTGTTTCCATGCCCTCCTCTTGGTGATAGTGTGGGAGGCAAAGTAATCCAAGGACAAAATTCACAGAGTGGTGGAGAACCAGTAAACTGTACTTAGGCGAAGTCCTACTTAAAAACCTCTATAAAATTTCATCCCAATAAACAATATCTGCCTGAGATGCTAATTATTATTGATTTTAAAAGTGGTAATAATGTGAACATTCAGCTCTACTATAAGAGATGTCTACTGAACTTTGTTTCATTCTGATGAGTAGACTTGACTACACATTCACCAACTACCCTTTGGCGGTACCAGTCTGCAGTTCCTCTTTCTCCATTTCCCAATGCGTTCAACCATGTTCAGGTCAGATGCTCAATGAACTCTTAATAATGAACAACTATTGGAAATCTGCCAGCCACCTGACATTTTGTTTAGAAAATTACATTTTGGGACACAGTATATGAGTAATTTGAGACATGTCATGTGGTAAGTGTAACATGCTTGGGAGGAACAGGTGACTTTGGACGTATGGTTCCCAAAGCTCTGCACCACTGGGGGTTTTCCTCACCTCAAGACCGGGTCTGTTATAGACTAACTGATAAAGATTGATTGATATGATTAGTCAACAACTCTATTATCGTTGCATCATGTGACTACCAGGATGCTAGAAGGCGAACTAGATGGACCTTGCACTTTTTCCGTCCAGCAATTCCTTTGTTCCTATCATGCAACAGCTATTTATCTACAAGAACCTTATCTACAAGAACATGCTCCCATATCTTGATCAGAATGTTCCTGTCGATTGTAAGACTTTTTCCTATATTTTCAGTCCGTCTTTCTGTTTTTATTTGAGTCCATAGAGGATGTTACTAATTTGTTTTTTGAGTGTCATTGGCAAGGTCGGCATTTATTGCCCATCCCTGGTTGCCCTGGATACAACTGAATGGCTTGCTACGCCACTTCAGAGGACAGTTAAGAGTCAACGATGTTGGTGTAGGACTGGAGTCACCTATAGGTCAGACTGTGTAAGGACGGCAGGTTTCCTTCCCTAAAGGACATTATTGAACCAGTTGGGTTTTTATGACAATCTGACAGCTTCATGGTCACTTTTACCAGCTTTTTATTCCCAGATTTTTAAAACTGAATTCAAATTCTCAAACTGTCATGGTGGGATTTGAACTCACGTTGTTTGGACTTTTAGTCACATAACCATTATACTACTATACCTCTAAGGCTATGCTATAACATTTTAATTTACTATTTACTCTTGTATTTCTTCTCCTCAATCTCTTGCTTATTCTTTTCATTTCCTGCCTCTTTCCTCACACCTTTCCTTTGTTTCTTGAGTATTATTTTCCTTTATTTCTTTCCCCTGCATTGCTGGAGAAGTGTCCAGCTCACTCCCTGTAGTTGGGGTTTTGACTCCTCCCTCACCCAGTTCTCTTGTTAGGGCTTTTTGTTCAGTTCTAGAGGGTGGCAAAGCTCACTTGAAAAAAAAAAGTCTGCCTGTCTGATCGTCAAATGATCTCAACCTTTTAATATGAAGAAAAGACCAACTGCTCCATCAAGACTGCCCCACACTCATGTCGGCTGGAGCATCATAACTAGCATTAAACCCAGGACCAATAAGGGTAAAATACTCAGGAAAATTCCTCTCCGACCCCCCCTCATGTGATCGAAACCAGTCCAGGAGATCACATGGACTTAGTGTTATCTGTAAAACCGTTTACCTTCTATATGATGCGAACCCTGCTCCAGTCAGGAACTGGTCCAGCTCCCTCCTGAAGGTGTGCAGAGAGACAGCACCCACCGCATCAGATGGCAACATAGTCCAGAGTCTCACTACTCTCTGGGAAAAGAAGAATCGCCTGGCATCCAGATGTCTTTCAAAAAACTTAGCAAAACAAACTGAAAACTTCGAAGGGCCCGATCTATTGCGGAACTCAACTCTGCCCATGTCACATAGTTGCTTGGGGCCTGTGGAAGAATCAAGAGATGAGCAATCTCTGTCTGACTGGAGGCTGATAACTCTGTTGATCTGAGGAAGCTCTTTCCTGTAGCCTTAATTTGAATCGGATATCCTGTTAATAAAAAAACACAACATTTTGTAAGAACTCCACATCTTTGGTAAGGATTCCTGCATCTGTCAGTCATCAAGAACTACAGTTTTCAACAAATGATCTGAGGTAAAGATTCTTCTGTATTACAAGAATTGCCAAGCACCATCATTGAAACCTTTGCCTCCTTTTATGAACTTGACAAGCCAACACCTCGATGGGGAGAGGGAGGGGTAGGGGTAAGGGAGTGTTACTGATTAAGATTGAAAAATAGTAAGGGAATCTATTTTACACAAAATAATTGCTTATATTCTTACATTATATTCCATTCTAGATGATTTCTGTAGTTAAAGAACATGAAATTGAAAGACTGCATTAAAAGGCTGAGAGTGTATCGGTACGAAGATTGACTGTAGCATTCTCTAAGACCAGTTGGCACAGCTTTACATTTAGATTCGCTTTATCGCAACAGCTGGAGACTCAGTTCGCTTTTCATGCCTTGCTAACCCAAACATCAATGTTCTCTGTTCAACTTTGGGACCATAATAGGTTCAAAGTCACCTGTTCCTCTCAAACCTGCCACACTTACCACATGTCATGTCTCAAATTACTCGTAATTTACCTTCTTGCCCTGAAGGTTGGACCTGTCACTGACTCCTCCATTGATTCTACATTAAAGGTGGATGATTGTTCGGGGTGCACTTGCATATTGATATTATTAGTGGTAATGTTGCTGATGATTAGATCCAGAGTGAATTTAACTGACCTTTGCACTTGGCTGACTCTTGCACATCTGCATGAACTCAGATTTTATTCTTGAAATATAAAGCCATTATTAAAGTAAAACTGCCTCAAGGTTAATCAATTATAAATCCCAATTAATATATTTTTAATGAAGAATGACTTATCTATAAATCTATCTGTAATACATTAAAGAGTTATAGTTCCACCTTACCTTATATTGTATAAAAATTTGTTCTGACACTTTGGGGCCAATTTTCAGATGGTGGAGCGAGTGCTTTGGGGGCTCCTAAAATCATAGAGATCTGGAGCGGGTTCAGAGCCCGGCTCCAACCCGCTGACTTCCGGGTTCCCCAGTGATGCGTTCGGGTGTGCGCACAGCTCCCAAATACGGGACTCCCGCCGGCAATTAAAGCCGGCGGGATGATGATTTACATACTTGAATACATAGTTAAAGAACTTGAGATACCTGATTGAGTAGACATTTTGGCAGGGGTGCAATTTTGAAGGATCCTCAGCATGTATCCCGTGCTGTGGGAAACACTCCCTGTTGGAGCAGACATGTTTCAGCAAGCAGCCAGTGGGAGATGCAAATGATTATTTGACAAGTGGGGAGAAAACCTCATTTATTGCAGCAGGGCACTCTGTCACTTCAGACAAAGTTCTGGCTGCAAGACCTTTGAGTTTTCACTCAAAATTCTTACTTTCCACCCAAAACTCTGCTGTGCAAACATATTTACCTACTTTGCGGACCCCCTCAAACTCCGTCAGGGTGGGGGGGATGCCATGGCTGCATTCATCACTTTATCCGAGGACGAGCAACATCACCAGCCTCGCTAGGCACTGCGTCCACCTCCGCCACATGGAGCTCCACAACACAGTGCTGTGCCACAGGCACCTGCATAAGAGCACGGAGGGCAACAGAGAGAGCGACGTCGCAGGAGGCACTACCCTCACAACAGGGTCGACAGACCAAGGCTCAGCTTCCTGGACCACTCTGAGGAGCAGTGCATACGGAGGTAGTCACAGACATCTGCAGCCTCCTTCATGCCGAGCTGCTCCCGGCTGGCCCAAGCAGCATCTCCTTACCTGTTGCTGTCAAAGTTTCCACTGCCCTCAACTTCTTCCCCTCCGGATCATTCCATGGTGCTACCGGGGACATCGCCGGGGTCTCTCAGTCGTCTGCACACAAGTGCATAAGGCAGGTCACCGACAGCTTGTTTTGCAGGGCCTTGCACTACGTCAACTTCCCCATGGACGACCTCAGCCAGACAGAGAGGGCAGTGGGATTCCACTCTGTGGCTGGCTTCCCACGGGTGCAGGGTGTAATCAATTGCACCCATATAGCAATACGAGCACCTCCACACGAGCCAGGACTGTTCATCAACAGGAAGGGCTATCACTCCATCAACACTCAGCTCGTTTGTGAGCACCTCAAGAGACTCCTTCACGTGTGCGCCAGATACCCTGGCAGCTGCCATGATTCCTTCATCCTCCAGGAGTCCAACATCTGGCTCCTCTTCCACGCACCGAACACCCGTAAGGGCTGGCTCCTTGGGGACAAGGGATACCCCCTGCACACGTGGCTCATGACACCTCTGAGGAATCCCATCACCGAGCAACAGCGTCGATATAACGACAGCCACATCGCTACCAGGTGTACAATTGAGCGTGCTATAGGGCTGCTCAAGATGTGCTTCAGGTGTCTTGATCATTCTGGGGGAGCGCTTCAATACGCACCAGACAGAGTGGGATGCATTATAATCATGCATGGCATAACAGAGAGGAGGCTCCATCCACATGTTCCACCCACATTGAGGAGAAGGAGGAGGAGGAGGAGCAGGAGCAACCCATGAGCAGAGCAGCAGCTCACCTGGCTGCTCGTGAGGCCAAGGAGTCACTGATATGTGAATGGTTCTCCTAACATCAGACAGTGTGAAGAGTCCAGTCCTCACCACCTGGATAGAGCAGCGGCCACACCAGCCCCCTCCCACCCCCAACCCTCCCTGCACAAACCACTCCTGTAACTACACATACGCCCACTGTAGAGTGACCCAATGGGGTGGCATCAATTGTGGGCGTTCATGGTGAACCTCATGAAAGGGCCTTATTACAGAAGCCAGTCAAGAATGGCCAAGACGTGGCAGTAGTTGTGACAATAATAATATTTAATGTGCGTTTAACAAAAAGAAAATATAAATAAAAAACATGACAAACCATCAAACATCCTTGTGCATCCCCTTTGTGCTTACAAAACCATCGTCTTTTGCTTCTGACTATTTCTACGTGGTGCATCCCCTGTGGCTGCAGCAGAGGTAGTGGCAGGTTGCTCTTGTTCATGCCCTGACCGATTAGATGCTTTGGGCCTACGCCCTCTGTGTTTCAGTGCCCGTGAGGGCCCCTCCAAAGACTGCTCCACCTGCACTTGTGCAGGGGCAGACTCGGCCACCTGGAGAGGAGGCAGCATTGCGGGTACTGGTTGAGAGGGGGGCAACGGGTGACACGTGGGAGTGCTTTGAGTGGTATCCCCACTTCCATGTCCCCTTTCAACATCATCCCTCCCCTGGTCCAGGCCCACACCACTCCTACCACTCTGCTGGACGACAGTTTGGAGGACATGTGTGAAGCCTTGTGAGGCCAGTGCTAGTGTATCTGCCTGCCTGTTTAAGGCAGCAGAATGATGTCCGAAGGGCCATTGTCAGGGCCTTAATGGACTCATTTGTGAGCCATGCTTGAAGCTCCACAGAGGCTAGCCTTCCATCCATCGCAGACATTCCCGCACTTACCTGTGCCACCATTCCACTCATGCAGGAGTTGGACTCCTCCGTCCTCTGCGCGATTGTGGAGAGTGCGCGTGGCACCTGTTCCAGCACCTCGCAAATGTGCTGCTGCCCCTCGATCATTCTCCTTTTAAAGGATGGCCCCCAGGGTTCAGCATCTGTGTCCAGCTGAGCAGAGCCTGGAGAAGAGTGCTCCCACCGACACGGACTCTCCACAGCTGCCCCTGCTACCAGTGACTGCTCGTGCTCACATGTGTGTGGTGACTCACCATGTGCGACCCCAACTAACTGCGGATGGAGACCCACCGAGGTGTGTGTATCTGTGCCGGTGGATGTCTTGCTCAGAAGTGACGGCGCACCATCAGAGACCGGCAGGTCCTCTGAGGAATCGCCCTCGCTGTCACAGCGGTCGTTGAAGGCCCTGTAAGAGAACAGAAGGCAATATTAAGCATGATCACAGATGTTGAGGTGCTGAAGATGGCGAGGCATGTTAACATCAATTCTTATTGTGTGTGCTGAATGTTAAAGTTCTGTGACCAGACGTTTGTCGGGTGCCAGTCTCGACGTCCACGATGGACAGGCACTCGAGGGTGCAGCTCAGCTCCAGCGCCTCCTGCTCCGCGTCTGTGAGGACGACTATCTGTTGCAGCCCCCATCCTGTCCTCGTCCTCTCCCGTGCATTCTGGGCTCTCATCTCCTATAAGGGGAGAAAGTAGAGACGCGTGAGTGAATGATGGTGACGTGGCCAACCGCTGAATGCATTGGTTTGGGTGCGGCTGACCGTGAAAGAGATGCATCAGAGGGTGAGTATGAGACAGAGCCATGATATTGTGTGAGGATTGGGTTGAGTGGTAGTGGTGGGGTGAGTACTGGGGAGATGAGGAAGTGTTGAGGAAGTGCAGGTAAGTTGAGGATGAGCTTTGAGTGGGTGTGAGGAGTGATGTGATAGAGTAGTGTTGGCAGTGCAGAATGAGTTGTGGGGTGGGGGCGGTGATATGGAAGGTGGAATGTAGGAGAATGAGTAAGTGTACTCACTTTGGTTGACCTAGTGAGGTCACTGAAGCGTTTCCTGCACTGTATCCAGGTGTAGGAGATGTTGCTGCTGCTGGTGACCTCCTCTGCCACCTCGAGCCAGGCCTTCTTGGTGGCAGAGGCAGGCCACTTCCTCCCGTCCGCTGGGTAGAACACATCCCTCCTCCTCCTCACCCCATCCAGTAGCACCTGGAGTGAGGCATCACTAAATCTAGGAGCAACCTTTCCCCTGGGCTGCTCCAATGTGCTATTTGGGTGTTTGCTCCGGGTGCAGCCATTGGAGGACTGCCCCTTTAAATAGAGCTCCTCCAGCTGACAGCCTGTGATGCAGGTGCTCAGTCCGCCCGCTGCACAGGTTTCCGACACCAAACCCAGAAGCCACGTTAAGTGGCTCCAATTTACCCGCGATCGCATGGGGAACGGATGGATTTTATTGGGCGGGTTACCCACGCTGCCATCCTGCCTCCCCACTAATATCTGGGCCTTTGTCCTAATAAAACATCATATAATCTGACTTTATCGTGAGAAGCAGAGCAGTGATTCCCATGTTATTTTAACTTCATTATTTGTTCCAGTTAACAACCATTTATTGCATTACCTCCAACAGTAAAATAAAATGAGCTTTAAAATGCACCCCTTCCTACAATTTGAGAGCAGCTTTTGAAGAAGCCCCATTCTTCCAATCTCTTCCATATTTGCCAAAGCAAAAAAATGGAGTCACTTTCTCTTTTGGAGCACCACATGGTCTTAGTGCCTGCCTGTCCCTGCCTGGAGCTCCATAACTCTGCTGCCAGTATCCCAACTCACATCAAGTCCCATTCACCCATCACCCCTGTGTGCACTGACCTACATTGTCTCCCGGCCCGACCACACTTCGATTTTAAAATTCTCCTCATGGTCTAATCCATGCATGGCCTTACCCCTCCTTATTTCTGTAACCTCCTCCAGCCCTACAACCCTGCGAGATCTCTGCATTCCTCCAACGCTGGCCACTTGTTCATCCCCCACTTCCTTCTCCCTACCATCGGCGGCCGTGCCTTCAGCTGTCTAGGCGCTAAGCCCCGGAATTCCTTCCTTAAACCTTTACGCCCCTCTACCTCCACCAAGAGAGGAGAGAAAGAGCGGAGCGCAGGATCAGCGATAAAAGGAGGAGTGAGAGGAGAGAGAGAGCGGAACCAGGGATCAGCGATAAAAGGAGGAGAGAGAGAGAGAGGAGAAATAGGAGGATGGAGAAGATGAATGCGTGGCTGGAGAGATGGTGCAGGTGGGAGGGCTTTAGATTCCTGGGACATTGGGACCGGTTCTGGGGGAGGTGGGACCTGTACAAGCCAGATGGGTTGCACCTCAACAGGGCCAGAACCAATATCCTCACGGGGAGGTTTGCTAGTGCTGTTGGGGAGGGTTTAAAGTAACTTGGCAGCGGGATGAGAACAAGTGCGTGGATTCAGAGGGGAGAGAAACAGAGCTGGAAATGGAAGGCAGACAATTAGTAAGTGAGATTGGAAGGCAGAGGAAACAAAGGTTAGAAACTAACAACAAAGGAGTTTGGCAGTGCTTAATGGTACATACCTCATTGCAAGGAGTATAGTGAATAAGGCAGATGAGCTAAGGGCACAGATAGACATGTGGAAGTACGATATCTTAGCTATTACTAAAACATGACAAGGTCCCACATGGCAGATTGGTCAAAAAGCTAAAGGCCCATGGGATCCAAGGGAATGTGGCAAAATGGATCCAAAATTGGCTCAGTGGCAGGAAGTAAACGGTAATGGTCGATGGGTGTTTTTGCGACTGGAAGGCTGTTTCCAGTGGGGTGCTGCAGGGCTTGGTACTAGGTCCTTTGCTTTTTGTGGTATATATTAACAATTTGGACTTAAACGTAGGGGGCATGATTAAGAAATTTGCGGATGACACAAAGATAGGCCGTGTGGTTGATAGTGAGGAGGAAAGCTGTAGACTGCAGGAAGATATCAATGGACTGGTCAGATAGGCAGAAAAGTGGCAAATTGAGTTCAATCCAGAGAAGTGTGAGGTAATGCATTTGGGGAGAGCAAACAAGGCAAGGGAGTACACGATAAATGGGAGGATACTGAGAGGTATAGAAGAAGTGAGGGACCTTGGAGTGCATGTCCACAGATCCCTGAAGGTAGCAGGACAGGTAGATAAGGTGGTGAAGAAGGCATATGGAATACTTTCCTTTATTAGTCGAGGCATAGAATATAAAAGCAGGGATGTTATGCTGGAAGTGGATAAAACAGTAGTTAGGCTACAGCTTGAGTACTGCGCACAGTTCTGGTCACCACATTACAGGAAGGATGTAATTGCACTGGAGAGGGTGCAGAGGAGATTTACGACGATGTTGCCAGGACTGGAGAATTTTAGCTATGATGACAGATCGGATAGGCTGGGGTTGTTTTCCTTGGAACAGAGGAGGCTGAGGGGTGATTTGATTGAGGTGTACAAAATTATGAGGGACCCAGATAGAGTGGATAGGAAGGACTGATTTCTCTTAGCAGAGGGGTCAATAACCAAGGGGCATAGATTTAAAGTGATTGGTAGAAGGATTAGAGCGGAAATGAGGAAAATCTTTTCACCCAGAGGGTGGTGGGGGTCTGGTAATCACTGCCTGAGAGGGTGGTAGAGGCAGAAACCCTCAACTCATTTAAAAGATACCTGGATGTGCACCTGAAGAGCCGTGTCCTGCAGGGCTTTGGACCAAATGCGGGAAAGTGGGATTAGGCTGGGTGTTTCTCAGCCGGCGTGGACATGATGGGCCGAATGGCCTCCTTCTGTTCCGTAAATTTTCTATGATTCTATGATACATGGCTTAAATAAGGGCAGGAATGGCAGCTGAACATTCCTGGTTGCAGGGTTTTCAGGTGAGCTAGAGGGGGGTAAAAAAGGAGGGGGGGTGGCAATATTGATTAAAGAAACAA
Organism: Heptranchias perlo; assembly: GCF_035084215.1. Taxonomy (NCBI): domain Eukaryota; kingdom Metazoa; phylum Chordata; class Chondrichthyes; order Hexanchiformes; family Hexanchidae; genus Heptranchias; species Heptranchias perlo. The sequence goes on from NC_090335.1 coordinate 18,004,831, forward strand.
TTACGGCTGTGAGGAGGGATGATATCATAGAATCATAGAATCATAGAAGTTACAACATGGAAACAGGCCCTTCGGCCCAACATGTCCATGTCGCCCAGTTTATACCACTAAGCTAGTCCCAATTTCCTGCACTTGGCCCATATCCCTCTATACCCATCTTACCCATGTAACTGTCCAAATGCTTTTTAAAAGACAAAATTGTACCAGCCTCTACTACTGCCTCTGGCAGCTCGTTCCAGACACTCACCACCCTTTGAGTGAAAAAATTGCCCCTCTGGACCCTTTTGTATCTCTCCCCTCTCACCTTAAATCTATGCCCCCTCGTTATAGACTCCCCTACCTTTGGGAAAAGATTTTGACTATCTACCTTATCTATGCCCCTCATTATTTTATAGACTTCTATAAGATCACCCCTTAACCTCCTACTCTCCAGTTAGAAGGATCATCAAAGAGGCCATATGGGTTGAGCTAAAGAAAGAAAAGGGGCAGTCACACTGCTGGGAGTGTACGATAGACCACCAAACAGTCAGAGGGAGATAGAAGAGCAAATATGTAGGCAAATTTCTGAGAATTGCAAAAACAATAGGGCAGTAATAGCAGGGGATTTCAACTACCCTAATATTAACTGGGATACAATGAGTGTAAAAGGTATAGAGGGGGCAGAATTCTTAAATTGCATTCAGGAGAACTTTTTTAGCCAATACGTAGCAAGTCCAACAAGAGGGGGGGCAGTTCTGGATTTAGTTTTAGGGAATGAAGCTGGGCAGATGGAAGGAATATCGATAGGAGAGCACTTTGGTGGTAGTGATCATAATTCAGTTAGATTTCGCATTGCTATGGTAAAGGACAGAGATAGAACAGGAGTAAAAGTTCTCAATTGGGGAAAGGCCAATTTTACTAAGCTGAGAAGTGATTTAGCAAAAGTGGACTGGAAACAGCTACTGAAGGTAAATCAGTGTCAAAGCAGCGGGAGGCATTCAAGGGGGAGATTCAAGGGGTTCAGAGTAAACATGTTCCCACAAAGAAAAAGGGTGGGACTGCCAAATTTAGAGCCCCGTAGATGACCAGGAGCGTACAGGGTCAGGTGAGGCAAAAAAGAGAAGCTTATGTCAGACACCAAGCACTCAATACTGCAGAAAGCCTACAGGAGTATAGAAAGTGCAGGGATGAAATTAAAAAGGCAATTAGGAAAGCAAAGAGAGGGCATGAAAAATACTGGCAAGTAAAATTAAGGAAAACCCAAAATTGTTTTACAAATACATAAAGAGCAAGAGGATAACTAAGGAAAGAGTAGGGCCTATTAGAGACCGAAAAGGTAACCTATGTGTGGAGGGGGAAGATGTGGGTATGGTTCTTAATGAATACTTTGCATCTGTCTTCACAAAAGAGAGGGACGATGCAGAGATTGTAGTTAAGGAGGAGGAATGTGAAATATTGGATGGGATAAGCATAGTGGGAGAGGAAATATTAAGGGGTTTAGCATCTTTGAAAGTAGATAAATCGCCAGGCCCGGATGAAATGTATCCCAGGCTGTTAAGAGAAGCAAGGGAGAAAATAGCGGAGGCTCTGACCATCATTTTCCAATCCTCATGGCTACAGGCGTGGTGCCAGAGAATTGGAGGACTGCTAACATTGTACCGTTGTTTAATAAGGGAGAAAAGGATAGACTGAATAATTACAGGCCAGTCAGTCTAACCTCGATGTGGACAAATTATTGGAATCAATTTTGGGAGACAGTATATAACGTCATTTAGTAAGGCACGGATTAATCAAGGACAGTCAACATGGATTTGTTAAGGGAAGGTTATGTCTGACTAACTTGATTGAATTTTTTGAGGAAGTAACAAGGAGGGTCGATGAGGGTAGTGCATTTGATGTAATCTACATGGACTTTATCAAGGCTTTTGATAAGGTCCCACATGGCAGACTGGTCAAAAAAGTAAAAGCTCATGGGATCCAAGGAAAAGTGGCAAATTGGAAAAAAAATTGAGTTAGTGGCAGGAAGCAAAGGGCAATGGTTGACGGGTGTTTTTGGGACTGGAAGGCTGTTTCCAGTGTGGTTCCGCAGGGCTCAGTGCCAGGTCCCTTGCTTTTTGTGGTATGTATTAATGATTTAGACTTAAATGTAGGGGGCATGATTAAGAAGTGTGCAGATGGTACAAAAATTGGCCTTGTGGTTGATAGTGAGAAGGAAAGCTGTAGACTGCAGGAAGATATCAATGCTGGGCAGAAAAGTAGCAAATGGATTTCATTCTGGAGAAGTGTGAGGTAATGCATTTGGGGAGGGCAAACAAGGCAATGGAGTAGACAATAAATGGGAGGATACTGAGAGGTGTAGAGGGACAAAGGGACCTTGGAGTGCATGCCCACAGATCCCTGAAGGTAGCAAGACAGGTAGATAAGGTAGTTAAGAAGGCATACGGGATACTTTCCTTTATTAGTCGAGGCATAGAATATAAGAGCAGGGAGATTATGCTGGAACTGTATAAAACATTAGTTAGGCCACAGCTTGAGTACTGTCTACAGTTTTGGTCACCACATTACAGGAAAGATGTGATTGCACTAGAGAGGGTACAGAGGAGATTTATGAGGATGTTGCCAGGACTGGAGAATATTAGCTATGAGGAAAGATTGGATAGACTGGGGTTGTTTTCTTTGGAACAGAGGAGGCTGAGGGGTGATTTAATTGAGGTGCATAAAATTATAAGGGGCCCAGATTGAGTGGACAGGAAGGACCTATTTCCCTTATCAGAGAGGTCAATAACCAGGGGGCATAGATTTAAAATAATTGGTAGAAGGATTAGAAGGGAGCTGAGGAAAATTTTTTTCACCCAGAGCGTGGTGGGGATCTGGAACTCATTGCCTGGAAGGGTGGTAGAGGCAGAAACCCTCATCACATTTAAAATGTACTTTGGGGTATGCACTTGAAGTGCCGTAACCTACAAGGTTACGGACCAAGTGCTGGAAAGTGGGATTAGGCTGGGTAGCTCTTTTTCGACTGGCACAGACACGGTGGACCGAATGGCCTCCTCTGTGCCATAAATTTTTCTATGTTTCTACCTCGCTCTCCTCTTTTAACCCGCTCCTTAAAACCTACCTCTTTGACCATGCTTTTGCCCACCTGTCCTAATGTATCCACCTTTGGCTTGGTCTCAAACTTTGTCTGATTACGCTCCTGTGAAGCACCATGGGACGTTTGACTACGTTAAAGGCACTATATAAATGCAAGTTGTTGCTATTGTAATTAAAGGCAAGCACATAATTAGAAAAACACTTCCCACCCATTATTTTGAAAAGCACTTTGATCTCCGTGTGTCTGTGAGAAAGGATGTATAATAGATGCTGGGAGAATGGCTTTTAAAATGGGGACAGCTACACAATATGGGATGCAGTCAGATAGCAAAGAACTGCGAGGAGGAGGGAGTTAGAAAATTAGCTTTAAATCAACGAAGAAGACCCACTGAAGTGGGGTAATGAAGCATCTTTGTTATTTTTATATTATGCAAAGACAAATTGTATTGATGGAAATAAGTGAAACTGATTGCAACTGTTCTGTATTTTCACCTCACTGTGGAATAAAGAAGCTCAACAAACCTTTCCTCGATCGGCTGTCAGGGAGATTGGAGAAACACACGTACGAAAGACTTGAGTATCCAGTCTAGATCACAAGGGGATGCTATTGTTATATTCCTGCATTATGCTATCGTATCAGTAGATATAAGGCAGTGTGAGTCTATTTCCTTAAAGTACACATAAAGGCACGCCTGACACCACTGAATCTAAGAAAGTATCTACCGGATACCTGAATTCGCACCAAGCTGGTCAAACTTTTAAATCAATTTATGAGCTTCACTGAATTGTGTAATTACTATCAGTGAGATTAATTCATTCACAAAAATGGAAATTTGCACATTATCGCTTGGGTGTTATTGTACAAGATTGTACACGATTATAGACTTCCTGCCATAGTTACACTTATATCCACTGTTTGAAAACAGATACATTCTTGTCAACCGTTTTTAAAGGATTGGGCGACGGAAGCCATTTCACCTTGAACATTCAAATTCATTTTCAAGATGTGACAGCAACATACATCCTAGAGATGATAAATAATCTGATGAAAGCTTTTCATACTCATTATTAGCAGAAACAGGTTTTCACAAACCACACTTCTCTTGTCAACTTTGTTAAATCCACAGCAGGTTCCTGCTTCAAAAGCTGAACCTTTCTCACAGCCTAAGATCTCAGCTTTGGTGCTTAAGAATGTGTTTTTTGCATCCTGGATATCTAAATCAACTGTATGACTACCCTTCTTGTTTTGAATACTGGGCTGCTAACGTGTTGCATGCACTGTGCCACCAGGGACACTGCACGTACCCTATGGTCTATGAGCTGAACCTTAATGCTGGTGCTTTTACATAATACATAGAACACATTCCCTCAAACAAAAGGGAACATTACCTGGCCGCAGCAGCTCCTAAAGGGCTGCTGGTTATCTTCAAGATGTACTGCTCCTGAGGAGTTGAAATGGCTGGAGCAAGACTGGGATGACAAATGTCAGTCCTGGTAGATCCTGCAGGACATGCTGGAGGGAAGGACAGCTCTCTTAGGAGCTGAGTGACATCTTTCTTAGAAGAGCAGCCTGGATAGGGGTAGCAGAAAGAGTGAATGGAGTCTCACCAATGATTAGATCCTGGGAGAAGGTGAGGAGGGTGAGGTAAGTGTGCTCATGAGGTAAGTGTGCTCATGAGGTAAGTGTGCTCACAGTTTGCTTCATTTTACAATCTCACCTTACAATGCATCTTATCAATACTTAACCTTAAGCTTGGCAGAGCCTCACAGAGGGAGAATGCATAGCACTCGATCAGCTGTTCAACTACTTTCCAAATGCACAGGCGTGCCTTGTTTTAGCCGTGCCACACCCTGTGGCCCATGAAATGAGGCAAGGAACAAACACCAAGCCTGCATGCTGCATGTTGACAGACCCAAGATAGCCAGGGCCTTCTTCTGCCACTGGTTAAATTCTCCTCTTTTCCACCTGTTCCATGACAATAGCCCATGGTGGGTTGATTGAGATGAATTTGTCTACAATCATCTTGGATATATAAGGCCAGCTGTAAAGCATGCCTGCTCTGATACTTCACTTCATCCTTCATCCTTGACTCTTGACTCTGCCAAGCTTACGGTTAAGTATTGTTAAGATGCATTGTAAGGTGAGATTGTAAAATGAAGCAAAGGTGTTGATAGAGAAGGTTGGTCAGTGTGATTCCCAGCTTAGCTAGAGTTCAATTACACTTTCCCTTGACTAGCATCCATAGCTGATGAATGGGCATGCAGCTTTATAAAGGTGTGAATAACTACAGTAGTAAAACCCAGGGACACCAGGAAATAATGAAATTGTTGGGTCAACATGAGACTACTTGATGCAACCAATAGGCAGACTCCCCTTAAAGGAACAGGAACCAACATGGCTGAACAGGCCCAACATCCAGCACCCATTTAATTCAGATGTTCAGCCCCCACAGCGTTGTTCAAGTGCTGAAACTACATTATGGGGACATTGCCTCATTGACTTTTTTTTTGGAGGCCATAATGAGCTCATGCTTGGTGCACAGGCCCCCAGTGTCACATCCTGCACTGTGGGCAACAGGTGCACAGAAGGCCTCAGGCCTCAGCACCTTGGTCGCCTGAGCCCAATGCACAACAGCAGTGGGATTGACAGGCGTAGCATCATTGACCCCTCACTCAACTCTCTTTACAGATTCTAACATTTACACGTTTTGTTATGCAGCAAAAGTGGGCTGTTTTTGATTCTTCTAAATTATTAAAATTGACCTTTATTTCAAATTCCTCAAGGTTTTTGATTTCCTCAGCTGAATCAAATCTTTCATTACATTCATTATTTCGAGCTTTCTTAATTCATGTTGTCACATGTAATTCTAATGGTTGTCCGAGCTTTGTTACACCACATCATTTTCAGTATTAGAAAATCAAATTTTCCTTGCCACTTCTCTCATCCAGCAGTCAAGAGTTCGAGATCACAGAATATACTTACAGTAATACTTCAGACCTTCCATTCCTAGTCATCACAACCCTCCACCCTGCCAACAAGGAAAGGACATACCTCCCATTGCATAAAGTCTCTCAAATCTCAGCAATACTTTACTGCTAGCCAGCTCAGCAACTCCAGTTGGGTTTATTAATTGGTGTCAGTCTTGGCTCAATTAGTAGTGCTCTCACCTCTGAGTCAGAATGTCATAGATTCAAGTCCCACTCCAGAGACCTAAACACATAGTCTAGGCTGACACTTCAGGGCAGTACTGTGGGAGTGCTGAACTGTTGGAGGTGCCGTCTTTCAGATGACACCTGCTCGCTCAGGCTGAACATAAAGGATCTCATAACTCTATTTGAAGAAGAGCGGGGGAGTTCTCCCTGATGTCCTGGCCAATATTTATCCCTCAACCATTATCCGGTCATTCTCTCATTTGTGGGATGCAAATTGCTAGGCTTCAATAATACTTCATTGGCTGTAAAGCACTTCGGGACATCCTGAAATTGTGACAGGTGCTATATAAATGCAAGTTCTTTTGTTCTTTAAATTGTGCCACAGATTACTGCTGCAGCCCTCCCTTAGTGGGTGCTGAGATCTGTACAGTAACACTTCAGTACATTCCTGTGATAGCACCAGGCAGTGTCTTGTTCCTTGCTGTCATTGCAATGACCTTTTTCTTCTTACTGCAGGAAATTGTTAAACTGACCTTCAGAATTTCACTGTTAAATATTTCAACCATTTTGCGGAGAATTCAAGCAAAATAAACAATGTGAGTTGGTAAGTTGCCAGACAAAAGCAAAAACTGGGAAGAATCCGGAGTTACAAAATGGTCAATGATCTTCTGCAGCATGTTCACTTTCTTAATCAGTCTGCACGGTTCTTGATTGTTTAAAGTTGTTGGACATTTTCGACTGAAGTTCTGTAAATTATAAACCACCAGGTGTGGGCCGAGGTGAGTTTGAACATAGACCTTTCTTCACCAGAAGGTGGATTTGAGTCGGATCGGACTGATGGGAAGAAAATCTCTTTTTACAACTGTGAAGATTCCAAGATCATCGAAAACTTTTATCGTCGGGTGAAAAACTGGCGACAGCGGATCAGCCGCTCGTTTTACACCTCGCTCGATTTTCTTTTAAAGAAAGAGAGAGAGAGAGTGCTGCACTGTCGGAGGTGCCGTCTTTCGAATGAGACATTAAACCGGGGCCCCGTCTGCTCTCTCGGATGTAAAAGGTCCCATGCACTATTCAAAGAAGAGCAGGGGCGTTATCCCCAGTGTCCTGGCCAATATTTATCCCTAAAAACAGATTATCTGGTCATTATTACATTGCTGTTCGTGGGACCTTGCTGTGCGCAAATTGGCTGCCGCGTTTCCTACATTACAACAGTGACTACACTTCAAAAATATTTCATTGGTTGTAAAGTGAGGTCATGAAAGACGCTATATAAATGCAAGTCTTTATTGTTTTTAGAGCACTGTCAGTTATTCCTGCCTCATTGGCCTGGGCTGGATTGGGACTAAGATTCCATAGGATATATTGTGTGAATTTGCACTCCCGGCATAGATTGTTGCCCACTGGGAGCACATATCAGTAGTTCGGGTGTGGAAATCAGTGGACTTGCAGAATTCACCATCCATTATGTTAAAGGAATGCAGGGTGGTGGGGGAGAGGAGGGGGGCACTTTATAATATGTGTTCTCAGAGGTGGAGGAGAGTGCCCTGACTCATTGTGGCACTCCATCCTCAGAAATGCCGGTGGATGAATTTAATTGCAGTGACGCTGAAATGTCACCATGACTTACTTGTGAAGGTTCAGGAGGGGTGATTCCATGATCCATCATTCCCAGTGGAAACGGTGGATCACAGACTCGCCCCTAACGGGTTTGTCTGACATTCCTTCTCCCCGTTATTTCAGCAGGACCGTGAACCCATTCATTTTAATTTAGTTCATGCCTCCACCAAAATAGCAGAGAGAAAAACCTCAGATGAAAGCAATGCGTAATTTGGAATCACTCTTGAAACTATCCATCCAGTTTTGATGAAAGGTCATCGACCTGAAACGTTAACTCTGTTTCTCTCTCCATACTAATGCTGCCTGACCTTCTGAGTGTTTCATTTTTTAAAATTCGTTCATGAGATGTGGGCGAGGCCAGCATTTATTGCCCATCCCTAATTGCCCTTGAGCTGACTTCTTGAACTGTTGCAGTCCGTGTGGTGAAGATTCTCCCACAGTGCTGTTAGGAAGGGAGTTCCAGGATTTTGACCCAGCGATGATGAAGGAACGGCGATATATTTCCAAGTCAGGATGGTGTGTGACTTGGAGGGGAACGTGCAGGTGGTGTTGTTCCCATGTGCCTGCTGCTCTTGTCCTTCTAGGTGGTAGAGGTCGCGGGTTTGGGAGGTGCTGTCGAAGAAGCCTTGGCGAGTTGCTGCAGTGCATCCTGGGGATGGTACACACTGCAGCCACAGTGCACCGGTGGTGAAGGGAGTGAATGTTTAGGGTGGTGGATGGGGTACCAATCAAGCGGGCTGCTTTGTCCTGGAAGGTGTCGAGCTTCTTGAGTGTTGTTGGAGCTGCACTCATCTAGGCAAGTGGAGAGTATTCCATCACACTCCTGACTTGTGCCTTGTAGATGGTGGAAAGGCTTTGGGGAGTCAGGAGGTGAGTCACTTGCTGCATAATACCCAGCCTCTGACCTGCTCTTATAGCCACAGTATTTATGTGGCTGGTCCTGTTAAGTTTCTGGTCAATGGTGACCCCCAGGATGTTAATGGTGGGGGATTCGGCGATGGTAATGCCGTTGAATGTCAAGGGGAGGTGGTTATACACTCTCTTGTTGAAGATGGTCATTGCCTGGCACTTGTCTGGCGCGAATGTTACTTGCCACTTATCAGCCCAAGCCTGGATGTTGTCCAGGTCTTGCTGCATGCGGGCCTGGACTGCTTCATTATTTGAGGGGTTGTGAATGGAACTGAACACTGTGCAATCTTCAGCCAACATCCCCATTTCTGACCTTATGATGGAGGGAAGGTCATTGATGAAGCAGCTGAAGATGGTTGGGCCTACGACACTGCCCTGAGGAACTCCTGCATCAATGTCCTGGGGCTGAGATGATTGGCCTCCAACAACCACTACCATCTTCCTTTGTGCTAGGTACGACTCCAGCCACTGGAGAGCTTTCCCCCTGATTCCCATTGACTTCAATTTTACTAGGGCTCCTTGGTGCCACACTCGGTCAAATGCTGCCTTGATGTCAAGGGCAGTCACTCTCACCTCAGGAATTCAGCTCTTTTGTCCATGTTTGGACCAAGGCTGTAATGAGGTCTGGAGCCGAGTGGTCCTGGCGGAACCCAAACTGAGCATCGGTGAGCAGATTATTGGTGAGTAAGTGCCGCTTGATAGCACTGTCGACGACACCTTCCATCACTTTGCTGATGATTGAGAGTAGAATGATGGGGCGGTAATTGGCCGGATTGGATTTGTCCTGCTTTTTGTGGACAGGACATACCTGGGCAATTTTCCACATTGTCGGGTAGATGCCAGTGTTGGAGCTGTACTGGAACAGTTTGGCTAGAGGCGCAGCTAGTTTTGGAGCACAAGTCTTCAGCACTACAGCCGGGATGTTGTCGGGGCCCATAGCCTTTGCTGTATCCAGTGCACTCAGTCGTTTCTTGATATCATGTGGAGTGAATCGAATTGGCTGAAGACTGGCTTCTGTGATGGTGGGGATATTGGGAGGAGGCCAAGATGGATCATCCACTCAGCACTTCTGGCTGAAGATGGTTGCAAATGCTTCAGCCTTGTCTTTTGCACTCATGTGCTGAACTCCGCCATCATTGAGGATGGGGATGTTTGCAGAGCCTCCTCGTCCCATTAGTTGTTTAATTGTCCACCACCATTCACGACTGGATGTGGCAGGACTGCAGAGCTTTGATCTGATCCATTGCTTGTGGAATCGCTTAGCTATGTCTATAGCATGTTGCTTCCGCTGTTTAGCATGCATGTAGTCCTGAGTTGTAGTTTCACCAGGTTGGCACCTCATTTTTAGGTATGCCTGGTGCTGCTCCTGGCATGCTCTTCGACACTCCTCATTGAACCAGGGTTGATCCCCTGGCTTGTTGGTAAAGGTAGAGTGAGGAATATGCCGGGCCATGAGGTTACAGATTGTGCTGGAATACAATTCTGCTGCTGCTGATGGCCCACAGCACCTCATAGATGCCCAGTTTTGAGCTGCTAGATCTGTTCTGAATCTATCCCATTTGGCACGGTGGTAGTGCCACACAACACGTTGGATGGTGTCCTCAGTGCGAAGATGGGACTTCGTCTCCATGAGTTTCCCGCATTTTCTGTTTTTATTTCAGATTTCCAGCATCCGCAGTATTTTGCTTTTGTTTATATAAAAACCATACTGTTCAAAAGATCACAGTGAACATTTGAAATGGGGCAAGAATGATTACTTATTCAATATAGCCCTGCTAATAACAGAAAGCTACCAGGTCAACGTGTGCTTAAATTATGGTCGTGTCACCTTACAACAGGACAGCTGATCCCTCCAGATATTGTAAGAGTCTAACAATATATTCATTAAAATAATTGAGATGTAACATTAGAGCAAGTACTCATTTTCTACGCACAAAAGTTTTTCAACCTATGCCTCCAGTGTTAATCTAATTAGACTTCAATTGTGCATCGGGTTATGGGTGATATCCGTTTAATTCCTTATCACTGCCTGGCTGGTTCCTCTGTGGCATCTCTGAAATTCTACGAGCATCTGGAAATGCTATTTGATTGATTGTTATCGCAGGAGTGCCTGAACCATATGGAATTGATAACACACTGTGTTTTATGGAATGGACTGGTTTGGGAGTTAAAGGGCCATGCCCATGCAGCTGAGCTGCCTGCCTTTTTCTTCTTCTCCACCTCTTCTCCCTCGCGTTGTCTGGAAGAGAAGAGGTAGGGAGGTCAGAATGGGTGTCCAGAGTTAATCAGGCGAGCAGGAAGAAGGAGAAACAGTATCTCCATTGGAGGGAAGGAGCCTGAGCTTCTGCAGCAGGAGATGAAGGTTGTGAGGCATTACTTCTGCAACTGGCATGGGCCCTCTTGACTGCTAAGTCCTTGACAACCACCAGTGCTGTGCCTCCCCAGTAAATTGAGTGCCTGCTTCTTGCATGGAGTCAGCTGATGAAGATCAGGTGCCCTATGGCATGACTCTGCTGGGCATCACGTGCCAACTTCAACTGCAAGGAGGAATGCAGACAGATTTGACGGGCCGTTGAACAGTTCTTGGTCTGATTACTCGCAGGAAGGTGTGACAGGGAGGACAAACACTGGACGGTAGCAGAAATAAGCAAAGTGAGGATTGTAAGGAGCAGCATTTATGTGAAGCTTGCAAGGGGAGATCAGAGGGAATGAAGGTGGGCATTGCAGGACTGTGTTACAGACTGTGATAGCTGTGAGGGTGAGGAGTGGACTGGCACAAATGGAGGAGCAGTGCCCTCTGAGGGTGGTGGGATATCTTCTCTTACCTTGCATGCCCTTGTTAGATCATGGAGTTTCTTCCTGCAATGCTTGGTAATTTCGAGAGTCAAGGAGGTAGCCCGGACAGCCACCGGCACTTCTCTTAACATAACTCTTTCCAACAGCTTATTGGGTTCCTATCATAGACCCCCATAGTCAACCTCCCATCTAATAAAGCCTCCAGCTATCCATTGGTGGTGTGATTCATGGAAGCAGGTGGGGTCTGGAGAGCACTCCTGAGGATACTGCTGATGTTGCTCCAGGCACTTCTTTATGATATCCCTGGGTGACCCATTGTTTCTCTGCATTATTTCCTTGAGGAGTCACATAAGGGAGCAGCCATTATAAACACTTCTGTCCCAAATGACTCTGCGCATCCCTGCTGCACTGGCAGACGTCTGCTGCCCCTTCAAGAAGCTGTTTTTCCAACTAGCGCCAGGAGTTATCTGCTGCTCCCCCACTGGCATCGTTCCCTAGTCAGCAGTGGGAATTGCCCTGTTATCCGATAATTAGCTGACCCCTGGGAATTTGCGCAGGGTTAGCAGTGAGCAGGAGGCAATGCCACCCTCTCATTGTCATACAGGAGGGTCAGTACTTCCAGCTTTCTGGGGCCTCCGTTTAAAATCGTGCACAAAGGAATTTTATAGGAACGTATGAATGGGAAAAGGTCCTCAAGCTAATTCTGCCATTCAATTAGATCATGGCTGAGTTGTACTGTAACTCCATTTACCTGCCTTTGTTCAATACCTCTTGATACAATCACCTAACAAAAATCTATCCATCCCAATCTTAAACATTTCCTATTGTAAAAAGCAGCTTTTGGTCAGGTTGCCAACTCTGGTTGGATGTATTCCTGGAGGTTTCATCACGTGACTTCCCATCTTGAACGGCCCCGCCCAGTCAAACAGCCCTTTTTATCATCTCCACTATTTTTATAACTAATACACAAAAGTGCACAAAGAAAATGAAGAAAAACACACAATTTTTTTTAATGCCTCTATGATTTTTTCCCAGGTTAGCTCGCAGCAGTGTCCGAGAGATTAATCTTTAATTCCTGGAGACAGCTGGACAATCCTGGAGGGTTGGCAACCCTACTTATGCATGAGTTAGAATTTTATACTCTGTGATGCAATGGCACCCATTCACTACACAGGGATGAGATCATGTTATATTGAATTACATAGAATCTACAGCACAGAAACAGGCCATTCGGCCCAATGGGTCTATGATGGTGTTTATACTCCATATGAGCCTCCTCCCACTCTAATTACCTCTTCCTACGCTGCCCCCCCATACTGCTCTATTCCCCTCTCCCTCATGTGCATCAAGCCTGTCTTCAATGTGCCGATGCAACCTGCTTCAACCACTCCACGTGACAGCGAGTTCCACATTCTTCCCACACTCTGTGCGCTGAACTTGCGCCCAGGAAGAATGTATCTGGAATCGGCTCACTCCGCACAATTTTTCCATTCATTGTAACGGACACAATCACTGGAACTTTCTACTCCTCCATGTGCTTAAAATGGGCAATAGCGGATCGGCTGCACGTTATACGCCCCGCCCGATTTTTCCTCCACATTGAAGTCAGCGGAAAGGAAAATCAGGCAGAAGGTATGACAGGCGGCTGATCCATTTTACGCACACCCCAAAGTTGAAGGGGTCGCCCAATATCGCGTATTGCACGCTGACTCCTGCACTCAAATTTCCATTAGGTTTGAAACTCTACAACGTGATGGTGAGTTCATAAAACGTATCCCCCAGTGCCAGCTTGCCCCTAAACTAAATTTCTTTGTAGCACTCAATAACTGACCTAAGATAAGGTTTAGGTGACTTGAGGTAAAGGGTAAAACGATGTAAAAATTAGATTTAAGCAGGTGTATCAAATTGACATCTATCTAGTGCTGGATCTAGTTCTGGGGAATGAAGTGGGGCAGGTGGAGCATGTTTCAGTGGGGGAGCATTTGGGGAACAGTGATCATAATGTCATTAGGTTTAGAATAGTTATGGAAAAGGACAAGGAACAATCAAATGTGAAAATATGTAATTGGAGGAGGGCTAATTTCAGTGAGTTAAAAAGGGATCTTGCCTAGGTGGATTGGGATTAAAAATTGGTAGGCAAAACAGTAATTGAACAATGGGAGTCCTTCAAGGAGGAGATGGTTCAGGTACAGAGTAGACACATACCCACGAGGGGGAAAGGAAGGGCATCCAAAGATAGAGCTCCCTGGATGACTAAAGATATAGAAATTAAAATAAAGCACAAAAAGGAGGCTTAGGACAAATGTAAGGTTCATAATACAGTAGAGAACCAGGCTGAATACAGAAAGTACAGAGGAGATCTAAAAAAGGGAATCAGAGGGGCAAAGAGAGTGTATGAGAACAGATTAGCGGCTAAAATAAAAGGGAACACAAAGGTCTTTTATAAACATATAAATAGTAAAAAGGAATCAAAGGAAGGGTGGGACCGATTAGGGACAAAAAAGGAGATCTTCTTGAGGAGGCAGAGGGTATGGCTGAGGCACGAAATGAATACTTTGCATCGGTCTTCACTAGAGAAGAGGATGCTGCCAATGTAGCAGTAAAGGGGGAGATGGCAGTGATATTGAGAAGGATAAAAATAGATGAAGAGGAGGTATTTAAAAGATTGGCAGTACTCAAAGTAGAAAAGTCACCGGTCCAGATGGGGTGCATCCCAGGTTACTGAGGGAAGTAAGGGTGGAAATTACGGAGGCTCTGGCCACAATCATCCAATCCTCCTTAGATATGGGGATGGTGCTGGAGGATTGGAGGATTGCATATATTCCACCCCTGTTTAAAGAAGGGGAGAGGGATAAACCCAACAATTACAGGCCAGTTAGCCTAATGTTGGTAGTGGGAAAATTTTTAGAGACAATAATCTGGGACAAAATTAATTGGCACTTGGAAAAGTATGGACTAATAAATGAAAGTCAGCACGGATTTGTTAAAGGAAAATCATGTTTGACTAACTTGATTGAGTTCTTTGATGAAGTAACGGAGAGGGTTGATGAGGGTAATGCGGTTGATGTGTGTATGGATTTTCAAAAGGCATTTGATAAAGAACCACATAATAGACTTGTTAGCAGAATTAAAGCCCATGGGATTAAAGGGACAGTGGCAGCGTGGATACAAAATTGGCTAAGGGACAGAAAGCAGACAGTAGTGGTGAACGGTTGTTTTTCAGACTGGAGGGAAGTACATAGAGGCGTTCCCCAGGGGTCAATATTAGGACCACTGCTCTTTTTGATATATATTAATGACCTGGATTTGGGTATAGAGGGTATAATTTCAAAGTGTGCAGATGACACGAAACTTGGAAATGTAATAAACAATGTGGAGGATAGTAACAGACTTCAGGAGGACGTAGACTGGTGAATTGGGCAGACACATGGCAGATGAAATTTAACGCGAGAAGTGTGAAGTGATACAGTTTGGTAGGAAGAATGAGGAGAGGCAATACAAGCTAAATGGTACAATTTTAAAGGGAGTGCAGGAACAGAGAGGCCTGGGCGTCTATGTACACAAATCTTTAAAGGTGGCAGGACAAGTTGAGAAGACTGTTTAAAAAAAAGCATATGGGATCCTGGGCTTTATTAATAGAGGCATAGGGTACAAAAGCAAGGAAGTTATGCTAATCCTTTGTAAAGCACTGGTTAGGCCTCAGCTGGAGCATTATGTTCAATTCTGGCCACCATACTTTAGGAAGGATGGCAAGATCTTAGAGAGGGTACAGAGGAGATTTATAGACTTTACCAGGGATGAGGGGCTTCAGTTATGTGAAGAGACTGGAGTTGTTCTCCTCAGAACAGGGAAGGCTAAGGGGAGATTTGATAGAGGAGTTCAAAATCATGAATGGTTTTGATAGAGTAAATAAGGAGAAACTGTTTCCAGTGAGAATGGTGAGAAACTATTAAATGTTGGTGTTCAAAGAGACTTGAGTATCCTGGTACAAGAAACACAAAAGATAGCATGCAGGTACAGCAAGCAATTAGGAAAGCAAATGGTATGTTGGCCTTTATTGCAAGGGGGTTGGAGTACAAGAGTAAGGAAGTCTTACTACAATTATATAGAGCTTTGGTGAGACCACACCTGAAGTACTGTGTACAGTTTTGGTCTCCTTACCTAAGGAAGGATATTCTTGCCTGAGAGCTGTGCAATGGAGGTTCATTAGATTAATTCCTGGGATGAGAGGGTTGTCCTATGAGGCGAGGTTGAGTAGAATGGGCCTATACTCTCTGGAGTTTAGAAGAATGAGAGGTGATCTCATTGAAACATATAAGATTCTGAGAGGACTTGACAGGGTAAATGCTGAGAGGGTTGGTAACCAGAGGACACAGATTTAAGGTGATTGGCGAAAGAACCAGAGGCGACATGAGGAAACATTCTTTTAATGCAGAGAGTTGTGATGATCTGGATGCACTGCCTGGAAGAGTGGTGGAAACAGATTCAATAGTAACTTTCAAAAGGGAATTGGATAAATACTTGAAGGGAAAATTTACAGAGCTATGGGGAAAGAGCAGGGGATGGGACTAATTGGATAGCTCTTTCAAAGAGCTGGCAGAGCATGATGGGCTGAATGGCCTCCACTTCTGCTTTATTTACTAATATACAATGATATCTTTGTGTCAACCTTGGTTCAGTGGTAGAATTCTCGCCTCTGAGTTAGAAGGTCGTGGGTTCCACTCCAGAAACCTGATCACAAAATCTAGACGGACACTCCAGTGCAGTACTGAAGGAGTGCTGCACCATCGGAGGTGCTGTCTTTCAGATGAAACATTAAACCGAAGCTTCGTCTGTCCTCTCGGGTAGATAAGAACAAAAGAACATAAGAAATAGGAGCAGAAGTAGGCCACGTGGCCCCTCGAGCCTGCTCCGCCATTCAATCAGATCATGGCTGATCTTCGACCTCCACTTTCCTGCCCGATTCCATATCCCTCAATTCCCCTAGAGTCCAGAAATCTGTCTATCTCAGCCTTGAGTATATTCAATGACTCAGCATCCACTGCCCTCTGGGGTAGAGAATTCCAAAGATTCACAACCCTCTGTGTGAAGAAATTCCTCCTCATCTCAGTCTTAAATGATCGACCTCTTATCCTGAGACTATGGCCTCTAGTTCTAGACTCCCCAGCCAGGGGAAACAACCTCTCAGCATTTACCCTGTCAAGTCCTCTCATAATCTTATATGTTTCAATGAGATCACCTCTCATTCTTCTAAACTCCAGAGAGTATAGGCCCATTCTACTCAATCTCGCCTCATAGGACAACCCTCTCATCCCAGGAATTAATCTAATGAACCTCCATTGCACAGCTCTCAGGCAAGAATATCCTTCCTTAGGTAAGGAGACCAAAACTGTACACAGTACTTCAGGTGAGGTCTCACCAAAGCTCTATATAATTGTAGTAAGACTTCCTTACTCTTGTACTCCAACCCCCTTGCAATAAAGGCCAACATTCCATTTGCTTTCCTAATTGCTTGCTGTACCTGCATGCTATCTTTTTGTGTTTCTTGTACCAGGATACTCAAGTCTCTTTGAACACCAACATTTAATAGTTTCTCACCATTTAAAAAAATTCTGTTTTTCTATTCTTCCTACCAAAGTGAATAATCTCACCTTTCCCTACATTATACTCTCCATCCGCCACTTTCTTGCCCACTTATTTAACCTGTCTATATCCCTTTGCAGACTCTTTGTGTCCCCCTCACAGCTTACTTTCCCACCTAGCTTTGTATTGTCAGCAAACTTGGATACATTACAGTCGGTTCTGTCATCTAAATCATTAATATAGATTGTAAATAGCTGAGGCCCAAGCACCGATCCTTGTGGCACTCCACTAGTTACAGACTGCCTGCCTGAAAATGACCCATTTATCCCTACTCTCTGTTTTCTGTCCGTTAACCAATCCTTTATCCATGCTAATATATTACCCTCAATTCCATGAGCCCTGATGCAAAAGATCCCATGGTACTATTTGAAGAAGAGCTGGGGAATTCTCCCCAATATCCTGGTCAATTTTTATCCCACAACCAACACTTAAACTGTGTGCTATTTGTAGCATGTGCTGGCACCAAATCATAGCCTGAGCTTTGTTCGCAGAGTCTTAAAGGTAGAAACTGGGCAGTGGTGCAAACCAGTCGATGGCGAATCGGTGTCTTACACCATGCCCGTCTGACACCTCGCCCGTCTGACACCTCGCCCGTCTTACACCGTGCCCGTCTTACACCTCGCCCGTCTGACACCGTGCCCGTCTTACACCGTGCCCGTCTGACACCGTGCCCGTCTGACACCTCGCCCGTCTTACACCGTGCCCGTCTTACACCGTGCCCATCTGACACCGTGCCCGTCTGACACCTCGCCCGTCTTACACCGTGCCCGTCTTACACCTCGCCCGTCTGACACCGTGCCCGTCTGACACCTCGCCCGTCTTACACCGTGCCCGTCTTACACCTCGCCCGTCTTACACCGTGCCCGTCTTACACCTCGCCCGTCTGACACCTCGCCCGTCTGACACCTCGCCAGTCTTACACCGTGCCCGTCTTACACCTCGCCCGTCTGACACCGTGCCCGTCTTACACCTTGCCCGTCTGACACCGTGCCCGTCTTACACCTTGCCTGTCTTACACCGTGCCCGTCTTACACCTCGCCCGTCTTACACCGTGCCCATCTTACACCTCGCCTGTCTTACACCGTGCCCGTCTTACACCTCGCCCGTCTTACACCGTGCCTGTCTTACACCGTGCCCGTCTTACACCGTGCCCGTCTTACACCTCGCCTGTCTGACACCGTGCCTGTCTTACACCTCGCCCGTCTTACACCTCGCCTGTCTTACACCGTGCCCGTCTTACACCTCGCCCGTCTTACACCGTGCCCGTCTTACACCTCGCCCGTCTTACACCGTGCCCGTCTTACACCTCGCCAGTCTTACAATGTGCCCGTCTTACACCTCGCCAGTCTTACAATGTGCCCGTCTTACACATCGCCTGTCTTACACCGTGCCCGTCTTACACCTCGCCAGTCTTACACCGTGCCCGTCTTACACCGTGCCCGTCTTACACCGTGCCCGTCTTACAATGTGCCCGTCTTAAACATCGCCTGTCTTACACCGTGCCCGTCTTACACCTCGCCTGTCTGACACCGTGCCCGTCTTACACCTCGCCTGTCTTACACCGTGCCCGTCTTACACCTCGCCCGTCTTACACCGTGCCTGTCTTACACCGTGCCCGTCTTACACCTCGCCTGTCTTACACCATGCCCGTCTTACACCTCGCCCGTCTGACACCGTGCCCGTCTTACACCTCGCCCGTCTTACACCGTGCCCATCTTACACCCTGCCCGTCTTACACCGTGCCCGTCTTACACCTCGCCTGTCTTACACCGTGCCCGTCTTACATCCCGCCCCTCTAACACCCAGCCCGTCTAACACCCCGCCTGTTTTACACCCAGCCCGTCTTACACCCCGCCTGTTTTACACCGTGCCTGTATCACACCCCGCCCGTCTCACACCGTGTCCGTCTCACACCGTGTCCGTCTCACACCCCGCCTGTCTTACACTGTGTCCGTCTCGCACCCCGCCTGTCTTACACCGTGCCTGTATCACACCCCGCCCGTCTCACACCCCGCCTGTCTTACACCGTGTCTGTCTCACACCCCGCCCGTCTCACACCGTGTCCGTCTCACACAGTGTCCGTCTCACACCCCGCCTGTCTTACACCGTGTCCGTCTCACACCCCGCCCGTCTCACACCGTGTCCATCTCACACCCCGCCTCTTCTTACACCGTGCCTGTCTTACACCGTGCCCCTCTGACACCGTGCCCCTCTGACACCGTGCCCCTCTGACACCGTGTCCGTCTGACAGCGTGCCCGTCTGACACCCCGCCCCTCTGACACCGTGCCTGTTTTACACCGTGCCCGTCTAACACGCCGCCCGTCTTATACCGTGTCTGTTTTACACCTTGCCCGTCTTACACCGTGCCCGTCTTACACCGTGTCCGTCTTACACCGTGCCCCTCTGACACCGTGCCCGTCTGACACCTCGCCCGTCTTACACCGTGCCCGTCTGACACCTCGCCCGTCTTACACCGTGCCCGTCTTACACCTCGCCCGTCTTACACCTCGCCCGTCTTACACCGTGCCTGTCTGACACCGTGCCCGTCTGACACCTCGCCCGTATTACACCGTGCCCGTCTGACACCTCGCCCGTCTGACACCGTGCCCGTCTGACACCTCGCCCGTCTTACACCGTGCCCGTCTTACACCTCGCCCGTCTTACACCTCGCCCGTCTTACACCGTGCCCGTCTTACACCTCGCCCGTCTGACACCGTGCCCGTCTGACACCTCGCCCGCCTTACACGTGCCCGTCTTACACCTCGCCCGTCTTACACCGTGCCCGTCTGACACCTCGCCCGTCTGACACCTCGCCCGTCTTACACCGTGCCCGTCTTACACCTCGCCCGTCTGACACCGTGCCCGTCTTACACCTCGCCCGTCTGACACCGTGCCTGTCTTACACCGTGCCCGTCTTACACCTCGCCTGTCTTACACCGTGCCCGTCTTACACCGTGCCCGTCTTACACCTCGCCTGTCTTACACCGTGCCCGTCTTACACCGTGCCCGTCTTACACCTCGCCCGTCTTACACCTCGCCCGTCTTACACCTCGCCTGTCTTACACCGTGCCCGTCTTACACCTCGCCCGTCTTACACCTCGCCTGTCTTACACCGTGCCCGTCTTACACCGTGCCCGTCTTACACCTCGCCCGTCTTACACCTCGCCCGTCTTACACGTGCCCGTCTGACACCTCGCCCGTCTGACACCTCGCCCGTCTGACACCGTGCCCGTCTTACACCTCGCCCGTCTGACACCGTGCCCGTCTGACACCTCGCCCGTCTGACACCGTGCCCGTCTTACACCTCGCCTGTCTTACACCGTGCCCGTCTTACACCTCGCCCGTCTTACACCGTGCCCGTCTTACACCGTGCCCGTCTTACACCTCGCCCGTCTTACACCGTGCCCGTCTTACACCTCGCCAGTCTTACAATGTGCCCGCCTTACACCTCGCCCGTCTTACACCGTGCCCGTCTTACACCTCGCCCGTCTTACACCGTGCCCGTCTTACACCTCGCCAGTCTTACAATGTGCCCGTCTTACACCTCGCCCGTCTTACACCGTGCCCGTCTTACACCGTGCCCGTCTTACACCTCGCCTGTCTTACACCTCGCCAGTCTTACACCGTGCCCGTCTTACACCGTGCCCGTCTTACACCTCGCCTGTCTTACACCTCGCCAGTCTTACAATGTGCCCGTCTTACACCGTGCCCGTCTTACACCGTGCCCGTCTTACACCTCGCCTGTCTTACACCTCGCCAGTCTTACAATGTGCCCGTCTTACACCTCGCCAGTCTTACAATGTGCCAGTCTTACAATGTGCCCGTCTTACACCTCGCCAGTCTTACAATGTGCCAGTCTTACAATGTGCCCGTCTTACACCTCGCCAGTCTTACAATGTGCCCGTCTTACACCTCGCCCGTCTTACACCTCGCCAGTCTTACAATGTGCCAGTCTTACAATGTGCCCGTCTTACACCTCGCCCGTCTTACACCTCGCCCGTCTTACACCGTGCCCGTCTTACACCTCGCCAGTCTTACAATGTGCCCGTCTTACACCGTGCCCGTCTTACACCTCGCCTATCTTACACCGTGCCCGTCTTACACCGTGCCCGTCTTACACCTTGCCCGTCTTACACCTCGCCTGTCTTACACCTCGCCTGTCTTACACCTCGCCAGTCTTACAATGTGCCAGTCTTACAATGTGCCCGTCTTACACCTCGCCCGTCTTACACCGTGCCCGTCTTACACCTTGCCAGTCTTACAATGTGCCCGTCTTACACCGTGCCCGTCTTACACCTCGCCTATCTTACACCGTGCCCGTCTTACACCGTGCCCGTCTTACACCTCGCCCGTCTTACACCTCGCCCGTCTTACACCGTGCCCGTCTTACACCTCGCCTGTCTTACACCTCGCCTGTCTTACACCGTGCCCGTCTTACACCTCGCCCGTCTGACACCGTGCCCGTCTTACACCTCGCCTGTCTTACACCGTGCCTGTCTTACACCGTGCCCGTCTTACACCTCGCCCGTCTGACACCGTGCCCGTCTTACACCGTGCCCGTCTTAAACCTCGCCTGTCTTACACCGTGCCTGTCTTACACCGTGCCCGTCTTACACCGTGCCCGTCTTACACCGTGCCTGTCTTACACCTCGCCTGTCGTACACAGTGCCCGTCTTACACCTCGCCCGTCTGACACCGTGCCCGTCTTACACCTCGCCTGTCTTACACCGTGCCCGTCTTACACCGTGCCTGTCTTACACCGTGCCCGTCTTACACCGTGCCCGTCTTACACCTCGCCCGTCTGACACCTCGCCCGTCTGACACCGTGCCCGTCTTACACCTCGCCCGTCTGACACCGTGCCCGTCTGACACCTCGCCCGTCTGACACCGTGCCCGTCTTACACCTCGCCTGTCTTACACCGTGCCCGTCTTACACCTCGCCCGTCTTACACCGTGCCCGTCTTACACCGTGCCCGTCTTACACCTCGCCAGTCTTACAATGTGCCCGTCTTACACCTCGCCCGTCTTACACCGTGCCCGTCTTACACCTCGCCCGTCTTACACCTCGCCAGTCTTACAATGTGCCCGTCTTACACCTCGCCCGTCTTACACCGTGCCCGTCTTACACCTCGCCAGTCTTACAATGTGCCCGTCTTACACCTCGCCCGTCTTACACCGTGCCCGTCTTACACCTCGCCAGTCTTACACCGTGCCCGTCTTACACCTCGCCCGTCTTACACCGTGCCCGTCTTACACCTCGCCAGTCTTACAATGTGCCCCTCTTACACCTCGCCCGTCTTACACCGTGCCCGTCTTACACCTCGCCCGTCTTACACCTCGCCCGTCTTACACCTCGCCAGTCTTACAATGTGCCCGTCTTACACCTCGCCCGTCTTACACCGTGCCCGTCTTACACCTCACCAGTCTTACAATGTGCCCGTCTTACACCGTGCCCGTCTTACACCGTGCCCGTCTTACACCTCGCCTGTCTTACACCTCGCCAGTCTTACAATGTGCCCGTCTTACACCTCGCCTGTCTTACACCTCGCCAGTCTTACAATGTGCCAGTCTTACAATGTGCCCGTCTTACACCTCGCCAGTCTTACAATGTGCCCGTCTTACACCTCGCCCGTCTTACAGCTCGCCCGTCTTACACCTCGCCAGTCTTACAATGTGCCAGTCTTACAATGTGCCCGTCTTACACCTCGCCTGTCTTACACCTCGCCAGTCTTACAATGTGCCAGTCTTACAATGTGCCCGTCTTACACCTCGCCTGTCTTACACCTCGCCAGTCTTACAATGTGCCAGTCTTACAATGTGCCCGTCTTACACATCGCCAGTCTTACAATGTGCCCGTCTTACACCTCGCCCGTCTTACACCGTGCCCGTCTTACACCTCGCCCGTCTTACACCGTGCCCCTCTTACACCTCGCCAGTCTTACAATGTGCCCGTCTTACACCTCGCCTGTCTTACACATCGCCAGTCTTACAATGTGCCCGTCTTACACCTCGCCCGTCTTACACCGTGCCCGTCTTACACCTCGCCCGTCTTACACCGTGCCCCTCTTACACCTCGCCAGTCTTACAATGTGCCCGTCTTACACCTCGCCTGTCTTACACCTCGCCAGTCTTACAATGTGCCCGTCTTACACCGTGCCCGTCTTACACTGTGCCCGTCTTACACCTCGCCTGTCTTACACCTCGCCAGTCTTACAATGTGCCCGTCTTACACCTCGCCTGTCTTACACCTCGCCAGTCTTACAATGTGCCAGTCTTACAATGTGCCCGTCTTACACCTCGCCAGTCTTACAATGTGCCCGTCTTACACCTCGCCTGTCTTACACTGTGCCCGTCTTACACCTCGCCAGTCTTACAATGTGCCAGTCTTACAATGTGCCCGTCTTACACCTCGCCTATCTTACACCGTGCCCGTCTTACACCGTGCCCGTCTTACACCTCGCCTGTCTTACACCTCGCCTGTCTTACACCGTGCCCGTCTGACACCTCGCCCGTCTGACACCGTGCCCGTCTGACACCGTGCCCGTCTTACACCTCGCCCGTCTGACACCGTGCCCGTCTTACACCTCGCCTGTCTTACACCGTGCCTGTCTTACACCGTGCCCGTCTTACACCTCGCCCGTCTGACACCGTGCCCGTCTTACACCGTGCCCGTCTTACACCGTGCCTGTCTTACACCTCGCCTGTCTTACACCGTGCCCGTCTTACACCTCGCCCGTCTGACACCGTGCCCGTCTTACACCTCGCCTGTCTTACACTGTGCCCGTCTTACACCTCGCCTGTCTTACACCTCGCCAGTCTTACAATGTGCCCGTCTTACACCTCGCCTGTCTTACACCTCGCCAGTCTTACAATGTGCCAGTCTTACAATGTGCCCGTCTTACACCTCGCCTATCTTACACCGTGCCCGTCTTACACCGTGCCCGTCTTACACCTCGCCTGTCTTACACCTCGCCTGTCTTACACCGTGCCCGTCTGACACCTCGCCCGTCTGACACTGTGCCCGTCTTACACCTCGCCCGTCTGACACCGTGCCCGTCTTACACCTCGCCTGTCTTACACCGTGCCTGTCTTACACCGTGCCCGTCTTACACCTCGCCCGTCTGACACCGTGCCCGTCTTACACCGTGCCCGTCTTACACCGTGCCTGTCTTACACCTCGCCTGTCTTACACCGTGCCCGTCTTACACCTCGCCCGTCTGACACCGTGCCCGTCTTACACCTCGCCTGTCTTACACCGTGCCCGTCTTACACCGTGCCCGTCTTACACCTCGCCTGTATTACACCGTGCCCGTCTTACACCGTGCCCGTCTTACACCTCGCCCGTCTTACACCTCGCCCGTCTTACACCGTGCCCGTCTGACACCTCGCCCGTCTGACACCTCGCCCGTTTGACACCGTGCCCGTCTTACACCTCGCCCGTCTGACACCGTGCCCGTCTGACACCTCGCCCGTCTGACACCGTACCCGTCTTACACCGTGCCCGTCTTACACCTCGCCAGTCTTACAATGTGCCCGTCTTACACCTCGCCCGTCTTACACCGTGCCCGTCTTACACCTCGCCCGTCTTACATCGTGCCCGTCTTACAACGTGCCCGTCTTACACCTCGCCAGTCTTACAATGTGCCCGTCTTACACCTCGCCCGTCTTACACCGTGCCCGTCTTACACCTCGCCCGTCTTACACCTCGCCAGTGTTACAATGTGCCCGTCTTGCACCTCGCCTGTCTTACACCTCGCCAGTCTTACAATGTGCCAGTCTTACAATGTGCCAGTCTTACAATGTGCCCGTCTTACACCTCGCCTGTCTTACACCTCGCCAGTCTTACAATGTGCCAGTCTTACAATGTGCCCGTCTTACACCTCGCCAGTCTTACAATGTGCCAGTCTTACAATGTGCCAGTCTTACAATGTGCCCGTCTTACACCTCGCCTGTCTTACACCTCGCCAGTCTTACAATGTGCCAGTCTTACAATGTGCCCGTCTTACACCTCGCCCGTCTTACACTGTGCCCGTCTTACACCTCGCCAGTCTTACAAAGTGCCAGTCTTACAATGTGCCCGTCTTACACCTCGCCCGTCTTACACCGTGCCCGTCTTACACCTCGCCCGTCTTACACCGTGCCCGTCTTACACCTCGCCAGTCTTACAATGTGCCCGTCTTACACCTCGCCCGTCTTACACCGTGCCCGTCTTACACCTCGCCCGTCTTACACCGTGCCCGTCTTACACCTTGCCAGTCTTACAATGTGCCCGTCTTACACCTCGCCCGTCTTACACCGTGCCCGTCTTACACCTCGCCAGTCTTACAATGTGCCCGTCTTACACCGTGCCCGTCTTACACCGTGCCCGTCTTACACCTCGCCTGTCTTACACCTCGCCAGTCTTACAATGTGCCCGTCTAACACCTCGCCTGTCTTACACCTCGCCAGTCTTACAATGTGCCAGTCTTACAATGTGCCCGTCTTACACCTCGCCAGTCTTACAATGTGCCCGTCTTACACCTCGCCCGTCTTACACCTCGCCCGTCTTACACCTCGCCAGTCTTACAATGTGCCAGTCTTACAATGTGCCCGTCTTACAATGTGCCCGTCTTACACCTCGCCTGTCTTACACCTCGCCAGTCTTACAATGTGCCAGTCTTACAATGTGCCCGTCTTACACCTCGCCTGTCTTACACCTCGCCAGTCTTACAATGTGCCAGTCTTACAATGTGCCCGTCTTACACCTCGCCAGTCTTACAATGTGCCCGTCTTACACCTCGCCCGTCTTACACCGTGCCCGTCTTACACCTCGCCCGTCTTACACCGTGCCCGTCTTACACCGTGCCCGTCTTACACCTCGCCAGTCTTACAATGTGCCCGTCTTACACCTCGCCTGTCTTACACCTCGCCAGTCTTACAATGTGCCCGTCTTACACCGTGCCCGTCTTACACTGTGCCCGTCTTACACCTCGCCTGTCTTACACCTCGCCAGTCTTACAATGTGCCCGTCTTACACCTCGCCTGTCTTACACCTCGCCAGTCTTACAATGTGCCAGTCTTACAATGTGCCCGTCTTACACCTCGCCAGTCTTACAATGTGCCCGTCTTACACCTCGCCTGTCTTACACCGTGCCCGTCTTACACCTCGCCAGTCTTACAATGTGCCAGTCTTACAATGTGCCCGTCTTACACCTCGCCTATCTTACACCGTGCCCGTCTTACACCTCGCCTGTCTTACACCTCGCCTGTCTTACACCTCGCCTGTCTTACACCGTGCCCGTCTGACACCTCGCCCGTCTGACACCGTGCCCGTCTTACACCTCGCCCGTCTGACACCGTGCCCGTCTTACACCTCGCCTGTCTTACACCGTGCCTGTCTTACACCGTGCCCGTCTTACACCTCGCCCGTCTGACACCGTGCCCGTCTTACACCGTGCCCGTCTTACACCGTGCCTGTCTTACACCTCGCCTGTCTTACACCGTGCCCGTCTTACACCTCGCCCGTCTGACACCGTGCCCGTCTTACACCTCGCCTGTCTTACACCGTGCCCGTCTTACACCGTGCCCGTCTTACACCTCGCCTGTCTTACACCGTGCCCGTCTTACACCGTGCCCGTCTTACACCTCGCCCGTCTTACACCTCGCCCGTCTTACACCGTGCCCGTCTGACACCTCGCCCGTCTGACACCTCGCCCGTCTGACACCGTGCCCGTCTTACACCTCGCCCGTCTGACACCGTGCCCGTCTGACACCTCGCCCGTCTGACACCGTGCCCGTCTTACACCGTGCCCGTCTTACACCTCGCCAGTCTTACAATGTGCCCGTCTTACACCTCGCCCGTCTTACACCGTGCCCGTCTTACACCTCGCCCGTCTTACACCGTGCCCGTCTTACACCGTGCCCGTCTTACAACGTGCCCGTCTTACACCTCGCCAGTCTTACAATGTGCCCGTCTTACACCTCGCCCGTCTTACACCGTGCCCGTCTTACACCTCGCCCGTCTTACACCTCGCCAGTCTTACAATGTGCCCGTCTTACACCTCGCCTGTCTTACACCTCGCCAGTCTTACAATGTGCCAGTCTTACAATGTGCCCGTCTTACACCTCGCCTGTCTTACACCTCGCCAGTCTTACAATGTGCCAGTCTTACAATGTGCCCGTCTTACACCTCGCCTGTCTTACACCTCGCCAGTCTTACACCTCGCCAGTCTTACAATGTGCCAGTCTTACAATGTGCCCGTCTTACACCTCGCCCGTCTTACACCTCGCCCGTCTTACACCTCGCCCATCTTACACCGTGCCCGTCTTACACCTCGCCAGTCTTACAATGTGCCAGTCTTACAATGTGCCCGCCTTACACCTCGCCCGTCTTACACCGTGCCTGTCTTACACCTCGCCAGTCTTACAATGTGCCCGTCTTACACCTCGCCCGTCTTACACCGTGCCCGACTTACACCGTGCCCGTCTTACACCTCGCCTGTCTTACACCGTGCCCGTCTGACACCTCGCCCGTCTGACACCGTGCCCGTCTTACACCTCGCCCGTCTGACACTGTGCCCGTCTTACACCTCGCCTGTCTTACACCGTGCCCGTCTTACACCTCGCCCGTCTTACACCGTGCCCGTCTTACACATCGCCCGTCTGACACCGTGCCCGTCTTACACCGTGCCTGTCTTACACCGTGCCTGTCTTACACCGTGCCCGTCTCACACCTCGCCCGTCTTACACCGTGCCCGTCTTACACCTCGCCAGTCTTACAATGTGCCCGTCTTACACCTCGCCCGTCTTACACCGTGCCCGTCTTACACCGTGCCCGTCTTACACCTCGCCTATCTTACACCGTGCCCGTCTTACACCGTGCCCGTCTTACACCGTGCCCGTCTTACACCTTGCCCGTCTGACACCTTGCCCGTCTGACACCGTGCCCGTCTTACACCTCGCCCGTCTGACACCGTGCCCGTCTTACACCGTGCCTGTCTTACACCGTGCCTGTCTTACACCGTGCCCGTCTTACACCTCGCCCGTCTGAAACCGTGCCCGTCTTACACCTCGCCTGTCTTACACCGTGCCTATCTTACACCGTGCCTGTCTTACACCGTGCCTGTCTTACACCGTGCCCGCCTTACACCTCGCCCGTCTGAAACCGTGCCCGTCTTACACCTCGCCTATCTTACACCGTGCCTGTCTTACACCGTGCCTATCTTACACCGTGCCTGTCTTACACCGTGCCCGTCTTACACCTCGCCTGTCTTACACCGTGCCCGTCTTACACCTCGCCTGTCTTACACCGTGCCCGTCTTACACCGTGCCCGTCTTACACCTCGCCTGTCTTACACCGTGCCCGTCTTACACCGTGCCCGTCTTACACCGTGCCCGTCTTACACCTCGCCTGTCTTACACCGTGCCCGTCTTACACCGTGCCCGTCTTACACCTCGCCCATCTGACAACGTGCCCGTCTGACACCGTGCCCGTCTTACACCGTGCCCGTCTTACACCTCGCCTGTCTGACACCGTGCCCGTCTTACACCTCGCCTGTCTGACACCGTGCCCATCTTACACCGTGCCCGTCTTACACCTCGCCAGTCTTACAATGTGCCCGTCTTACACCTCGCCCGTCTTACACCTCGCCCGTCTTACACCGTGCCCGTCTTACACCTCGCCTGTCTGACACCGTGCCCGTCTTACACCTCGCCTGTCTGACACCGTGCCCATCTTACACCGTGCCCGTCTTACACCTCGCCAGTCTTACAATGTGCCCATCTTACACCTCGCCTGTCTTACACCTCGCCCGTCTTACACCGTGCCCGTCTTACACCTCGCCTGTCTTACACCACGCCAGTCTTACAATGTGCCTGTCTTACACCTCGCCCGTCTTACACCACGCCAGTCTTACAATGTGCCCGTCTTACACCGTGCCCGTCTTACACCGTGCCCGTCTTACACCGTACCCGTCTTACAGCTCGCCCGTCTTACACCTCGCCTGTCTGACACCTCGCCTGTCTTACACCGTGCCCGTCTTACACCTCGCCTGTCTTACACCGTGCCCATCTTGCACCGTGCCCGTCTTACACCTCGCCTGTCTGACACCTCGCCTGTCTTACACCGTGCCCGTCTTACACCTCGCCTGTCTTACACCGTGCCCATCTTACACCGTGCCCATCTTACACCGTACCCGTCTTACAGCTCGCCCGTCTTACACCGTGCCCGTCTTACACCTCGCCTGTCTGACACCTCGCCTGTCTTACACCGTGCCCGTCTTACACCGTGCCCGTCTTACACCTCGCCCGTCTTACACCGTACCCGTCTTACAGCTCGCCCGTCTTACACCGTGCCCGTCTTACACCTCGCCTGTCTGACACCTCGCCTGTCTTACACCGTGCCCGTCTTACACCTCGCCTGTCTTACACCGTGCCCATCTTGCACCGTGCCCGTCTTACACCGTGCCCGTCTTACAGCTCGCCCGTCTTACACCGTGCCCGTCTTACACCGTGCCCGTCTTACACCTCGCCTGTCTGACACCGTGCCCGTCTTACACCTCGCCTGTCTTACACCGTGCCCGTCTTACACCTCGCCTGTCTTACACCGTGCCCGTCTTACACCTCGCCTGTCTTACACCGTGCCCATCTTACACCGTGCCCATCTTACACCGTGCCCGTCTTACACCTCGCCCGTCTTACACCGTGCCCGTCTTACACCTCGCCTGTCTGACACCGTGCCCGTCTTACACCTCGCCCGTCTTACACCTCGCCCGTCTTACACCTCGCCCGTCTTACACCGTGCCCGTCTTACACCTCGCCTGTCTTACACCACGCCAGTCTTACAATGTGCCCGTCTTACACCTCGCCAGTCTTACAATGTGCCCATCTTACACCTCGCCTGTCTTACACCTCGCCCGTCTTACACCGTGCCCGTCTTACACCTCGCCCGTCTTACACCATACCCGTCTTACAGCTCGCCCGTCTTACACCGTGCCCGTCTTACACCTCGCCTGTCTGACACCTCGCCTGTCTTACACCGTGCCCGTCTTACACCTCGCCTGTCTGACACCTCGCCTGTCTTACACCGTGCCCGTCTTACACCGTGCCCGTCTTACAGCTCGCCCGTCTTACACCGTGCCCGTCTTACACCTCGCCTGTCTGACACCGTGCCCGTCTTACACCTCGCCTGTCTTACACCGTGCCCGTCTTACACCGTGCCCATCTTACACCGTGCCCGTCTTACACCTCGCCCGTCTTACACCGTGCCCGTCTTACACCTCGCCTGTCTGACACCGTGCCTGTCTTACACCTCGCCTGTCTGACACCTCGCCCGTCTTACACCTCGCCCGTCTTACACCTCGCCCGTCTTACACCTCGCCTGTCTTACACCGTGCCCGTCTTACACCTCGCCCGTCTTACACCTCGCCTGTCTTACACCGTGCCCGTCTTACACCTCGCCCGTCTTACACCTCGCCCGTCTTACACCTCACCCGTCTTACACTGTGCCTGTCTTACACCGTGCCCGTCTTACACCTCGCCTGTCTGACACCTCGCCCGTCTTACAATGTGCCCGTCTTACACCTCGCCCGTCTTACACCGTGCCCGTCTTACACCTCGCCTGTCTGACACCTCGCCCGTCTTACAATGTGCCCGTCTTACACCTCGCCTGTCTGACACCTCGCCTGTCTGACACCGTGCCCTTCTTACACCTCGCCTGTCTGACACCTCGCCCGTCTTACACCTCGCCCGTCTTACACCGTGCCCGTCTTACACCTCGCCCGTCTTACACCGTGCCCGTCTTACACCTCGCCCGTCTTACACCGTGCCCGTCTTACACCGTGCCCGTCTTCCAACTCGCCCGTCTTACAACTCGCCCGTCTTACACCTCGCCCGTCTTACACCTCGCCCGTCTTACACCGTGCCCGTCTTACACCTCGCCCGTCTTACACCGTGCCCGTCTTACACCGTGCCCGTCTTACACCTCACCTGTCTTACACCTCGCCCGTCTTACACCGTGCCCGTCTTACACCTCGCCCGTCTTACACCTCGCCCGTCTTACACCTCGCCCGTCTTACACCGTGCCCGTCTTACACCTCGCCCGTCTTACACCGTGCCCGTCTTACACCGTGCCCGTCTTACACCTCGCCCATCTTACACCGTGCCCGTCTTACACCTCGCCCGTCTTACACCGTGCCCGTCTTACACCTCGCCCGTCTTACACCGTGCCCGTCTGACACCTCGCCCGTCTTACACCGTTGCTGTCTTACACCGTGCCCGTCTTACACCGTGCCCGTCTTACACCGTGCCTGTCTTAAACCTCGCCCGTCTTACACCGTGCCCATCTTACACCGTGCCCGTCTTACACCGTGCCCGTCTTACACCGTGCCCGTCTTACACCTCGCCTGTCTTACACCGTGCCCGTCTTACACCTCGCCCGTCTTACACCTCGCCCGTCTTACACCTCGCCCGTCTTACACCGTGCCCGTCTTACACCTCGCCCATCTTACACCGTGCCCGTCTTACACCTCGCCTGTCTTACACCTTGCCCGTCTTACACCGTGCCCGTCTTACACCGTGCCAGTCTTACACCTCGCCCGTCTTACACCTCGCCTGTCTTACACCTTGCCCGTCTTACACCGTGCCCGTCTTACACCTCGCCCGTCTTACACCGTGCCCGTCTTACACCGTGCCCGTCTTACACCTCGCCTGTCTTACACCTTGCCCGTCTTACACCTTGCCCGTCTTACACCTCGCCCGTCTTACACCGTGCCCGTCTTACACCTCGCCCGTCTTACACCGTGCCCGTCTTACACCGTGCCCGTCTTACACCTCGCCCATCTTACACCGTGCCCGTCTTACACCTCGCCCATCTTACACCGTGCCCGTCTTACACCGTGCCCGTCTTACACCTCGCCCATCTTACACCTCGCCCGTCTTACACCGTGCCCGTCTTACACCTCGCCCATCTTACACCGTGCCCGTCTTACACCTCGCCCGTCTTACACCTCGCCCGTCTTACACCGTGCCCGTCTTACACCTCGCCCATCTTACACCGTGCCCGTCTTACACCTCGCCCATCTTACACCGTGCCCGTCTTACACCTCGCCCGTCTTACACCGTGCCCGTCTTACACCTCGCCCGTCTTACACCTCGCCCGTCTTACACCGTGCCCGTCTTACACCGTGCCCGTCTTACACCTCGCCCGTCTTACACCTCGCCCGTCTTACACCATGCCCGTCTTACACCTCGCCCGTCTTACACCTCGCCCGTCTTACACCTCGCCCGTCTTACACCTCGCCCGTCTTACACCGTGCCCGTCTTACACCTCGCCCGTCTTACACCTCGCCCGTCTTACACCGTGCCCGTCTTACACCTCGCCCGTCTTACACCTCGCCCGTCTTACACCGTGCCTGTATCACACCCCGCCCGTCTCACACCCCGCCCGTCTCACACCGTGTCCGTCTCACACCGTGTCCGTCTCACACCCCGCCTGTCATACACCGTGTCCGTCTCGCACCCCGCCCTTCTCACACCGTGTCCGTCTCACACCCCGCCCTTCTCACACCGTGTCCGTGTCACACCCCGACTGTCTTACACCGTGTCCGTCTCGCACCCCGCCTGTCTTACACCGTGCCTGTATCACACCCCGCCCGTCTCACACCCCGCCTGTCTTACACCGTGTCCGTCTCACACCCCGCCCGTCTCACACCGTGTCCGTCTCACACCGTGTCCGTCTCACACCCCGCCTGTCTTACACCGTGTCCGTCTCGCACCCCGCCTGTCTTACACCGTGCCTGTATCACACCCCGCCCGTCTCACACCCCGCCTGTCTTACACCGTGTCCGTCTCACACCCCGCCCGTCTCACACCGTGTCCGTCTCACACAGTGTCCGTCTCACACCCCGCCTGTCTTACACCGTGTCCGTCTCACACCCCGCCCGTCTTACACCGTGTCCATCTCACACCCCGCCTGTCTTACACCATGCCCGTCTTACACCGTGCCCCTCTGACACCGTGCCCCTCTGACACCGTGTCCGTCTAACACCCCGCCCGTCTGACACCGTGCCCGTCTGACACCGTGCCCGTCTGACACCCCGCCCCTCTGACACCGTGCCTGTTTTACACCGTGCCCGTCTAACACGCCGCCCGTCTTATACCGTGTCTGTTTTACACCATGCCCGTCTTACACCGTGCCCGTCTTACACCGTGCCCGTCTTATACCGTGTCTGTTTTACACCATGCCCGTCTTACACCGTGCCCGTCTTACACCGTGCCCGTCTTATACCGTGTCTGTTTTACACCATGCCCGTCTTACACCGTGCCCCTCTGACACCGTGCCCGTCTAACACCGTGTCCATCTAACACCGTGCCCGTCTGACATCCCGCCCCTCTGACACCGTGCCCGTTTTACACCGTGCCCGTCTTACACCCCGCCCCTCTGACACCATGCCCGTCTTACACCCCGCCCCTCTTACATCCCGCCCCTCTTACACCCCGCCCCTCTGACACCGTGCCCCTCTTACACCCCGCCCCTCTGACACTGTGCCCGTCTTACACTCCGCCCCTCTGACACCGTGCCCGTCTTACACCCCGCCCCTCTTACACCCCGCCCCTCTTACACCCCGCCCCTCTGACACCGTGCCCGTCTTACACCCCGCCCCTCTGACACCGTGCCCGTCTTACACCCCGCCCCTCTGACACCGTGCCCGTCTTACACCCCGCCCCTCTGACACCGTGCCCGTCTTACACTCCGCCCCTCTGACACCGTGCCCGTCTTACACCCCGCCCCTCTGACACCGTGCCCGTCTTACACCCCGCCCCTCTGACACCGTGCCCTTCTTACACCCCGCCCCTCTGACACCGTGCCCGTCTTACACTCCGCCCCTCTGACACCGTGCCCGTCTTACACCCCGCCCCTCTGACACCGTGCCCGTCTTACACTCCGCCCCTCTGACACCGTGCCCATCTTACACCCCGCCCCTCTGACACCGTGCCCGTCTTACACTCCGCCCCTCTGACACCGTGCCCGTCTTACACTCCGCCCCTCTGACACCGTGCCCGTCTTACACTCCGCCCCTCTTACACCGTGCCCGTCTTACACCCCGCCCCTCTGACACCGTGCCCATCTTACACCCCGCCCCTCTGACACCGTGCCCGTCTTACACTCCGCCCCTCTGACACCCCGCCCCTCTGACACCGTGCCCGTCTTACACCCCGCCCCTCTTACACCCCGCCCCTCTGACACCGTGCCCGTCTTACACCCCGCCCCTCTTACACCCCGCCCCTCTGACACCGTGCCCGTCTTACACCCCGCCCCTCTTACACCCCGCCCATCTTACACCCCGCCCCTCTGACACCGTGCCTGTCTTACACCCCGCCCCTCTGACACCGTGCCCGCCTTACACTCCGCCCCTCTGACACCGTGCCCGTCTTACACCCCGCCCGTCTTACACCGCGCCCCTCTGACACCGTGCCCGTCTTACACCCCGCCCGTTTCACACCCCAGCACGTTTTCTTTTCCAATGGAATTGGCGGCCGTTTCACTATCGCCCGTTTTGTACGACATCACGAGATGAATTTCTGCCCTTTAACCCGTGAATTTTACCACAAGTAATGATTGTAATCATTAATCAACATGCATGTTTGAATTTGACGCAAAAGAGTTAACCAACCCGCTTAAAAATAGAACACAAGTAATTTTAAGCTACAGATTCAAAAAAGCTAACCTCACACTGAATTACCCACAGTGGAGCTGCCAAAGTTGTATATAGAAATCTTAGGAAAAGAATCGCCCTTTGCTCAATGTCTCTGTTCTACAAGTTCAACTCTCCTTTATTACTAAGGGGGTTTTCAAGAAAATGGCCACTCACATCAGCAGAGTAAATGAAAATGTAATGCTAATTAATTAGGTCTTGAAAGGAGAGGAGCCCAAGATAAGTGCAGTGAATTCAAAGTACTTACCCTGACCATCTCCTAGGGGTTTCCATGGGGAACATATTAAAAACATATAAAAGGTAGTGTAACGGTCATATTACTGGATGAGTAATCCAGAGAAGGTGAGTTCCAATCCCACCAGGGCAGTTTGAGAATTTGAATTCAGTTTACAAATTATGGAAATAAAAAGCTGCTATCAGTAAAAGTGACCATGAAGCTGTTGGATTGTTGTAAAAACCAAACTGGTCTGGCCTATATGTGATTCCAGTCCCACACTAATGACTCTTAACTGCCCTCTAAAGTAGCCTAGCAAGCCAATCAGTTGCATCAAACCATTATCAGTGGTCCAAGAAGGCCCAACCACCACCATCTCGAGGGCAACTAGGGATGGGCAATAAACGCCAGCGACACCCACATCCCGAGAATGAATTACAAAAAATGATATTCCATATCACCTCGTGGAAACATCTCTCTAAATATGAAAAAACAGGAAGTTATTCTAAAATGTTGTACAAAGAAATACAGTGTTTCACTTCCAACAAATACATTGGCTGGGCCACCCAGAATGCACCTTTTATCAACACAGTAAATCCCGTTTTGCAGAAAAGTTTAACCAAAGGTAAGGTACAAGATTAATTAGTCTCAGCCCAGGCACCTTCTACTGTGACAAGTCAGCCAGCATTCCAACGTGAGTCTCGTTTGTGTGTGTTGGGAATCAGATACGGTAGAATTTCTGTAAGATTAGGTAGTTCGGTCTATTTTGCCACTGGACAGGTATCAGATAGCCATTATGCTGAAAGCAGGCGTACTGTACATAAAAAAAAGGTTCCTGCAATCAACAACAAAGCAATGCTATGCGAGGAAATAAAGAACTACATTTTTATAATGCATTTTACAACCTCAGGACATCCCAAAGCACTTTACAGCCAATGAAGTACTTTTAAGGTGTAGCTACCGTTGTAATGTCGGGAAAAGCGGCAGCCAATTTGCACACAGCAAGATCCCACAAACAGCAATTAAATAATGACCAGATAATTTATTTTAGTGATGTTCATCTGAAAACACGTCCGGATTACACATCATCACTGACGACACCCAGCTCTACCTCTCCACCATCTCTCCTGACCCCTCCACTGTCTCTGATTTATTATGTGGAGATGCCGGTGATGGACTGGGGTTGACAATTGTAAACAATTTTACAACACCAAGTTATAGTCCAGCAATTTTATTTTAAATTCACAAGCTTTCGGAGGCTACCTCCTTCCTCAGGTGAACGATGCTTGTCTGACATCTAGTACTTGATGAGCAAAAATTTCCTCCAACTAAATATTGGGAAGACTGAAGCCATTGTCAGTACTGCACTGGAGTGTCAGCCCGGATTATGTGCTCGAGTCTCGCCCCTCCCTATCTCTGTAACCTCCTTCAGTCCTACAACCCTCTGAGATCTCTGTGCTCCTTCAATTCTGGGCACTTACGCATCCCCGATTTCCTTCGCTCCCACCATTGTGCTTTCAGCTGCCTAGGCCCTAAGCTCTGGATTCCCTCCTTAAACCTCTCCATCTCTCTCTCCTCTTTTAAGAAGCTCCTTAAAACCTACCCCTTTGAAAAGCTTTTGGTCACCTGTCATAATATCTCCTAATGTGGCTTAGTGTCAAATTTTGTTTGATAATTACTCCTGTGAAGTGCTTTGGGACGTTTTGCTACGTTCAGGGCGCTATATAAATGCAAGTTGGTGTTGTTGTTGATTCCCGACCTTCTGACTCAGAGTCGAGAGGTCTACCGAAGCTGAAATCAATTCAGGAAACTTTATTCATCAGCCCCCCCTCCAATACTAATCCCATCGCTGCAACATCCTGGGCTGCTGGTTTAATGTTGATGTACCTGATTATCAAAATACAACGTGAAAAATCTGGCTTGACGTGAATAGGCCTTTATTCCAGAATCAGGCATTGAATTCGGTACTGCAAAATATAAAACAAAACACAGGCTGTTTCATTAAAACAAAGAACGAAAACAAAATCAATAGCCGGGGGGTGGGGGTGGGGGGTGGGTCTGTTGACATTAATATATGGAAATGACCCTCCAGCCACTGCACTCTGTGTTCATGCTGATGAAACAAGGTGAAAAGGAGCAGCTTTGATGGTTGAGCATAATGTAATTGTCCAAATGCAGATTTAATTACTGAGCACATTAATAATTAGCAGTCAACAGGAAGGGATGTGTTGGCTCATACTGAACAGCTGATTTCATAGTCAACTCTTGCAAGAGGTCACCGCTCTAATTAATGTTCCATCAGAGATTCAATACGTGGTAGCAGAGGATAATATGCCTTTAAATGCACTGACTGACATAGTTCAATAGCAGTCATTGCGAGGCACTCTGTTAACAGATCCTAGCACGCCACAGTGCACTTTGCATTCGTTCCCAAGTGTTCATTGCATGCGGGATTTGTAACTGGATACTTCAAGTCAGTTTGCCGTGCTTTTTTAAGACCAGTTTGCAAAGTAATGGAGTTTCTGGGCTCCTGACAACCTTTTCTTGCTCCCGAGTCACTTCCCCGTCCTCCTCAATCCAAGAATCAATCAGTAAAGAACCGCTTTCTTCGAAAACTTGCAATGAGGGTGCCAACATTCAATGGTAGACACGCAGCTTTTAAAAAACTGCTCCCTGTGCAACACTGACAATAATACATTTCTCTAATTACTCCACAGAATTCCTCATGTGCCGTCTCAGCTCCTGACACGACCGTTCTCAGACCATTCCGCAGTTTCGCTTGGAATCTAGTACCTTTGTGCTCGGACCAGTGTCCTTGGTCCATAACAGACAGTCTCAGTTTTACAGGAATAGTCAACAGGTTCTTGCCGCTGTTTTTGAAACGGAGAGACCATAAGGCACAGAAATGTGCTCAATTCTGCAACGAGGGTTACTGTATTTTCATGCAGCATTCATATTCCATTTCTGAACTGGCTCATTAAAAAAATTCCTAAATGAAAAGAAAAATAAACTACACATAAAATTCTAACAGTGGAGCTGCAGATGAACATTGGACTGGTTTATGGCTGATCGGAACTTTAAAGAGACAATATCCCCATTAAATCCCAACTAAATGATTTACGCACTGTATCCTTTTGTAATGTTCAATTAGCTGCTGTA
Organism: Heptranchias perlo; assembly: GCF_035084215.1. Taxonomy (NCBI): domain Eukaryota; kingdom Metazoa; phylum Chordata; class Chondrichthyes; order Hexanchiformes; family Hexanchidae; genus Heptranchias; species Heptranchias perlo. Next base: position 18,043,088 of record NC_090335.1, read on the forward strand.
ATAATGTATTCGGTAATAAAGGTACATAGGAACAGGAGTCGGCCATTCAGCCCCTCAAGCCTGTTCTACCATTTTATTAGATCATGGCTGATCTGTACCTCAACTCCATTTACCCGCCTTTGCTCCATCCCCCTTGATACCCTCACCCAACAAAAATCTATCAGTCTCAGTCTTGAAAATTTCAAATGATCCCTCGCAGCCTTTTAGGGGACAGAGTTCTGGATTTCCATTACCCTTTGTGAGAAAAAACGTTCCCTGATTTCATCCCCTAGACGGCCTAACTCTAATTTTAAGATTATGCCCCTTTGTTCTGGATTCCCTCACCAGAGGAAATAGTTTCTGTGTCTACCTTATCAAAACCCTTTATCATTTTAAACACCTTGATTAGCTCAACCCTCAACCTTCTAAACTCGAGGGAATGCTAACCAAGTTTCTGCCACCTGTCCTCATAATTTAACCCTTTCATCCCCAGTATCATTCTGGTGAATCTGCGCTGTACCCTCTCCAAGCCCAATATGCCCTTCCTCAGGTTAGGTGCCCAAAAACTGGCCCCAGTACTCCAGTAATACAAATGTTCCCATAGCAATTATTTGAGCCAACTTACAGTTTCATGAAAGAACTCTACTACTGAAGATTTGGGTGCTTTCTTTTAATTCTTATATTTTTGTCTTTTTCTCATTTAATGAGCCTTTTACATCACAGTGCTGCCACTGGTAGTCATCTTGTCTGTCCCTTCCCCTTTCCCTCCCCACGGTTCTTGCCCAAGCTGAGGCCTACTGAATTCGATGTAGATGCCGGGCCTCAGAATTAACTACGTGCCCATTCGGGTTCCAAGGATTATGTTTGGGTTAAAACCCTACCTCTTTGCTCGAGGTTTTAGTCACCCCTCCTTCTTTGGCTCGGTGTCAATTTTTGTCTGATTACACTTCTGTGAAGCACCTTGGGACGTTTTACTACGTTAAAGGCGCAGTATAAATGCGCGTTGTTGTTGTAAAGGCAATGAGTGAAAGGTGTGGAGCTATCTGGAGGAGAAGGGAACCATGTACACTGGGGAAGGTCCACAATCAGAAAGGAAAGTCACAATTTGATATACTACATTCAAATGACAGTTTACGAGCAGTGCAATTGCTAAGTTGGCGATGTTCGGATCCTGTTGATTTACACCCATTGGCAATTGGAGAAAGGCTGGTGAAATAATTACGTCCCACTAAAGAGAAGAGGTTTTCATCCCAGCTATCTAGACTGTATCTGAATACCAGGCCTTGGAGATGAAAGGACCATTAAGTTTCCTTCCCTTGCACACATACACCATTGAAGTCCATCTCTGTATGTGTCATTGTATATAAATAGGATGTTGTCTCCTTAAGGCCAGTTCAGCTCAGTTTGGTTTCTGTTGCACATTGTTGTTTAGAGACGATAATTTACAAATCAAATGAACCTTACCATTCACTTCACACTGTGTCCTTAACAACAGTTTGTTAATCAATATAAAAGTCCTTAACTGTCTTGTAGTTTCTCTCTTAATTTTTTTTTATATATCTCAACTCCCCAACAAATCACCTATGCATAAATACAATAGTAAACATCGAATGTGCAAAAGCAAAAGGGTTCTACAATTTTAGTCCAAAAAAAAAATCATTTTATATAAATAATTTATAAATTCCCCTACATGAGAGTAAGTACAAAGGTAAAGGAGTGTTAGAGCCACATGTTGAACATTAAGGGGTATATTTTCCTCTGGACGTAAAATATAATGTAAAAGTAAACATGAGTGCACATGTGGGTATGAAGAGGTGAGACGGAAGAGGTGAACAAGAACGGATGAGTAAGTGGAAACAGGCCACTCTAAGGGGTAGATTTTCATCTATAGTGCTCCCGGTGCAGACCACTGTGCACTGGCAATGCACGTCAGGAATTTGTTTGGGCGATCACCCCTCCCCACAATTCCCCACCCATTTTCCATTCTGAAGCTCTATGTGAGGAGTTGTAAAGATAAAAATTTTATCCCTACGTCTTGCTCCCATTGTAAAAGGGCTGAAAGTTATTTAGCAAGAAAAAGAAAGCTTTCCAAAGGCTTGTTAATTAGTATGAAGGTCTTGTTAAAAGTTCGAATCGTGGTAAAGTTGTGAAGCCTTGACAGGGAAAAAAACACGAGTTCTGAACTAGCAGATGGTGCGGGGAATTAGTCATATTAAAGAAACTGAAGATTTGGACAGCACAGCTGTTACTGCTCAAAAATAGTAAGTGATGGATTCAGGAGTGATACGAGTTCATCCGCCTGACTATCACTGACTACCACTGACCTCACCTGACTACCACTGACCTCACCTGACTTGACATCCACTGACCCAAACCAAACCCAGCTCCACACTCCAATGAACTTACAGCTGACAAGCTCTAGATATGGGGACGATGGATATATATGGGTGATGAAGTTCAAAAGTGTTGCTTCTCTTTTTAAGGAGATGAATGAAATAAATAAAACCAACGCTGAAATGAACAAACTGAACAGCTGTAAGTCCACGCGGGTCGGTGAGCTTGCACCAGGAGTCAGGCGGGGAAGGAGGGGACAACCAGGGTTCGGTCGAGTCGTCGCTTCCAGCTGGAGTCGGATCAGGGTGGTGCAGAGAAGCAGGAGTTAGTTCGGGTCAGGACTATGAATGTGTGTTCGATCGGGACACTGCACATTAGTAGAACCATGGAAAGAAGCACAGAAGGAGGCCAACTGTCCCATTACATCAAACTATCCAACTATACAACCTGGTCTCCAAAACAGTTTGCACAAAATCCTCAATGGGCCACTCAGAGTATGGTTTTTGTGCATTGCACAACTTGGATGAATTAAATATTCCCATTTATGATGAATACAATGCAGTTTGGCTGCTTGAGAAGGGTGAAATGAGCATTAACAGAGGAGGGTAGCGATTGGCGAGCTTCGTGTTCTCATTTTCTGACTTGAACCGGCCAAAGTAAGATCACAGTCAAACGCCACTTTGAATGGCAACTGGTAAATCTGACTACAAATAGAAATGATTAACTCTGTTTGAGAAAGAGAGGAAAATATACCCAGACACTGGGGCGGTGGGTGGACGAAGGAAGCACAAAGTATGTTTTAGTTCCAGCTCCGACTGGACAGTGAGATGAAGTCTGGTTGGATAAGGCAGTTCCAGTCAACTCTGCGATGCACTCCTGTGGAAAGGTAGGAGCCGCTGTGCTCGTTTCCCCACACACTTATTAAGGTACCTGTTCCGTGCAATCGAGGTGATCTGGTATAGGAAGACCAGTTAAGACTGTGAGGGATTTATTCCACACAGTGAAAGTGGGGCATACAGGCTGAACGAATGCAATGTCAAAGGTGTAGAGGTGCTGAGCATTAACAGCATCGTAGTAGGACAAAGATCCGTTATCGTAGTCCAGCAAAAGGCCCAACCGTCGGAGGTGAGGTGAGGGTTCTACAGGAATCTCCTTGCTGTTGTGCCTTGCGACCCAGCTATTATTACACCGGCAGAAGACCCAGGAGAAGGCATTTTTCCCGATCCACTCGTGCTTCGGTGCTGATTTGTAGGCGATCCCGATTGCATACCTGTAACGATATGGGACGGTTTTACAGTTTGCACACCGAGCTGTATCAATGTACATCAAATCACATCACATAGAATTACCAGCACAGAAACAGGCCATTATGCTCCATACAAGCCTCCTCCCATCTTAATTCATCTAACCCTATAAACATATCCTTCTATTCCTTTCTCCCTCATGTGCTTATCTAGCTTCCCATTAAATGTATCAATGCTATTCGCCTCAACTACTCCTTGTGGTAGCAAGTTCCACATTCTCACCACTCTCTCTGAGTAAACAAGTTTCTCCTGAAATCCTTACTGGATTTATTAATGAAACAGTAATCCCAGATTGACAGCGTTTACACCCCCTCCCCAACACATTTCACAGGAAAAAATGACATGCATATGGGAATGGGAAGGACAATATTTAAAGAGAAATCAGAGGGAGACATGTGAACCGGAATAAGCAGGATATGCGTTTGGCACAAGGGGATGTAAACCAGGCCTCAGGCACTATTTTCAATGAATAGGGTTCAATGTGGAAGTGACACTTGTGGGTCAATGGAACACACAGAACTCCATGTAATCCTCCATCATTCAGTAAAACTGAGCGAGCCTTTAGCTCAGTGATAGCATTCCCGCCTTCGAGTCTGTAGGGGTCGAACCCCACTCCAGACAGTCGTGGAGACCGGAGCTCTGGCTCTGAATTCTGGGTTGATATCCAGCGGGATACTCGTGAGTGTGGGTGGCCCTCCCTCATCGTATGGGTTGTGGGAGCCCATAAAACCCTCCCACTGTATAGGACTAGCCATCCTATTGGCTGGTACAGAGATGGTTACGGCTGTGGAAGGAACAGACTGTTAGTCAGCCTGAGAATCTTCACACCATTCTCCAATGGAAGAATGTGAAGATATGTAAATAAATATCTATGTGATTTTTCTGTACTTCTGGTGAACGCTCAAGGAAGCAAGGGGAAACTCTGCTCTGGGAGCACGGATACACCATCCTTTGAAATGATCGAGAAAACAGAAGCTTACGGATCCAGATGAAGAGGTGTTTACATTAGTCAGACCATTTTGGGGTTGAATATTCGCAGGGGTTCTTTGATCTCCCGCCATAATTTCAAAGGAAGATCAGTGGAAGTCCTGGTGAAATGGCCCTTCACATCTATTCTCCGGGTATCCACCAATCTCCCACCAAATGGGAGACCAGAAATTACTGGCGTTTGTCATCAGGCATGGTCTTCCCTCAGCGCTACCATAAAAAACCTTCACTATTTGAGTGTGGAAGATTAAGGGGTGATCTAATCGAGGTGTTTATGATAATAGGAATTGATAGGGTAGAGAGAAACTATTTCCTCTGGTGGGGAGTCGAGAACAAAGGGGCATAACCTTAAAATTAGAGCAAGGCTGTTCAGGGGAGATGTCAGGAAGCACTTCTTCACACAAAGGGTAGTGGAAATCTGGAACTCTCTCCCCCAAAAAGCTGTTAAGGCCGGAGATCAATTGAAAATTTAAAAACTAAGATTGATAGATTTTTGAAAGGTGAGGGTCTTTATAGAATCATACCCTGGCCCATTGTGCCTGTCCCGGCTCTTTGAAAGAGCTATCCAATTAGTCCCACTCCCCTGCTCTATCTCCATAGCCCTGTAAATTTTTCCACTTCAAGTATTTATCCAAATTCCTTTTGAAATTCATTATTGAATCTGCTTCCACCACCACTTCAAGGGGTGCATTCCAAATCATAACAACTCGCTGCCTACATTTTTTTTCCTCATGTCGCCTCTGGTTCTTTTGCCAATTACTTTAAATCTGTGTCCTCTGGTTACCAATCCTTCTGCCACTGGAAACAGTTTCTCCTTATTTACTCTATCAAAACCCTTCATGATTTTGAACACCCCTGTCAAACCTCCCCTTAGCCTTCTCTGTTCTATGGAGAATAACCCCAGTTTCTCTAGTCTCTGCATGAAACGGAAGTCTTTCATCCCTGGTACCATTTTAGTAAAGCTCATCTGCACCCTCTCTAAGGCCTTGACATCCTTCCTAAAGTGTGGTGCCCAGAATGGCACACAGTATTCCAGCTGAGGCCTAACAAGTGTTTTGTAAAGGTTTCATGCTTGCTTTTGTACTCTATGCCTCTATTAATAGAGCCAAGGACTCCGTATGCGTTTTTAACAGCCTTCTCAACTTGTCCTGCCACCTTCAAAGACTTATGTACGTATACCCCCAGGTCTCTCTGTTCCTGCACCACCTTTAAAATTGTACCATTTAGTTTATATTGCCTCTCCTCATTTTTCCCACCAAAATGAATCACTTCACATTTCTCTGCTTTAAATTTCTTCGGCCATGTGTCTGCCCATTTCACCAGTCTCTGTCCTCCTGAAATCTGTCACTATCCTTCTCACCGTTCACTACATTTCCAAGTTTCATGTCATCTGCAACTTTGAAATTTTGCCCTGTACACGCAAGTCCAGGTCAATATATTTTTAAAAATGCAGTGGTCCCAATACCGACCCTGGAGGACACTACTGTACATTTCCCTCCAGTCTGAAAAACAACCATTCACCACTACTCTCTGCTTTCTGTCCCTTAGCCAATTTCCTATCCACGCAGCCACTGCCCCTTTAATCCAACGGGCTTCAATTCTGCTAACATGTCTATTATTTGGTATTTTATCAAATGCCTTTTGAAAGTCCATTTACACAACATCAACCCTCTCCATTACTTCATCAAAGAACTCAATCAAGTTAGTCAAACACAATTTGCCTTTAACAAATCCGTGCTGGCTTTCATTTATTAACCCATATTTTCCCAAGTGCCAATTAATTTTGTCCCGGATCAATGTCTAAAAGTTTCCCCACCACTCACGTTAGGCTGACTGGCCTGTAATTGCCGGGTTTAACCCTCTCCCCTTTTTTGAACAGGGGTGTAACATTTGCAATCCTCCAGTCCTCTGGCACCGTCCCCGTATCTAAGGAGGATTGGAAGATTGTGTCCAGAGCCTCTGCAATTTCCACCCTTACTTCCCTCAGGGATATGGAACCAACACGAGTAAATGGAGTTGAGGTACAGATTAGCCATGTTCTGATTGAATGGCGGAATAGGCTCAAGGGGCTGAATGGCCTACTCCTGTTCTTATGTTAACTGTAAAAACACGTGAGGGCAGACATTACGAAGTTGTGCTCCTGGGGCAATGCCTCGCCTGCGTCGAGCACCTGTCAGGAAATTTGGGTGCAGGGCCAGCAGACTCCTCCCATTTTCCTGTCGTGAATTACGAAAAATGGATGGGAAATTGTGGAGGCCCCAATTTCAGGATACCCACTCTCGGTGGGCCAGAAAGGAGAGTTTATAAAATTACTCTCGGATACAATGCCTTCTCTGTACTGCACTTCCCCAAGCATGCAAAGGGGTAGTATCATGGGAAGCAGGCAGACCATAATCTGCTGGAAGAACGTCTCTCACAATGTCTGCTGGCAGACAGGAGGTTATCCATTTAAATTCTTCAGATTTGCCTACTTAGGACATCCATGCAGGTATAGTAACAAACGACTTGCATTCGTATAGCACCTTTAACGTAGTAAAACATCCTTAGTCGCTTCATAGGAGTGTAATCAGACAAAAACTGAAACTGAGCCAAAGAAGGATATTAGGACACGGTGACTAAAAGCTTGGGATCTCACCCACCACCCCTGTGTTCGCTGACCTACATCCCAGTCTTGCAACACCTCGATTTTAAAATTGTCATCCCTGTGTTCAAATCCCTCCGTGGCCTCGCCTTCTGCCTATCTCTGTAACCTCCATCAGCCCTACAAACCTCCGAGATCTCTGCATTCCTCCAATTCTGACCTCTTGTGCATTCCCGATTTTTATCGCTCCACCATTGCCGACCTTCAGCTGTCTAGGCCCTAAGCTCTGGAATTCCCTTCCTAAACCTCTCTGCCTCTCATTCTTCCTTTAAGTCACTCCTTAAAACCTACCTCTTTGACCAAACTTTTGATCATTTGTCCTGATATCTCCTTATTTATCCCTCAACGAACATCACTGGAACAGATTATCTGGTCATTATCACATCACACTGCTGTTTGTGGGACCTTGCTGTACACAAATAGGCAGCCCCATTTCCTACATTGCAACAGTGATTACACTTCAAAAAATACGTCATTGGCTTTGAAGTGCTTTGGGATGTCCTGAGGTCATGAAAGGCGCTATATAAATGCAAGACTTCCTTTCTTGTGTGGCTCGGTATCAAATTTTGTCTGGTAACGCTCCTGTGAAGCACCTTGGGATGTTTTTACTACGTTAAAGGCGCTATATAAATGCAAGTTGTTGTTATCAGAGAAGTAGGTTTTAAGAAACATCTTGAGGAGGTGTAAGCCTGGATTATATGCTCAAGTCTCTAGAGTGGGGCTGAACCCACAACTATCTGACTCAGAGGCAAAAGAGAGCTACAACTGGGCCAAGGCTGACCTGTACTAAAGTTCTTGAAACTAAGTAACACCACTGAACCTAGGCACTAAAACAACAGTGCCAGAGACCCATTAGTGATTTGTTTGAAAATGTTTACCTGAAGTGTCAGGGCTGATGACATCATGGAGAAGTGGAGCTCAGACCAGTACCATGGGAGGATGGGAGCTGAAATAGTGCTAAAATTGCTTTTAAAAATACCCTCTGGATTATCATGGGAGGGCTTACTGCTGACACTGGACAAAAATGGCAAAGAAAATATTCCATTCCTTAGCAGCGATATCTGGAATAAGTACAAGAAAAAAAGAGCAACCGATCCAGGACTGTTTTAAAAGCAGCTAACAGGCTGAGGCAATATCAGTCGAGGCTTAACTGAACATTCCTCAAGGGCATCCAGTTAAATGTGTAATGTTGCACTTGAAATTCTCCCAGCTACGCCATTATCAATATGCAACAATACTCAACCAACCCACAAAGGGAAGGTCCCTTCGGGAAGGCTGGTGTGTGTGCCTGGGCAGTATGGCTGCAAGGTCAGGGAAGAAATCCATGCTCCCCACGTACTGGGCGAGACTTGAGTTTATACAGCTGCTTTCTTCAGGCGCTGACATGATGGGTTTGTACTGACTTTTTTTTTTGGATTCGATCAGTTTGGATTCCGAGGCAATATTTTGGGGCTACCCATAAAAACACAACTCCCATTTCATGCACACCTGTCCCCTTAAAGGACAAGGTGAAGCTGTGCAAGCTCCGCGAGAGAAGGAACAAAGCGTTTCAAAGACACTTGCCCCGCTGCAAAGATCATAGCGTGTTGATGCAGCTGTTTTCAGTTATTTCGAAGCCATTTTCTGCTCTTGAGTTTTGTAAACAGAATCTGCTGCAAGATTTAGTAAACTCGCTTTTGTACATCACCTTGTTGCATTTCAGGTCCAATCTGTTGCTCGCTTGGAGTGGAAAGAAGACCAGGACCAACCTGATTCAATCCGCAGTAACTGAGTTAGCTAATGTGATCTACAACATATTTGGGAAATACTATTTGCCCTCAGCCTGCCCTCGTCGATATCTAGTGACTCCTGCTCCAATGTGTGGGTGTATAGATGTAGATGATGACATTTTTGGGGTCTCTTGATATCATCCAGGCTGAATAGCTTGCCAACAAATGAAAAAAATAAATGGCCATTTGAGCTACCATGGAACTGTTCCTTTGCATGAGTCAGTGCCCTCAGACAAGAAGGGGAGAGAGAGGAAGGGGTAGATTTGGTCAGGAGTTGGCTTTGTGAGAGAGAATAATATGCCTGGAATAAGAGGATTAGCACCCAATTCCATGCATGGGCGCGGTGGGTGGGACAGAACTGTGTGAAGTAGTGGGAGGATTCGCAGGGCTGATGAGCAGTCTGACAGGCCACGACATGAAGGCTTCTTCCATGCCGCATGGCTGTAACCATCTTTCTACCAGCTGATAGGCAGGTTAGTTCTATATGGTGGGAGGGTGTTATCGGTGCCCACAACCCATACAATGAGGAGGAGGGGGGGCATCCACACCCACAAGTATCTCACTGAATGTTATCCCAAAATTCAGAGCTGGAGCTCTGGTCTCCACTCACTGGGACTGTCGGCAGTGGGGCTCAAACACTGCAAATTCTGCAGGCGCATGGGAACAACACCACCTGCACGTTCCCCTCCAAGTCACACACCATCCCGACTTGGAAATATATCGCCGTTCCTTCATTGTCGCTGGGTCAAAATCCTGGAACTCCCTTCCTAACAGCACTGTGGGAGAACCGTCACCACACGGACTGCAGCGGTTCAAGAAGGCGGCTCACCACCACCTTCTCAAGGGCAATTAGGGATGGGCAATAAATGCCGGCCTTGCCAGCGATGCCCACATCCCGTGAACGAATAAAAAAAAAAAAAAAATTCTGCCTCAAGAGGCAGGAATGCTACCACTGAGCCAGAGGCTCAGTCCGGAGGAGTTGGTGAACAAACACAGGAATCCCTATTAAAAAGGGGTATTGTCATCCTGAGGTAATATTTTGCAACAGTTCTTGCTACAACATGGTCATATACAGAAATGAATTGCACATTTCAACATGACCTATGAACTTCTGTCACTATGTGCAGCGTTTCCAGGCAAATGAGGAAATGTTTCACAGATTCTTTTACAAAAAGACTGTGCCCAATTTTAATAACTGGTAATGGGCTGTGAATGAAGAGTGAGAGTTCTTTTGTCTGATTTACCATCATTCCTCTCTACAAGTGACCTCAACTGGGAGGTGGAAAAATCTGACAGGATTCATGCTTCCCACGGTTATCCACCATTTCCGGCTGGATGGACACTGGTTAGGGTCAGGATTAGATTCCCAATGTGTCCCTTCTCTCACCCCACTCCTCGGCCCCTGTCAAATACATGGCTGATAATCATTGGTCAGGGTTGCACATGAAGAGCGGTATTGTGGGTAAATTTCTGGAGAACGGCCAGGGCTCAGTACCCAATCAGTGTACCTTTCTCCAATGATTGGACAATCACTAATTCAAGCTTCTAGTGACTAAAGCCCTGATTTTAACCCTGCCTGCCCTACCGTGGGCTTAAAATGGTGGGCGGCCGCTACTCGACGCGTTTTGCCCCCGGCGTCATTTTAACCCCTTCGATTCGGATCGTGGGAAAGGTGCCTGCTGCAAAAAGTTGTGATCCAGTGATGTAATTCGGGCCCTAGGGTGATTTTTAAACACAAATCGCAAGCAGTGATGGAACTGCCAGCGACACCTAGTGGGTGGCAGGATCGGGCACAGAAAAGGCCTGGGTAAGTTTCATTAACACATTTTTTTTGGAAGGTTTCCTTGTGGGCTAGGAGGGGCAGCGGTGCTCTTCAGAGCCCCACAAGGAAACCGTGGGACCTTCCTGCCCCAGCCTTTCCCCCTTTTCACTGATTGCGAGATCCTCCCCACTGCAGGTGGCCCGCTCCCTCCAGGTCCCAGTGTCGGTCTCTTGCCATTCGTAATCCCACTCCTGCCCGCCAGCCTCCATGCCAACCCTGCCAGCGGGAGTCAGTGTGTCCAGGCCTCACGCTATCTTGGGTGCTTCCTGCCCGCAACACTTCCGTACACCCCATTCCCCCCTCCGGATTAAATCGGGGGTCCCGTTTTTTATTATTCATTCTTGGGATGTGGCACCGCTGTCAAGGTAGAAAGTTCCAGGGTTTTGACCCAGTGACCATGAAGCAACGGCGATATATGTCCAAGTCAAGATGGTGTGTGACTCGGAGGGGAACCTGGAGGTGATGGTGTTAGGTACAGAGTTTGACCCAGCGACAATGAAGGCCTGCATTAGTCATGTTTAAAACTGAGGTAGAACCAGGGATGATGGACTTCAGTTATGTGGAGAGATTGGAGAAGCTGGGATTCTTCTCCTTAGAGCAGAGAAGGTTAAGGGGAGATTTAATAGAGGTATTCAAAATTATGAGGGGTTTTGATAGAGCAAGTAGGGAAAAGCTGTTTCCTCTGGCAAGTGGGTCGGTAACCAAAGGTCATAGATTTAAAATAATTGACAAACGAACTAGAGGGGAAATGAGGGGAAATCTTTTCACACAGATGTTTGTGAATATCTGGAACTCACTTCCTGAAAAGAACTTTCAAAAGGCAATTGGACATGTACTTGAAGAGAACTAAATTCCAGGGTTATGGGGAAAAAGCTGGGATGTGGGACTAAATTGGACAGCTCTTCCAAAGAGCCGGCACAGGCACAATGGGCCAAATGGCCTCCTTCTATGCTATAAGATTCTATGATACTATGAACCTGTAGCAGGGCATCAAACACAGGGCACAGCTTATTTGCCGGCTGATTCTACGGAGGAAACGTACGAAAGATTTTGTGCTCTCACCATGTGCTTCCTCCAATGAGGATCTCCCAGTAATGTCGGCCACTGTCGATATAGACATTGCCAGTTATGCCGTAGCTCCCTTGGCTGGTGAAGCGCTCCGGAGTGTGGCTCTTCTTCGAGGCGGTCTCGTCCCGTTCCACGCTGAGATTGTCATGAGACACTTTCAGCTTTCTGTGGGCAGATTTGGGGTCCAGTTTGAAAGGCTGGCCTAGGATTGAATGTACAAGGAACAAGGTTGTCACCAACGGAAGTCAATGGAAAGGGAAATCGGACGGGGTGTATAACGAGTGCTGATCCACTCCCGCCTATGTGCATATGCTGAAGCTGAATTTTACCCCTTGTCCATATATATTACCACAAGTAACTGTATCGCACGAGAGAAAGAATGTTGCATTGGTCACAAGATCGACAGCTTTTGTGTGAATCTAAAGATACCACAGTATCAATAACTTTTGTTTATGTCGCAATGACCAAACAGCATCCTGTTCCCCCCCCCCCCCCCGGCCCCCCAACTAACATTCTCACTTTTAGTGGGAATCTGCAGCTCTTCCCCGAAAAAGGCTGCGGATTCAGAGAGACAATCGGAGCTTTCAAAACTGAGATCAATAGATTTTTGTTGGGTCAGGGTATCAGGGGATATGGAGCGAATGCAGGTAAATGGAGTTGAGGTGCAGATCTGCCATGATCTAATTGAATGGAGGAATAGGCTCGAGGGGCTGAATGACCCACTCCTGCTCCTAATGGTCTTAAAAGAATTCACAAAGAAGTAAAGGCCAGGAATTTCCTCGGAGCTGTTCCCGCCCCGACAACGTAATATCATTGCAAAGCCCGTTTGGGCAAGTAAACAGGGCATAAAACCTACCTCTTTGACCAAACTTAAGGTCACCTGTCCTAATGTCCCCTTCTTTGGCTTGGTGTTAATTTTTGTCTGACCTACGCTCCGGTGAAGCGCCTTGGGATATTTTACTACGTTAAAGGCGCCATATAAATGCAAGTTGTTGTTGTTGTGCCACCGCACTTCCGGCGCAGTCACGGTGACAGATCGGGAGCAGTTCCCAGGAAATTCCCGGCCTTAGGATACTAATCGAGCTCCTTGCCGGTCTGGGAGCGCCTGTCTACAGAACACTGGCTGGCTAAGTGGGAGCAATGCACTGAGTCAAGGTGTACAGGATCTGATATGGGGGAAGGATGATTAATATTGTAAACCAGTTAAAATATTGAATCCCCTATCATCCCTCACCTTACTGGGCATGAATCCATGAGGACACATAGGGCCCTAAATTCCTTAGTGCCTTAAACCGGGTGCAATTCTGGTGGCACACAGCCAGGCCCAGCCGGAATGGAGAGACCCAAGGCCCGAACTAAATTCGTCCTCGGGCTTCATCATAATAAATCAGGCGAGCTGCTGGTGCCAATCAGGGGCCTTATCAACTTCGCCCTGCACTGAGGCCTACAGTACGTCTGGGAGGGGGAGGCGCTCGGGATGTGTGTGGGGGGAGGGGTGGGTGTGAGGGAGGGGTCAGTAGTGGCCCACAGTTGTCTTGTAGAGATGGGAGGAGCACTCCTGTTTCTTCTGAATCCACAGAAAGAGTGACCTTGTGAAAGTTTTGGGGCCTTTTTCTGAGCGGCCTCCAGCGGGCCCTTTAAGAACCATTGGTCAGGCTGCTCAAGACTCGGAAATACCAGTCACAGCTTGCACATCGTGAGGTCTGACTGGAGCAAATCAATTTAATAATCCGGGTCGGAAATGGGCGCAGGAGCCTCATTTCAATATTGAGATGAAGCCTGCGTTCATTTCAGGCAGCCGCCAGGGACACCTAAAGAAAAACCAATTTAACAGGGGCTGAATGCGTGTGCTAATTGGGCGGGGGATTGGTTAAGATCGGCCCATAAAAAGGGGCCTGCGAACTAATGGTTTACAAACAATGGCATAGCTTCATTATTTTCTTAACAAACTCTGACCATAAGGACTGGCTTAAGTCCAACACAATTAGATCAGCAGCTGCATATACCACAGTCATGAATTATTTCAGATGATCCAGGAGATAGTTGAAAACAGGCTCTTTGAAAAGGTACAGAGTTCAGACAGATGTATGCAATTCCATCATTTTGTTGTTTGGGGCCTAGGGGAGGGTGAATGGCACATGATGTGGGATCTTAGAAATTGTGCAGTGATGAAGCCATCGACTCTGGTCCCTGCCACAAACTCCATTCCCGAGCCACCAATTCCATCCCTCTCCCCTGTCACTGTCTCAGGCTGAACCAGACTATTTGACCCTGAGCTGAGGTTCCATATCCTCTCCGTCACAAAGACCGCCTACTTCCACCTCTGTAACATCGCCATCTCAGCCCATCGGCTGCTGAAACCCTCATCCATGCTTTTGTTACCTCTAGTCTCAACTATTCTAATGCCCTCCAGGCCGGCCTCCCATCCACCATCTTCTGTAAATTTCAGCTCACCCAAAACGCTGCTAGCTCGCACCAAGTCCCGTTCACCCATCACCCCTGTGCTCGCTGACCTACATAGGCTCCCGGTCCCCAATGTCTCAATTTTAAAATTCTATTCCTTGTGTTTAACTCCCTTTATAGCCTCGCCCCTCCCTATCTCTGTAACCTCCTCCAGCCCTACAAACCCCAACCCCCCACTTCCGAATTCTCTGCTTCTCTGAATCTGGCCTCTTGTGCATCTCCCCCACTCCCTTCACCCCACCACTGACGGCCATGCCTTCAGCCGCCTAGGACCCACATTCTGGAATTCCCTCCCTAAACCTCTCCGCCTCCCACTCCTCCTTTGAGACCTGCTTTAAACCCGACATTCAGTAAATGCAACAATAGAAGGAAACAGCCCGTACAAGATGACTGAGCAGTGCTCCAGGAGTGTAGGCGGCACATACATTTTGTAGAAGCTGATATTTTAAGGAATGGTCGGGGAGTTTGTCGAGATGCCAGGTCGTTGCGAAACCCCTGATGTAAGGACTGTTTGTTCTGCATGGTTATCATTCTTAAACTTGCAAGGGTTTGTCCTCCACACTGGGAAAATGAAGGTTGTTCTTGGAACGTTGCTAGGGATTTCAGTCCTGTTTTCATTGAATTCCACCGCGCCAAACTTCTGCCCATTTGGCAGTCAGTTCTAAGTCACAGTCTAGTACTGCAGTTCCTTTGAGTGATTCTGTGATAAAGACAGAGGTTGTGGATGGTTAATGGATGGATGTGTCCTCTGCAAGAAGAGTGTGTTGGGGACCCTTGACACCGTCTAAAAAACCCGATTTTCTGATGATTTGCGCCAAAGAAACAGACGCAAAGCGCAGGGAGTAAGGGCGGTGACCGTTGATTCTGGGTCTCTGATTCCTCATCTCCCAAGATTTCCAGGGCTGCCCCTGGGGGAGGGAGGAGTGCCTTCACCTACGACATGGGCTGGCTACGGCGAGCAATGAGATGGGAGGGGGACGCTCATGGCCCTTTCACCTCATTTTGCTCTTCATTTGACAAGAGGGGACACCTCTTTTCAATAAGATTTCTTTTTTTTCAGTGTCATCAGGCTAGGGATTGGTGCTGGCAGATCGGCCCCGGCTGTGGCAGGTGGGCCCCGGCTGAGGCAGGTGGGCCCCGGCTGAGGCAGTCATTACCACTACTGCAGGTCTCTCAGGCCTACAGCAACACCGTACTTTACTGTCTCGCAGACCTCTGCTAGAAGTGGGGGGAGGGGCGGGCGGGATATGCAAATATTCTGAAACTGCAAATCCAGCTGAAGGCAAAGCACTTCAGGTACGCTGCAGCTGACAACCATCCAGGTTCAGGGCTCAGAGGAAAATCGGTACTTATAAGCCATATGCAACACAGAATATGAGTGACTTCCTTGAGACCTTTGTACTTTAAATATATGAACAGCATCTATCCAGGATCTGCCCCTTAGTCTAATGGGTTGGACCACAGATGTGGGCAAGTGGGCCCCCAACTATTTGGAGGGATGGAATCACACTGACAACCAAACAGTAGCTGATCAGTTTCAAGCTAAGAGATGCGATGACTACAGATAATGTCCTAATAACAGAAAGGAAGAAATCAAGACATTGGTTCCTTCCAATGGAGGATGTAGACTTTCCGTGGAAGCAGGAGTGTCCCAACCACCCAGCGTACCCTGGGCAGAAGAGGAAGGGGTGTTAACCCCTGAGAAATGGCGCAAGAGGCACAGTAGCATAGTGGTTATGTTACTAGACTACTAATCTAGAGGCTTAGCCTAATAATCGGGAATCATGAGTTCAAATCTGACCATAGCAACTGGGGAATTTAAATTCAATTAATTAAATAAAAATCTGGAATAAAAAATATTAGTATTAATAATGGTGGCCATGAAACTACCAGATTATCATAAAAGCCCACCTTCCTTTATGGAAGGAAACCTGCTGTCCTTACCCTGTCTGGACTATATGTGCCTCCAGACTCACAGCAATGTGGTTGATTCTGAAATGGCCTAGCAAGCCACTCAGTTGTACAATTTTGTGACAAAAAGTCATAAGAAGAATAAGAACTGTCCCACAGACTAGTCAAGCAACAGCCTGACCTAGCCATACTCACAGAATCATACCTTTCAGCCAATGTCCCAGACTCTTCCATCACCATCCCTGGGGATGTCTTGTCCCACCGGCAGGACAGACCCACCAGAGGTGGTATACAGACAGGAGTGAGTGGCCCTGGGAGTCCTCAACATTGACTCTGGACCCCATGAAATCTTATGGCATCAGCCCAAACATGGGCAAGGAAACCTCCTGCTGATTACCACCTACCACCCTCCCTCAGTTGATGAATCAGTCCTCCTCCATGTTGAACACCAACTTGGAGGAAGCACTTAGGGTAGCAAGGGCACAAAATATACTCTGGGTGGGGGACGTCAAAGTCCATCACCAAGAGTGGCTCAGTAGCACCACTACAGACCGAGTCCTGAAGGACATAGCTGCCAGACTGGGCTTGCAGCAGGTGGTGAGCAAACCAACACGAGGGAAAAATCTACTTGACCTCGTCCTCACCAATCTACCTGTCGCAGATGCATCTGTCCATGTCAGTATTGGTAGGAGTGACCACTGCACAGTCCTTGTGGAGACGAAGTCCTGTCTTCACACTGAGGACACCATCCAACGGGTCGTGTGACACTACCACCGTGCTAAATGGGATAGATTCAGAACAGATCTAGCAGCTCAAAACTGGGCATCCATGAGGCACTGTGGGCCATCAGCAGCAGCAGAATTGTATTCCAGCACAATCTGTAACTTCATGGCCCAGCATATTCCTCACTCTACCATTACCAACAAGCCAGGGGATCAACCCTGGTTCAATGAGGAGTGTAGAAGAGCGTGCCAGGAGCAGCACCAGGCGTACCTAAAAATGAGGTGCCAATCTGGTGAAGCTAAACAGTGGAAGCAACATGCTATGGACAGAGTTAAGTGATTCCACAACCAACGGATCAGATCAAAGCTCTGCAGTCCTGCCACATCCAGTCGTGAATGGTGGTGGACAATTAAACAACTAACAGGAGGAGGAGGCTCTGTGAACATCTCCCTCCTCATTGATGGCGGAGTCCAGCACGTGACTGCAAAAGACAAGGTTGAAGCGTTTGCAACCATCTTCAGCCAGAAGTGCCGAGTGGATGATCTATCTCGGCCTCCTCCCGATATCCCCACCATCACAGAAGCCAGTCTTCAGCCAATTCGATTCACTCCACATGCTATCAAGAAATGGCTGAGCGCACTGGATACAGCAAAGGCTATGGGCCCCGACAACATCCCGGCTGTAGTGCTGAAGACTTGTGCTCCAGAACTAGCCGTGCCTCGAGCCAAACTGTTTTAGTACAGCTACAATACTGGCATCTTCCCGACAATGTGGAATATTGCCCAGGTATGTCTTGTTAACAAAAAGCAGGACAAATCCAATCCGGCCAATTACCGCCCCATCAGTCTACTCTCAATCATCAGCAAAGTGATGGAAGGTGTCGTTGACAGTGCTATCAAGCGGCACTTACTCACCAATAACCTGCTCACCGATGCTCAGTTTGAGTTCCACCAGGACCACTCAGCTCCAGACCTCATTACAGCCTTGGTCCAAACATGGACAAAAGAGCTGAATTCCAGAGGTGAGAGTGACTGCCCTTGACATCATGGCAGCATTTGACTGAGTGTGACACCAAGGAGCCTTAGTAAAATTGAAGTTACTGGGAATCAGGGGGAAAACTCTCCAGTGGCTGGAGTCAAACCTACACAAAGGAAGATGGTAGTGGTTGTTGGAGGCCAATCATCTCAGTCCCAGGACATTGCTGCAGGAGTTCCTCAGGGCAGTGTCCTCGGCCCAACCATCTTCAGCTGCTTCATCAATGACCTTCCCTCCATCATAAGGTCAGAAATGGGGATGTTCGCTGATGATTGTAGAGTGTTCAGTTCCATTCGCAACCCCTCAGATAATGAAGCAGTCCGTGCCCGCATGCAGCACGACCTGGACAACATCCAGGCTTGGACTGATAAGTGGCAAGTAACATTCGCGCCAGACAAGTGCCAGGCAATGACCATCTCCAACAAGAGAGAGTCTAACCACCTCCCCTTGACATTCAATGGCATTACCATCGACAAATCCGTCACCATCAACATCCTGGGGGTCACCATTGACCAGAAACTTAACTGGACCAGCCATATAAATACTGTGGCTACATGAGCAGGTCAGAGGCTGGGTATTCTGCGGCGAGTCACTCACCTCCTGACCCCCCAAAGCCTTTCCATTATCTACAAGGCACAAGTCAGGAGTGCAATGGAATACTCTCCACTTGCCTGGATGAGTGCAGCTCCAACAACACTCAAGAAGCTCAACACCATCCAGGACAAAGCAGCCCGCTTGATTGGCACCTCATCCACCACACTAAACATTCACTCCCTTCACCATCGGTGCACAGTGGCTGCAGTGTGTACCATCCACAAGATGCACTGTAGCAACTCACCAAGGCTTCTTCGACAGCATTTCCCAAACCCGCGACCTCTACCACCTAGAAGGACAAGGGCAGCAGGCACATGGGAACAACACCACCTGCACGTTCCCCTCCAAGTCACACACCATCCCGACTTGGAAATATATCGCCGTTCCTTCATCGTCGCTGGGTCAAAATCCTGGAATTCCCTACCTAACAGCAGTGTGGGAGAACCTTCACCACACGGACTATAGCGGTTCAAGAAGGCAGCTCACCACCACCTTCTCGAGGGCAATTAGGGATGGGCAATAAATGCCGGTCTTGCCAGCGGCGCCCACATCCCGTGAACAAATAAAAAGGCTGATATCGTTGTTTCTGGGGGGGAAGAGGGTCTCAGTTGAAGTTGTGGCAGGAGGTTGGGAGAACCCCCCCTCTCTCCTGTGGGAATTTGACCCCAGTGGTGCCCTGCTTCTTACACCCTGAATGATTGCCAGCAGACTTTCAGCAAGTCAGCATAGTGCCGGTGTTCTGTGATATTGAAACATCTGATGCCATGGAACATGTTCAGAAAGCCTGTGCTTCAGAATAAAAGCACTATCCGGAATAGTTCCCTCAGATATATGGAGAATTAGAATGGAGTCTGGGCTTTGAATGTGCAGGTGGAGATTGTGGTGCCTATATTCTTCCTAATGTAAGATGTGGTCTTTGTCATGTTATTAAGAATGCAGGAGGTACATGTACAATCATATAATCTTATGGCACAGGAGGCCATTCAGCATATTGTGCCTGTGCCAGCTCTTTGAAAGAGCTATCCAATTAGTCCCACTATCACTGCTCTTTCCTCATAGCCCTGCAAATGTTTCCTTTTCAATTATATATCCAATTCCCTTTTGAAAGTTATTATTGAATCTGTTTCCACCACCCTTTCAGGCAGTGCATTCCAGATCATAACAACTTGCTGCGTAAAAAAAAATTCTCCTCATCTCCCCTCCCCTCTGGTTCTTTTGCCAATTGTCTTAAATCCGTGTCCTCTGGTTACTGATTCCCCCTTCCAGTGGAAACAGTTTCTCCTTATTTACTCGATCATAATTTTGAACACCTCTATTAAATCTCCCCACAACCTTCTCTGCTTTGAGGAGAACAATCCCAGCTTCTCTCCTCTCTCCAGATAGCTGAAGTCCTTGGTACTATTCTGGTAAATTTCCTCTGCACCCTCTCCAAGGCCTTGACATCCTTCCTAAAGTGTGGTGTCCAGAATTGGACAAAATACTCCAACTGAGGCCGAACCAATGATTTATAAAGGTCTAGTTTAACTTCCTTGTGTTTGTACTTTATGCCTCTATTTATAAAGCCCAGGATCTCGTATGCTTTTTTTTTTAAAAACAGCTTGATCAACTTTTCCTGCCACCTTCAAAGATGTTTGTGTTCAGACTTCCTGAAGACAATGAAGGATGGACAAGTTCAGGGAAAAATATATCTCTTGTTTGAAGTCTATTCTGTGACAGAACTGACTAGACTTGAACGTTGACTGTACAACAAAAATCCTAATAATTGGTTTGGTCATTGGCCCATTCGCAATAATTTCCTTCCCAACTTTGACTGAAATTATGCCATGGGCTATTAATACTCAATATTCAATATTATTTGTCTCTGTTATTTTAAACTAGGTGAAAGGAAAGAAAAATTTGTGTTTATACATTGCCTTTCATGACCTCAGGACATCCCAAAGTATTTTACAGCCAATTAAGTACTTTTTTGAAGTGTAATTACTGTTGTAATGTAGGAAACGCAGCAGCCAATTTGCACACAGCAAGGTCCCACAAACAGCAATGAGATAAATGACCAGATCACCTGCTTTTTTACGTGTTGGTTGAGGGATAAATATTGGCCAGGACACCAGGGAGAGTTCCCCTGCTCTTCTTCAAATAGTGCCATGGGATCTTTTACATCCACCTGAGAGGGCAGATGGGGCCTCAGTTTAAAGTCTCAAATGAAAGACAACACTTCCGACAGTGCAGCACTCCCTCAGTACTGCACTGGGAATGTCAGTTTGGATTATTGGCTCAGGTCCCTGGCTCAAGAGCCCACAACCTTCGGACTCAGAGGCAAGAGTGCTACCTCTGAGCCATGGCTGACAAGGTGTCAACCCATTTATTTTACATGGCGTAATTTCAGGGCCTATGTCTGTTGTAGATTTAGCATGGATCAGAGCCCCTAGAAATAAAAGCTGCTGTGAAAATTAACTAAGAACACCTCATTGTAAATCCAAATCCAATTTGGTATCGAGCCAGTTGGCCCATGTCACTATTTGGCGCACTTGTAATGTTACACAAGACTATGATATGCAAACCGGGAAATTTAAATTCTCAAGTGTAGATTCAACTAGACTAAGAGATGAAAAAGAAATGAATGATTGGGATGCATGTTAATCCATTGATCAATCCAAACAGTTGGCTGCAATGATGTATCTGGGAGCACAATCTTGCCGCCAGCCTTCAGATACAGTTTGGGTTTTAACATAATTATCCTACAAATCAGAATTTAGTAATGTCAAACAAACTGATATCAAAAGGTTTGGATCTACAAATATAGTATTGGGTCAAAATGATCTTAATGTGAGTGTAGGATCAAAGAATTCAAAAAATAAACATTGGTCATGACGCTGCACGTTCATCCGTAGCTCTTTCATGTCCTATTTTAGTACGGCCATTAACCCATTTAAAATAATAAATGCTACATCCATGGACCCCATCCCAACATAACTGCTCAGTGCCACAAGACATTTAATGACCTCACCAGGCCAGGCAAGTTAAGAGGAGTCAGTCACACTTTCCAAGAAAGCATGCTACCCGCTCACAAATGCCTTCCCCTCAATGTGACGGACTTCAAGAGCTTACCATTAATGTCCAAGAGATTACGCAGGGGACTTCCCAGCTCCCAGCCTTCATCTCCAAGTGTTCTTTCATTCACATCCTTACTGAGAGCCCCACATGGTACGCTATCACTCTCTCGCTTCCCCATTATAGTCTGCGTGCTGCTACCTGGATTTGACTGCACCTCATAGCAACCAGAGGCCATTTGCACTGTTTGCACTTGGGGAGATCAGCTACAGGTAATGGCTGTCCTATCATCAGGCCTTTCATGCTTTATGAGGAAGAAGGGCTAGGGCTCCGAGGAAGGCACACAGGAGAGGCAGTCAGAAATTACATACATAGAATCTACAGTACAGAAACAGGCCATTCGGCCCAACTGGCCTATGCTGGTGTTTATACTCCACATGAGCCTCCTCCCACTCTAATTATCTCTTTCCACCCTGCCCCAGTATCTCTCTATTCCCTTGTCCCTCATGCAAGAACATCACTAAAACAGATTGTCTGGTCATTATCACATGTTTGAGGGAACTTGAGAGCAAATTGGCTGGCACGTCTCCTACAATACAACACTTCAAAAGTATTTCATTGGCTGTGAAGCGCTTTGAGACACCCTGAGGTCGTGAAAGGTGCTATATAAATGCAAGTCTTTCTTTCTTTTAACAATACTGTCTGTGTAAAGAAATTCCTCCTAAATTCTTTATTTGATCTGTTAGTGACTATCTTATATTCTTGTTCTGGACTCACTTACAAGTGGAAAGAGTTTCTCCACATCCACTCTATTGCACCCCTTCATAATTTTAATGACCTCTATAAGGTCTCCTCTTAGTCTTCTCTTTTCCAGAGAAAGGAACCCAAGCCTGCTCAATCTTTCCTGATTCTCTCAATTCTGGCATCATCTTTGCAAATCTTTTCTGCACTTTCTCCAATGCTTCAATATGCTTTGTGTAGTATGGAGACCAGAACTGTACAGTTCTCCAACTGTGATCTAACCAAGGTTCTATGTAAATTTAACATTACCTCCCTGCTTTTGTATTCTATTCCTCTAGAAATGAGCCCCATTCTTTATGGCCTTATCAACTTGTATTCACTCGAGTTTAGAAGAATGAGAGGGGATCTCATTGAAACATATAAAATTCTGACAGGGATGGACAGACTGGATGCAGGGAGGATGTTTCCCCTGGCTGGGGAGTCCAGAACGAGGTGTCACAGTCTCAGGACACGGGGTAGGACATTTAGGACTGAGATGAGGAGAAATTTCTTCACTCAGAGGGCAGTGAACCTGTGAAATTCTCTACCACAGAAGCCTGTGGAGGCCAAGTCACTGAATATATTTAAGATGTGGAGATGCCGGTGATGGACTGGGGTTGACAATTGTAAACAATTTTACAACACCAAGTTCTTGTCCAACAATTTTATTTTAAAATCCACAAGCTTTCGGAGGCTTCCTCCTTCCTCAGGTGAATGTGGAAATGAAATCCTCAAACCTATCGCATTTATAAATCACAGAACAATGCCTGCTGATTACAGATAGTCTTTTCAACTGCCCGTTGCCAAGGTAACCAAAGTGTTCAGACAGATAGGTGTTACCTACAGGGCCACCGGATATACAAACGGCCAGAACTAAAAAAATAGATGATGTGGAGATGCCAATTAAAAAAACAGAGCGAGAGAGGCAGAAACATAGGGCTCGATTTTAGGGTCGGGTTTCCTGCGGGTTTCCAGCGGGGGGGCCCCGAAAATCCCGATATGCGGTCACGTGACCGGATCGCGCCGCGATCCCGACCACTTCCGGGTTCCCCGATGACATGCGGGGCTGCGTGCGTGGCCCCCGCTGGTGGGAATCCCGCAGGCAATTAAAGCCACCTACCCTGCACAACCCCTCAGACCAACACCTGCCAGATGGGTGGTGCGTGGACACCCTCGGAGGACGAACAGCATGACCAGCCCCAGCAGCCTCGCAGTCCACGCCGTCCGCCGCAGAGACGTGGAGCCCCCCAACACGGTGCTGTTGCACGCCCACCTGCACAGCAGGAGGGAGGGCTACCGCAGAGAGAGACACATCGCAGAGGGCACTACCCTCGCCACAGGGTCCACAGACCAAGGCGCATCTCCCGGACCTCTCCGAGCAGCAGTGCACATGGAGGCGCAGATTCGCTCGACATGTAGTCGTGGAGATCTGCAGGCTCTTTCATGCCGAGCTGCTCCTGGCTGGCCCCAGCACCAACTGCTTACCTGTCAAAGTCACCACTGCCCTCCACAACTTCTCCTCCGCATCCTTCCAGGGTGCAGCCGGCTACACCGCCGATGTCTCTCAGTCGTCTGCGCGGAAGAGCCCTGCAAATACACCTGCACCTACTCTGCAGTAACACGATGGGTGGCATCAGTGGTGGGTCCTCATAGTGATACCCAGGAGCGGTCATTATTGGACACAACAGACAGGATTCGCGGAGACATGGCAGTGGTGGTGCCAATATAATGTGTGCTGTTTGTTGCTCTGAAATTCAATATAGGTAACACCCATGGCAAACCCTCCGACACCCTTGTGCACCCCCTTCATGCTCACGAAACATTTGCCTTACGCTGCCTACTGCACATATGTGATGCATGCCCTGTGGTTGCAGCACAGGTGGTGGCAGGTTGAGTGAGGCTGGCCGTGAGGGAGATGCACGAGAGGGTGAGTATGGGATAGAGCCATGAGATTGTATGAGGATTGGGTCGCGTGTTAGTGGCAGGATGAGTACTGGCGAGGTGAGTAGGTGGAGGTAAGATGAGGATGGGGTTTGAGTGGGTATGAGGGGTGATGTGACAGAGTAGTGTTGGCGGTGCCGAAGGAGATGTGGGGTTGGGGCAGTGTTGTGGCAGATGGAGTGTAGGGGAAAGACTTCGTGTTCTCACTGTGGCTGACCTACTGAGGTCATTGCAGCGCCTCCTGCACTGTATGCAGGTGGGCGATATGTTGGTTGCGCAGGTGACCCCCTCTGCCACCTCGAGCCAGGCCTTCTTGGTGGCAGAGGCTGGCCGCTTCCTCCCGCCCGCCGGGTGGAAGATCTATGTCTTCGCCCTCCTCCTCACCCCATCTGATCATACCTGGGGTGAGGCATCATTAAACTGGGAGCAGCCTTCCCCCTGGGCTGCTCCATGCTGTAATTTGTTCCATTGGTTGCAGCATCTGTCAGTGGAGGACTGCCCCTTTAAATAGAGCGCCTCCAGCTGACAGATTGTACTGCGCATGCACAGCCCGCCCGACGCGCAGACCAGCAGCGTGGACCCCGGAGGAGCAGTTAATTGATTCCTATTAGTGTGTTGCCTGCTACGATCGCGCGGGCAACCCACTAATTTCACCGAGCGTGTTGACCACGCTTCCGAAACCCAACCCGCTGGCCTGGTAAAATCGAGCCCATAGATACATCCGGAAGGAAAAGACAGCAATTGACCCGTTATATTAAAAACAGATAACATTTGTTCGCTGGTGGGGTAACGTATAGCGTGACATGAACCCAAGATCCCGGTTGAGGCCGTCCTCATGGGTGCGGAACTTGGCTATCAATTTCTGCTCGATGATTTTGCGTTGTTGAGTGTCTCGAAGGCCGCCTTGGAGTACGCTTACCCGAAGGTCGGTGGCTGAATATCCTTGACTGCTGAAGTGTTCCCCGACTGGGAGAGAACCCTCCTGTCTGGCGATTGTTGCGCGGTGTCCGTTCATCCGTTGTCACAGTGTCTGCATGGTCTCGCCAATGTACCATGCTCTGGGGCATCCTTTCCTGCAACATATGAGGTAGACAACGTTGGCCGAGTCACAGGAGTATGAACCGTGCACCTGGTGGGTGGTGTCCTCTCGTGTGATGGTGGTATCTGTGTCGATGATCTGGCATGTCTTGCAGAGGTTACCGTGGCAGGGTTGTGTGGTGTCGTGGACGCTGTTCTCCTGAAAGCTAGGTAATTTGCTGCGAACGATGGTCTGTTTGAGGTTGGGTGGCTGTTTAAAGGTGAGTAGTGGAGATGTGGGGATGGCCATAGCGAGGTGTTCGTCGTCATTGATGACATGTTGAAGGCTGCGGAGAACATGGCGTAGTTTCTCCGCTCCGGGGAAGTACTGGACGACGAAGGGTACTCTGTTGGTTGCGTCCCGTGTTAGTCTTCTGAGGAAGTCTATGCGATTTTTCGCTGTGGCCCGTCGGAACTGTCGATCGATGAGTCGAGTGTCATATCCCGTTCTTACGAGGGCGTCTTTCAGCGTCTGTAGGTGTCCATCGCGTTCCTCCTCGTCTGAGCAGACCCTGTATATTCGCAGGGCCTGTCCATAGGGGATGGCCTCTTTGACGTGGTTAGGGTGGAAGCTGGAAAAGTGGAGCATCGTGAGGTTGTCCGTGGGCTTGCGGTAGAGTGAGGTGCTGAGGTGCCCATCTTTGATGGAGATTCGTGTGTCCAAGAAAGAAACTGATTCTGAGGAGTAGTCCATGGTGAGCTTGATGGTGGGATGGAACTTGTTAATGTTATCGTGTAGTCTCTTTAGTGATTCTTCGCCGTGGGTCCATAGAAAGAAAATGTCATCGGTGTATCTGGTGTATAGTGTTGGTTGGAGGTCTTGTGCAGTGAAGAAGTCCTGCTCGAACTTGTGCATGAAAATGTTGGCGTATTGGGGTGCGAATTTGGTCCCCATGGCTGTTCCGTGTGTTTGGGTAAAGAACTGGTTATCGAAGGTGAAGACATTGTGATTCAGGATGAAGCGGATGAGTTGTAGGATGGCGTTTGGAGATTGGCTGTTGTTGGTGTTGAGTATTGATGCTGTCGCAGCGATGCCGTCATCGTGGGGGATACTGGTGTAGAGTGCCGAGACGTCCATCGTGGTGAGAAGTGTTCCTGGTTCAACTGGTCCGTGGGTACTGAGTTTTTGTAGGAAGTCTGTAGTGTCGCGACAGAAGCTGGGGGTTCCCTGTACGATGGGTTTCAGGATGCCCTCGATGTATCCAGAGAGGTTCTCACACAGGGTTCCGTTGCCTGATACGATAGGACGTCCGGGTGTGTTGGCTTTGTGTATCTTTGGGAGGCAGTAGAAGTCTCCCACGCGGGGGGAACGTGGGATGAGAGCGCGTAGGATGCTTTGAAGGTCTGGATCGAAGGTCTTGATCAGTTTGTTGAGCTGGTGGGTGTGTTCTTTGGTTGGATCTGCGGGTAACCGTCTGTAGTGTTCCTGGTTGTCCAGTTGTCAGTATGCTTCTTTGCAATAGTCCGTTCTGTTCTGTACGACTATGGCTCCTCCTTTGTCCGCTGGTTTGATGACGATGTTGCGGTTGGTCTTGAGAGCGTTGATGGCGTTGCGTTGTGCTCGGGTGACATTCTGGACTGTCTTCTGAGTGCGCCTGATGAATCTGGCATTGACGCATTTCCTGACAGCTTGAGCATACATGTCAAGCTGAGGGCAGTGACCCTCCGGAGGAGTCCAGTTTGACTCTTTCCTCTTCGTTTGCTGTACCGTGGATCCCGCTGTCTGCTGTTCCGGATCGTCGATTGTCTCATTGGGTTCGCTGCTGGAATTTTGGGGTTTGTGGAAGAATTCCTGGAGCCTCATTCTCCTGATGAATTCCTCTGTGTCCGCCGCGAGACTGATGGGGTCCATTTTGGTAGTGGGGCAGAAATTGAGCCCTCGGCTGAGAACTTCGATTTCGTCTGGTTGAAGGGTGTGGTCGGACAAATTGACGATAGACTTCCCTGTGGTTGCAACCGTGGTACCAGGGGAAGCTTGGTCGATGCTGGTGGTGATGCCGAGTTTCTCAAGCTTCCTGCTCTTGGTTTTCATGTAGGCAGCGTAGTTCCGTTGCCTCGTCTGTTTGGCGGTATCTCGTAGCTGGTCTGCTGTGTCCTGAGTACAGGTTGAGATTATGGACTCTATCTTAGTTTCGAGGTTGTGGCGTCTGCTGTAGAGTTGGTGTATGAGATGGTTGTGGAGTGTGCGAGAGGTGCGACAGGTCTGCTCAGACGAGGAGGAACGCGATGGACACCTACAGACGCTGAAAGACGCCCTCGTAAGAACGGGATATGACGCTCGACTCATCGATCGACAGTTCCGACGGGCCACAGCGAAAAATCACATAGACCTCCTCAGAAGACGAACACGGGACGCAACCAACAGAGTACCCTTCGTCGTCCAGTACTTCCCCGGAGCGGAGAAACTACGCCATGTTCTCCGCAGCCTTCAACATGTCATCAATGACGACGAACACCTTGCTATGGCCATCTCCACACCTCCACTACTCGCCTTTAAACAGCCACCCAACCTCAAACAGACCATCGTTCGCAGCAAATTACCCATCTTTCAGGAGAACAGCGTCCACGACACCACACAACCCTGCCATGGTAACCTCTGCAAGACATGCCAGATCATCGACACAGATACCACCATCACACTAGAGGACACCACCCACCAGGTGCATGGTTCATACTCCTGTGACTCGGCCAACGTTTTCTACCTCATACGTTGCAGGAAAGGATGCCCCAGAGCATGGTACATTGGCGAGACCATGCAAACGGTGCGACAACGGATGAACGGACACCGCGCAACAATCGCCAGACAGGAGGGTTCCCTTCCAGTCGGGGAACACTTCAGCAGTCAAGGACATTCAGCCACCGACCTTCGGGTAAGCGTACTCCAAGGCGGCCTTCGAGACACTCGACAACGCAAAATCGTCGAGCAGAAATTGATAGCCAAGTTCCGCACCCATGAGGACGGCCTCAACCGGGATCTTGGGTTCATGTCACGCTACACGTTACCCCACCAGCGAACAAATGTTATCTGTTTTTAATATAACGGGTCAATTGCTGTCTTTTCCTTCTGGATGTTTCTATGTTTCTGCCTCTCTCATTCTGTTTTATTAATTGGCATCTCCACATCATCTGTTTTTTTAGTTCTGGCCGTTTGTATATCCGGTGGCCCTGTAGGGAACACCTATCTGTCTGAACACTTTGGTTGCCTTGGCAACGGGCAGTTGAAAAGACTATCTGTAATCAGCAGGCATTGTTCTGTGATTTATAAATGCGATAGGTTTGAGGATTTCATTTCCACATTCACCTGAGGAAGGAGGAAGCCTCCGAAAGCTTGTGGATTTTAAAATAAAATTGTTGGACTATAACTTGGTGTTGTAAGAATATATTTAAGAAGGAGCTAGATAGATTTCTAGACACAAAAGGCATCAAGGGGTATGGGGAGAGAGCGGGAATATGGTATTGAGATAGAGAATCAGCCATGATCATATTGAATGGCGGAGCAGGCTCGAAGGGCCGAACGGCCTACTCCTGCTCCTATTTTCTATATTTCTATGTTTGTGTTGCTACTTTTAACAATTTTTGTATCTGTATTCCCAGATCTCTTTGCCCCTGTATCCCATTTAGTTTCTTACTTTTCAAGGAGTATGTGGCCTTCTATTCCTCCTACCAAAATGAACCATCTCGCACTTCGCTATATTAAATTTCATTTGCCAGTTATCCACCCACTCTGCAAGCCTGTTTGTCTTCCTGTATTTTGGTGGAGTTCTCATTATTAGTTTTACACCCAATATGGTATCATCTGTAAATTTCAACACCATACCCGAGTTAAAATCATTTCTGTACATGGTGAACAACAATGGTCCCAGCACGGATCCCTGCAGGACACCACTTCCCACTTTCTGCCAGTTCGAGAAATTTCCCTTAACTCCTACCCTCAGTTTTCTGTTCTGTAACCATCTTTCAATCCATCCCGCTACCTGGCCCCCAACTCTACATGCCCTGGCCTTTGTCATGAGTCTCTTATGTGGGACATTATTGAACGTCCTCTGAAAGTCCCTGTATACCACATCCACGGTACTATCTTTGTCTACTCTTTCTGTAACTTCTTCAAAGAATTCAATAAGGTTTACTAATACTTTGCGTATGCCTTTCTTTAGATTCAATTTTTATCCTCACCTCGTTATTTATCCATGGCATTTCATTCTTGGCTAGTTTGGTCTTTTTTTTTAGTTGAATATATTTCTCCTGAATTTTATTGATCTCTCCTGTAAATATTGCCTGCTGTTGTTCGACCCCTTTGGCAATATTTTTCTCCAGTTTATCTCCCTTAGCACCATCCTCATTCCCTCATAGTTGGCTTTCCTTCAATCAAATGAGATGAACAAGTCAAAGGGCAGGTGTCAGCTGCAAGTTCATCATGACATCTGTTTCCCTTCCTTCCCATGCCCATCACAAACCCTTATGTTACTCCATATGCTGCATATCACGTGTGAACTCTGCTCCTCGGCTATTTCCTCCGGTGGGGGAATCCAGAACAAGGGGACACAATCTTAAAATTAGAGCCAGGCCATTTAGGACTGAAATCAGGAAGCACTTTTCCCCACAAAGAGTAGTAGAAATCTGGAACTCTCTCCCCCAAAAGGGGAGGATGCTGGGGGTCAATTGAAATTTTCACAATTGAGATTGATAGATTTTTATTAAGAAAGGGCATCAAGGGATATAGAACAAAGGCAGGTAAATGGAGTTGAGGTACAGATCAGCCATGATCTAACTGAATGGTGGAACAGGCTCGAGGGGCTGAATGGCCGACTCCTGTTCCTATCTTCCTATATTTTTTAACCTGTTAGTCAGCTCTTTCTTGGTTTTCCAGATTGGTATGTATGTAAAATAGAAATTACCTAGCGTGTATGTTTTATGTACACGGTATGTTAAATATATTCTTACCATGTACATTTTATATATATATATATATATCGGCAGGAATTTTCTCAGGGATTGTCCGGCCCACATAACCTTGGCAGAAGATTGACGTAAATGGATTTATCCGGGGTTTACGACGAAGTTACGGCGACCGTTCAGGAACCCCCCCACCAGAGTGTTCTTAGTGTGATGCGTCTAAAGTTGAGATGTTGAGCAAACCTATGCATCCACTGTGGGCTTTATATTGGCGTCCAATCGGAACCTTCCCACAACTGAAACGAACCATTCAGATGCTGTCCAGAATGAATGGGTGGAGGGGGGGGATTAACTCCCGCCTCACCACCACCTCCCCCCGACAAAATCAGGCGGTGAGGGGGGAGGGGGCAGTTGAAATGAAGTGGGAGATCACACCCACTCCTTTCTCACCCAGATATGGACGACTGCAATCTTAAATTTCAGGCGGAAAAGACAACCGTGCGGGGTCCTTCTTTAGATATGCAAATCAGGTCCAATGTTATCATCAGGCCCGACTGCTACTTTAACCTGAGGCCTGAGCAGAGGAGCTGTGCTCAGAGTTGAATGTAGGGCCAGAAGAGGCCCAGATATGTTTAAATTTTCCTTTGTTTTTTTAAGGTTTGCTTGTGGCCTCGGAGGAGCAGGAACGGGTCTTAAACTTCCTGCCGCCTGAAATCCCGCTCCTGGTCCAGGTACTGATTCCTGCCGGGTGCGGGCGGGACTCCCACCTTTCAACATTAAAGTTAGAAGCAGGAGCTAAAAATCTCTCTGGGCCAGCATGTGAGCCCCACCCACCAATCTCGCCTCCCATTAAAATCGACCCCAATCTGTTCTGAATCCAAATCAAATTTTCTCTTTCCACTGTCACTTATACACTTTGTGAACTGGCTGTAAAACAGCAATCTAACAACGTTATCAGCTTTCGATGGAACAGTGGATCAAAGTGCTGATATCACGTTGCCATAACAACGGCCAGGCCGAAGCCCTACATAGCTTAGATACTGGGAGCTGAGACTAGTTGTGTCGGGAACAATGTAGACTTCTCATTTGCTAATGGAAGTGTTCTACTGGAGTTGCTCCTGATCAATGTGCAAGGCTGCAAAATGGAATTACAGTTGTTGCCAACAGACTATCCAATCTTTCCAAAGCCAGGCTGTGTGAGGCCTGCACAACTCACTATTTGTCTTTAGCCTGGAGGGTTCACTGTTGCGGCTGCCAGCCTGGTTTATGGCTTTGACAACGAAGATGTACTTGGTCCCGCTCTGCAGCCCGTGCACTGTGTAATGGTTCTGCTTGATGTTCGGAACAATCATCCAGCTGTCAGCTGAGCTACACAAACCTGCAACAGAAACACAAGCATGGCATCACCCCGAGGAGTTTTGGGAATAGCTATTACATCCAAATGGAAAGCGATCTTAACACCTGCTACTGTGCAGAGGAAACACTACTTAGCTAAGGAAATGGTAAATAGGAATGTAGGAATTGATAGACGCAAAAAGACCAAGGTTCATCTAGTTTGTCCTGGAAGTGATTCCTAGAAATCTCTGGATGGGAAGCGTGAAAAATACATCAAAAGACCAGTTAGATGGTTTCCAAGTGTTTCTTGTTACATAGCAGCTTTTATTTCGAGGAACCCAGATCCATGCTAAATCTACAACAGACATAGGCCCTGAAATTACTCCATTTAGAATAAATGGGTTGACACCTTGTCAGCTGTGGCTCAGAGGTAGCACTCTTGCCTCAGAGTCCGAAGATTGTGGGTTCTTGAGCCGGTGACTTGAGCGACTAATCTAGGCTGACACTCCCAGTTCCGTACTGAGGGAATGCTGCACTGTCGGAGGTGCCGCCTTTCGGATAAGACGTTAAACTGAGGCCCTGTCTGCCCTCTCAGGTTGATGTAAAAGATCCCATGGCACTATTTTGAAGAAGAGCAGGAGAGTTCTCCCAATGTCCTGGCCAATATTTA
Source organism: Heptranchias perlo (assembly GCF_035084215.1). Lineage (NCBI taxonomy): Eukaryota > Metazoa > Chordata > Chondrichthyes > Hexanchiformes > Hexanchidae > Heptranchias > Heptranchias perlo. The sequence goes on from NC_090335.1 coordinate 18,075,465, forward strand.
TCCCTCAACTAACATCACAAAGAAATATTATCTGGTCATTATTGCGTTGCTCTTTTATTGGACCTTACTGTGCGTAAATTAGCTGCTGTGTTTCCTACATTACAACAGTGACTAAACTTCAAAAGTACTTCATTCACTGTAAAGCACTTTGGGACATCCTGACTTTGTGAAAGACACTACATAAATGCAAGTTCTTTCTTTTAAGAATACGCTCTGTGTAAAGAAAGTTCGTTCTTATTCACTGACTCGTATCTTCTTCTCTTTTCTTCTCCTGATGGCATTTGCTCCTGGCTGGGGAATGACTCGTGGGCACCAGACACCTTGCATTTATTTGTCCGAATCACCATTGTTTATGTGCGAGTCATGACAGCGTGTGTCAGTAGGGTATACAACCACATGGGGCATGGCGGCCCAGTCTGGAACAAAGCTCCCGCACCACTCTGTACCACTCATTCCTTTATTACACTGGCAGTCTCTGTATTTCTTTTTGGTGTGGGATTTCAGAAAAAAATGTAGCATATTCTTAACAGCCGCATTCATAGCTGATAGAGGTCTTTAAGATTATGAAGGAGCTTGATGAGGTAGATGTGGAGAAGGTATTTCCACTTGTGGAGAATCCAAAACTAGGGACTATTAATATAAGATAGTCACTAATAAATCCAATAAAGAATTCAGGAGAAACTTCTTTACCCAGAGAGTGGTGAGAATCTGGAACTCGCTACCACATGGAGTAGTTGAGGGGACTAGTGTAGATGCATTTAAGGGGAAGCTAGCACATGGGGGAGAAAGGAATAGAAAGGTGTGTTGATAGGGTTAGAGGAAGTAAAGTGGGAGGAGGCTCGTGTGGGGCATTAAAACCGGTATAGACCAGTTGGGCCAAATGGCCTGATTTTGTGCTGTAAAATTCTATGTAATACTATGTAAAATATGCTCAACTCACTACAAAAAAAAAATATTCTTTTCCAATTCTTTCTGCCAGTCTCACTGGATATTAAATTATGTAAATAGGCAGTCGGTTGAAGGTATAGTTAATTTAAGCTCAGCAGATAAGGCAGCTGGAAGGGGATTGAGGGAAAAGCTGAAAGAATACAGAAATAAGAGCCAGGCCAAATCCATGAGCTACACCGGCAGAGTTATGGAAGCTCTGAACTGATAAACCTATCAGAGTTTTTTGAGGATGTAACTAGCAGGCTAGATAAAGGGGAACCAGTGGTTGTTTCAAAAGGCATTCGATAAGGTTGTTACACAAGATAAGGGCTCATGGGGTTGGGGATAATATATTAGCATGGATTGAGGATTGGTTAACGGACAGAAAACAGAGTAGGGACAAACAGGTCATTCTCAGGTTGGCAGGCTGTGACTAGTGAGGTGCCGCAAGGATCAGTGCTTGGGCCTCAGCTATTTACAATCTATATTAATGATTTAGATGAAGGGACTGAGTGTAATGTATCTAAGTTTGCTGACGATACAAAGCTAGGTGGGAAAGTAAGCTGTGAGGAGGACACAAGGGGTATGATTTTAAAATGTCAGCGGGATGGCAGCAGGGTGGGGGAGGGAGGGTTGAACAGGTGCGCAGGTAACCCGAAGAAAAAAATCTTACTGTTTCCCATGCGATCGCGGCTTAATTGGTGGACCTTAATGTTGTTTCCGAGTTTGCTGTCCGAAAGCTGCGCAGTGGGCGGACTGTGCACCTGTATGACAGGCTGTCAGTTGGAGCGTCTGGATATAAATGGCCATTGCTCCAATGGCTTTTGCTGGAGCAAGGAGCAAGCACGCAGAATGGAGCAGCAGAGGGGCAAGCCAGCTTCAAAATTCAGTGATGCCTCACTTGAGGTGCTACTGGCCAGGATGAGGAGGAGGAGGGAACTATTTTACCCAGCCGATAAGAGGAAGCGCCCTGCCTCTGCCACCAAGAAAGCCTGGCTCGAGGTAGCAGAGGAGGTCACCAGCAGCAGCAACATCTCCCACACTTGAGCCCAGTGCAGGAAGTGTTTCAATGGCCTCACTAGGTCAGCAAAAGTGAGTACACTTACTGATTCGCCTGCATTCCACGTTGCACATCACCCCAACCCCCCCCTCACATCATTCTGCCCTGCCAAGTCTACTCCATCACATCACTCCTCACACCCTCTTAAGGCTCATCCTCAACTTACCTTCACTTCCTGAGCACTTCCTCACCTCCCCATTTGTGACCCCACCACTACCATTCACCCCATTCCTGATCCAATGTGATGTCTCTGTCTGATACCCCCTCTGATGCACCTTCTTCATGGTCAGCCTCACCCAAAGTAATGCATTCATTGGCTGACCACTTCACCCTCACTCACTCACACGTCTACTTTCTCCCCTTGTAGGTGAAGAGAGCGTAAAATGCACTCGAGAGGGCGAGGACCGGAGGAGGGCCACAACAAATAGTGATCATCACAGAGGTGGAGGAGGAGGCCCTGGAGATCAGCCGCACCGTCGAGTGCCTGTCCGTCAGGGACGGCGAGACTGGCACCCCACAAACGTCTGGTGACACAACTTTAACATTCATCACACACAACATGAATTGATGTTAATAATGATTGGCATGTTGAACACCTCAGTATGTTCATCGCAACATGACACATCGGTGATGATGCTTAATATTGCCTTCTGTTCTATTCCAGGCCCTTCAGCGACCGTAGTGACGACAGAGGGTGATTCCTCAGAGGAGCTCCCGGCCTCTGAGGCGGCACCGTCACATCTTAGGTACGCCATTGACCAGCGCAGATACTCACACCTCAGTGGGTCGTAGTCGTCAGTTAGTTGGGTTGGCACCTGGTGAGTCACCACACACAAGTGAGCACGAGCAGACACTGGTGGCAGGGGCAGCTGTGGAGAGTCCGCGTCAGTGGGCGCACTCCTCTCCAGGCTCTGCTCAGCTGGACGCAGATGCTGAACCCTGGGGGCCATCCTTTAAAAGGAGAATGATCGAGGGACAGCAACACATTTGTGAGGTATTGGAACAGATACCACGCACACTCTCCACAATAGTGGCGAGGATGGAGAAGTCCAACTCCTGCATGAGTGGAATGGTGGCACAGGTCCATGTGGGAATGTCTGTGATAGTGTCACAGGGACGTGAGCAACTGTCTGAGACAATGTCGCAGGTAACTGCTGAAATGTCTGAGATGGTGTCGCAGGTAAGTGCGGGAATGTCTGCGATGGAGAGAAGGCTAGCCTCCATTGTGCTTCAAACACGCCTCACAAATGAGTCCATTCAGGCCCTGACAACAGCCGTTTGGACTCAGGGTGAACAACATTCTGCCGCCTTATACAGACAGACAGAAACTTTACAACTGGGCTTACAAGGCATCACACATGTCCTCCAAACTGTTCTCCAGCAGGGTGGTAGGAGTGATGTGGGCCTGACCCAGGAGAGGGACGATGGTGAAAGGGGACATGGAAGTGGGGACGCCATTCAAAGTGTTCCCACGTCTCATCTATTGCCCCCCACCACCCGGCCTCAACCAGTACCCACAATGCTGCCCCCTCTCCAGGTAGCCGAGTCTGCCCCTGCACAGTGCAGGTGGAGCAGTCTTTGGAGGGGCCCTCACGGGCTCCAAAACCCAGAGGGCGTAGGCCCAAAGCATCTCAACAGTCAGGGCATGAACATGAGCAACCTGCCACTACTTCTGCTGCAGCCACAGGGGATGCACCACATAGGAAGAGAAAGGCTATGGATTTGTGATCACGAAGGGTATGCACAAGGGTGTTTGACAGATTGTCATGTTTTTCATTTATATTTGTTTTTTGTTAAATTCACATTAAATGTTATGATTCTCACCACCACTGCCACGTCTTGCCCATTCTTGACTGGCTTTTGTGATAGCGCCCTTTCATGTGTTTATCATGAACGGCGACACTTGAGGCCACCCAGTGGATGTGTTTACAGTGGGTATATGTGTAGTTGTAGGACTGTTTTGTGTGGCGGGGGCGCTGGTGTTGGCGCTGCTCTTTCCAGGTGGTGTGCGGACTGGATTATTCTCACTTTGCAGATGTCCTTACGGGAATCGTTCAAATATTAGTGACTCCCTGGCCTCACGAGCAGCCAGGTGCTCTGCCCATGGGTTACCCGTCCTCCTCCTCCTCCTGCTCAATGTTGATGGCAGATCTGAATGCTGGATGAGGGCATGGGGCCTCATCCACCAGTAACCCTCTCCGTTGCGTGATGTTGTGCAGGACACAACAGTTGACTATAATTCTACCCACTCCCACTGGTGCGTATTGAAGCGCTCCCCCAGACCGATCCAGGCACCGAAATCGGATCTTCAGCAGTCCTCTCTCATGTTCAATGACAGACCTGGTGGTGATGTGACTGTCGTTGTACCGACCCTGTGCATTGCTGATGGGTTTTCTCACAGGTGTCATGAGCCACGTGTACAGGGGGTATCCCTTGTCCCCGAGAAGCCAGCCCTTAAGTCTGTTTTGTGCATGGAAGAGGCCCGGGATGTTGGATTCCCTCAGCATGAATGAATCGTGGCAGCTGCCAAGGAATCTGGCGTTCACGTGAAGAAATCTCTGCCGGTGGTCGCAAATGAACTGAGTGTTGAGGGAGTGATATCCCTTTCTGTTGATGAACTGTCCTGGCTCGTCTGGAGGTGCTCGGATTGCTATATGCATGCAATCAATTGCACCCTGTAGACGTGGGAAGCCAGCCACAGAGTGGAAACCCACTGCCCTTTTCATCTGGCTGAGGTCATCCATGGGGAAGTTGACGTAGTGGGACACACGGCAAAACAAACCATTGGTGACCTGTCTTATGCACATGGGCGGGCGACTGAGAGACCCCGGCGATGTCACTGGTGGCGCCCTGGAAGGATCCGGAGGTGAAGAAGTTGACGGCAGTGGTCACATTAACTGCCACGGGCAATGCGATGCCACCAGGCCCAGCTGGGAGCAGCTCGGCATGAAGGAGGCTGCAGGTGTCTGGGGCCGCCTGGCGACTGACTCTGAGCCTCCATTTTCACTGCTCCTCAGAGAGGTCCAGGAAGCTTAGCCTCAGTCTGTAGCCCCTCTGACAAGGGTAGTGCCTCCTGCGACGTCGGCCCCTCTGTTGTTCTCCTCTCCTGTGGTGCAGGACTGCGCTGTGGAGCTGCAAGTGGCAGAAGTGCACGCCATGCCTGGCGAGGATGGTGATGTGTCTCCTCTTCGGATGTACTGGTGAATGCAGCCATTGTGCCCCTCATCCTAATGCTGTCAGTTTGAGGGGATCCAAAAAGTAGGTAAATAGGTGTAAACAGAACAATTCTGAGTGTGAACCAAGAATTCTCAGTCTAAACACAAAGATCTCCCAGCCAAAAGTTTGTCTGAGAGAACTGAGTGCCCTGCTGCAATAACTGACCTTTTATCCCCATCTGTCAAACAGGGATTTAAATGGCCAAATGGCTGCCGGCTGCAACCCACCTAGTTTCCCATGGCATCTTCACACAGCACAAGAAAGACATTGAGGCAGCGTTGAAATTGCTTCCCAGCATGATTAACTACATTAATGAAGATTTCAAGTATTTTAAATAGTTTAATTCCTGGTTTAAATATCGAAGCCAGCGGGACTTCCGGGTTCGTGAACCGCGCTCACCCAGATGGGTCTGGATCGTGCATGTTTTTCGGCAGGTTGGAGCCGGGATTCCTGCCCGCTCCGGAAATGCCTGATTTTGTTTCTCCCCCTGCCCCCAACGCACGCGGGCTTCAAAGTTAAAAGCGTGCCCCAACGGTCTGCAAATGGATGTGGACAGGTTAAGTGAGTGGGCAAGAAGTGGCAGATGGAGTATAATGTGGGGAAATGTGAGGTTATTCACTTTGACAGGAAGAATCGAAAAACAGATTATTTTTTAAATGGTGAGAAACTATCAAATGTTGGCATTCAGAGGGATTGGGTGTCTTGTACATGAAACACAGAAAGTTAACATGCAGGTACAGCAAGCAATAAGGGGGGCAAATGGTATCTTGGCCTTTATTGCAAGGGGTTTTGGAGTACAAGAGTAAGGAAGCCTTGATGCAATTGTACAGGGCTTTGGTGACAACACCTGGAATACTGTGTACAGTTTTGCTCTCCTTACCTAAGGAAGATATACTTGCCTTAGAGGCAGTGCAACGAAGGTTCACTAAATTGATTCCTGGGATGAGAGGGTTGTCATATGAGGAGAGATTGAGTAGAATGGGTCTATACTCTATGGAGTTTAGAAGAATGAGCAGTGATTTCTTTGAAACATAAGATTCTGAGAGGGCTTGACAGGGTACATGGTGAGAGGCTGTTTCCCCTGGCTGGAGAGTCTAGAACTAGGGGGCATAGTCTCAGGATAAGGGGTCGGCCATTTAGGAATGAGATGAGGAGAAATTTCTTCACTCAGAGGGTTGTGAATCTTTGGAATTCTCTACCCCAAAGGGCTGTAGATGCTCAGTTGTTGAGTATATTCAAGGCTGACATCGATAGAATTTTGGACTCTAGGGGAATCAAGGGATATGGGGATAGGGCGAGAAAGTGGAGTTGAGGTCGAAGATCAGCCATGATCTTACTGATGTAGTGATCATAGTTCAGTTAGATTTAGCATAGTTATGGAAAAGGACAAAGATAGAACAGAAGTGGAAGTTCTAGATTGGAGAAAGACCAATTTTACTAGGCTGAGAAGTGATTTAGCAAAAGTGGACTGGAAACAGCTACTTGAAGATAAAGTAGTGTCAGAGCAGTGGGAGGCATTCAAGGGAGAGATAGTGAAGGTTCAGGCCAAACATGTTCTCTCAAAGAAAAAAGGTGGGACTGCCAAATCTAGAGAACCCTGGATGACAAGGAGTATACAGGGTAATATACGGCAAAAGTCCTACTCACTAACATTTGGGGACTTGGGCCAAAATTGGGAGAGCTGTCCCACAGACTAGTCAAGCAACAGCCTGACATAGCCATACTCACAGAATCATACCTTTCAGTCAACATCCCAGAATCTTCCATCACCATCCCTGGGTATGTCCTGTCCCACCGGCAGGACAGACTGACCAGAGGTGGTGGTACAGTGATATACAGTCAGGAGGGAGTGGCCCTGGGAGTCCTCAACATTGACTCTGGATCCAATGAAATCTCATGGCATCAGGTCAAACATGGACAAGGAAACCTCCTGCTGATTACCACCTACTGCCCTCCCTCAGCTCATGAATCAGCCCTCCTCCATGTTGAACACCACTTGGAGGAAGTACTGAGGGTAGCAAGGGCACAGAATGTACTCTTGGTGGGGGACTTCAATGTCCATCACCAAGAGTGGCTCGGTAGTACCACTACTGACCGAGCTGGCCGAGTCCTGAAGGACATAGCTGCCAGACTGAGACTGCGGCAGGTGGTGAGCGAACCAACACGAGGGAAAAACTTACTTGACCTCGTCCTCACCAATCTACCTGTCGCAGATGCATCTGTCCATGACAGTATTGGTAGGAGTGACCACCGCACAGTCCTCGTGGGGATGAAGTCCCGTCTTCGCACTGAGGACACCATCCAACGTGTTGTGTGGCACTATCACCGTGCTAAATGGGATAGATTCAGAACAGATCTAGCAGCTCAAAACTGGGCATCCATGAGGCGCTGTGGGCCATCAGCAGCAGCAGAATTGTATTCCAGCACAATCTGTAACCTCATGGCCCGGCATATTCCTCACTCTACCATTACCAACAAGCCAGGGGATCAACCCTGGTTCAATGAGGAGTGCAGAAGAGCATGCCAGGAGCAGCACCAGGCGAACCTAAAAATGAGGTGCCAACCTGGTGAAGCTACAACTCAGGACTACATGCATGCTAAACAGCAGAAGCAACATGCTATAGACAGAGCTAAGCGATTCCACAACCAATGGATCAGATCAAAGCTCTGCAGTCCTGTCACATCCAGTCGTGAATGGTGGTGGACAATTAAACAACTAATGGGAGGAGGAGGCTCTGCAAACATCCCCATCCTCAATGATGGCGAAGTCCAGCACGTGAGTGCAAAAGACAAGGCTGAAGCGTTTGCAACCATCTTCAGCCAGAAGTGCCGAGTGGATGATCCATCTCAGCCTCCTCCCGATATCCCCACCATCACAGAAGCCAGTCTTCAGCCAATTCGATTCACTCCACATGATATCAAGAAACGGCTGAGTACACTGGATACAGCAAAGGCTATGGGCCCCGACAACATCCCGGCTGTAGTGCTGAAGACTTGTGCTCCAGAACTAGCTGCGCCTCTAGCCAAGCTGTTCCGGTACAGCTATAACACTGGCATCTACCCGACAATGTAGAAAATTGCCCAGATATGTCCTGTCCACAAAAAGCAGGACAAATCCAATCCAGCCAATTACCGCCCCATCAGTCTACTCTCAATCATCAGCAAAGTGATGGAAGGTGTCGTTGACAGTGCTATCAAGCGGCACTTACTCACCAATAACCTGCTCACCGATGCTCAGTTTGGGTTCCGCCAGGACCACTCAGCTCCAGACCTCATTACAGTCTTGGTCCAAACATGGACAAAAGAGCTGAATTCCAGAGATGAGGTGAGAGTGACTGCCCTTGACATCAAGGCAGCATTTGACCGAGTGTGGCACCAAGGAGCCCTAGTAAAATTGAAGTCAATGGGAATCAGGGGGAAAACTCTCCAGTGGCTGGAGTCATACCTAGCACAAAGGAAGATGGTAGGGGTTGTTGGAGGCCAATCATCTCAGCCCCAGGGCAATGCTGCAAGAGTTCCTCAAGGCAGTGTCCTAGGCCCAACCATCTTCAGCTGCTTCATCAATGACCTTCCCTCCATCATAAGGTCAGAAATGGGGATGTTCGCTGATGATTGCACAGTGTTCAGTTCTATTTGCAACCCCTCAGATAATGAAGAAGTCCGAGCCCGCATGCAGCAAGACCTGGACAACATCCAGGCTTGGGCTCATAGGTGGCAAGTAACATTCGCGCCAGACAAGTGCCAGGCAATGACCATCTCCAACAAGAGAGAATTTAACCACCTCCCCTTGACATTCAACGGCATTACCATCGCCAAGTTCCCCACTATCAACAGCCTGGAGGTCACCATTGACCAGAAACTTAACTGGACCAGCCATATAAATACTGTGGCTACGAGAGCAGGTCAGAGGCTGGGTATTCTGTGGCGAGTGACTCATCTCCTGACTCCCCAAAGCCTTTCCACCATCTACAAATCACAAGTCAGGAGTGTGATGGAATACTCTCCACTTGCCTGGATGAGTGCAGCTCCAACAACACTCAAGAAGCTAGACACTATCCAGGACAAAGCAGCCCGCTTGATTGGCACCCCATCCACCACCCGAAACATTCACTCCCTTCACCACCGGCGCACAGTGGCTGCAGTGTGTACCATCCACAGGCTGCACTGCAGCAACTCGCCAAGGCTTCTTCGACAGCACCTCCCAAACCCACGACCTCTACCACCTAGAAGGACAAGAGCAGCAGGCACATGGGAACAACACCACCTGCACGTTCCCCTCCAAGTCACACACCATCCCGACTTGGAAATATATCGCCGTTCCTTCATCGTCGCTGGGTCAAAATCCTGGAACTCCCTTCCTATCAGCACTGTGGGAGAACCTTCACCACACGGACTGCAGCGGTTCAAGAAGGCGGCTCACCACCACCTTCTCAAGGGCAATTAGGGATGGGCAATAAATGCCGGCCTCGCCAGCGACGCCCACGTCCCATGAACGAATATAAAAAAAAGGTAAGCTTACGTCAGATATCGAGAGCTCAATACTGCAGAAAGCCTAGAGGTGTATAGAAAGTGCAGGGGTGAAATTAAAAAGGAAATTAGGAACAAAAAGAGAGGGCATGAAAAATACTGGCAAGTAAAACCAAGGAAAACCCAAAGATGTTTTCTAAATACATAAAGAATAAGAGAATAACTAAGGAAAGAATAGGGCCTGTTAGAAACCAAAAAGTTAACCTTTGTGTGGAGGCGGAAGATGTGGGTATGGTTCTTAATGAATACTTTGCATCTGTCTTCCCAAAAAAGGGGGACGATGCAGACATTGTAGTTAAGGAGGAGGAGTGTGAAATATTGGATGGGATAAACAAAGTGAGAGAGGAAGTATTAAGGGTATTAGCATCTTTGAAAGTAGATAAATCTCTAGGCCTGGATGAAATGTATCCCAGGCTGTTAAGAGAAGCAAAGGAGGAAATTATGAGGGGCCAAGAGTGGAGAGGGAGGATCTATTTCCCTTAGCAGAGGTGTCAGTGTCCAGGGGGTATAGATTTAAAGTAATTGGTGGAAGGATTAGAGGGGAGCTGAGGAGAAATTTTTTCACCCAGAGGATGGTGGGGTCTGGAACTCACTGCCTGAAAGGGTGGTAGAGGCAGAAACCCTCAACTCATTTAAAAAGTACTTGGATGTAACCTACAGGGCTACGACCAAGTGCTCGAAAGTGGGACGATGCTGGATATCTCTTTCTTGGCCGGCATGGACACAATGGGCCGAATGACCTTCTTCTGTGTCGCAACTTCCTATGAATCTATGATCTTATTGAATTGAGGAGCAGGCTAGAGGGGCCTATTTCTTATGTTCTATACTTTCTCTTCTATGAGCACATGTTAAAACTCTAAACAACTGATCATAAAATCCTGGGCATCAGTCAATTTTAAAGCGTGGATTCCTAAACTGCAAGTCTTGGACTATAATGTACTTTTAATGCTACACTATTGGGGTAGTTTTCAATTTCACCGAAAATCAGGCGGGTTGTGCATCAGGTGTGCGATTCAGGATACAGCCCATGTGTTGAGGTTGGAAATTACCCACTGAACCTGAAACAGTGTCAAACTGCTGTTCAAGTGCTAATTTCCTTACTTCCTTTGCCTCATAGGGACTAGAGTTGGCAACGCTAGTAGTTTATCAAATGACCTCCCGCCTCCAACCGCCCGGCCCCCACACTCCCGCCACTGGTCGCCCGACATGTCCATCCTCGCGGCATTCCGCCTTCCCACACCAATTGTTAAGCGAACAGAATCCTCGTTATCCGATTGAATGATTCTTTACTGTCAGTCAAACAATCTTTCTCCCCCCCTCCCCCTTCTCCAATATTTTCATAACTAATAAACAAAGGTGTTCAAAGAAAATGAAAGAAAAAAACTATTATTTTTAATGCCCCTATGATATATCTACCGAGTTGCTCGCAGCAGTGTCTGGGGAGATTAGTCTTTAATTCCTGGAGACTCCAGGACAATCCTGAAGGGTTGGCGACCCTACTAGGGACCCCACAGCTACTGTTAACTTGGCCTGCTGGGCATTTCCACATCCTTATTTCTCTTGATTAATGAAATGATAAATGATAACACTAACAGCAAATGTTGACTCACTAACTATGTTGGCTAGTCCAGTGAAAATGGTGTATTGAAGTTCATACGACACCACGCTGAATTCATCATCGGAGGTCCAGTGAACTGTGATTGTATCGTGTGAGGCAGTACACAGCTCCTCTCGAATAGCTGGTGGATTAGGCGCTGAAAAGGCAAACACAAATTGAAGGCAAAGGCTTGACAGTTCTTCTAACAGCTGTAGCAAATCCCCCCCCCCCACCATTCTCCTCAATGATTCAAAGTACAAACCTCTTTAAGCTGTAAGTAAACTTATTTGAAAATAAGGGCAATAGGACATTGCAGGACAAATTTAGTTTCTAGAATTTTCCAAAATGGCAATGATCCACCACACTCTCCACTTTTAAAGATCCATGGGAGCTAAATTGGGCCGTATCGCGCCTGTTATTTTGGCACTACGCGGCCTCTCGAGGTGCCAAGATGGCGACCTGGCTGCACACGCATGTTTCCAGTGTGACGTGAGCCGGACGCCATCTTGGTATAGGAGTTAGCGCAAATACCGAACACTGGCTGCATGTAGAGAGAAAATGGATACAATTGGTGTGCAACGCTGATTTAAAGTGATAGACACTTAACACGAAACTCAACGCACAGTGTATGGGAGCACCATCACCTCCAAGTCACACACCATCCTGACTTGGAGATATAGCGCCGTTCCTTCATCGTCGCTGGGTCAAAATCCTGGAACTCCCTACCTAATAGCACTGTGGTTGTACCTTCACCACACGGGCTGCAGTGATTCAAGTAAAAGGCCCACCACCACAAGGGCAACTAGGGTTGGGCAATAAATGCCGGCCTTGCCAGTGATGCCCATGTCTCGAGAATGATTTTTTAAAAGAACTTCCTGTCTACAAAACTTTACTTCCTGTTGTCACGTTTTTGTCACACTTTTGTGTCAACATTTTCCAATTATAAATTCCTATGTCAACATTTAGAATTAAAACTGATTATGTAAACCTGTCACGCTGTAATTATGCCCTCCAACCAGAGCCGATGCTGTACCGCCTCAGTTTTACTGAGAAACTCCTATGCTTCTACCAACTCTGCTTTCCAAATTGCTGTAAATTTTGCTATTTAACTGTAAATAACAATATCAAAGTATTATAGAAATAATAACGACTTTAAAATGGGGCTGAATTACATCTGCATGTCTTGGTCGAATTATCCCACACCCTCTAGTCTTGCTTCATCTGAAGACCAGACTTGATCTTGATTCCCCACGTGCAAGACTGTGGGTGCTGGGTCAACTGAAATTTTCCAGACTTGAGATCGATAGATTTTTGTTGGGTAAGGGCATCAAGGGATATGGAGCAAAGGCGGGTAAATGGAGCTGAGGTGCAGATCAGCCATGATCTAGTTGAATGGTGGAACAGGCACGAGGGGCTGAATGGCCTACTCCTGCCCCTATGTTCCTAACTCCATGGGAGATCAATCAATATTTATTAAGTAGCTATGAACAGGAATTACTATTAGCTGTGTGAAGTGTGTAAGATAAACCCACAGAGAATTTTGGTTAGATGAATTGAAAAAGTCTCAATGAGGGAGGGTTACAGCGAATATCTCAACTCATGAAAGTGAAGATAGAGAAACCTCAGGCTAATTTCCCGCTCCGATTTGGGACCTTCCCCCGCCAAGAATGCGGAAATTCGGAGGGGGCATGGCCCCCCATTTTGCCATTGTTTAACAGTTGGAACATTGTAGACAGATCACTCCTAAATTCACTCCTGGAAGCCCAGGCTCCCTACTGGGAGAGCAAATTCATCTCCAAATCTCTTACCTGTGAGGTAATCAAGGTTTTCCAGCATCTTCTTTTCCCGTGAGAAGTCTAATGCAAACGTGTCGAAAGTATCATTTAAGTTGATTTCTGGGATGAGCACTTGAGAAGATGCAGTTGCCATGGAGACCCTGCAAAGAAAAAAACAACTTTTACATTGATTTCACTAGCTGATCTCTCCTAACTACATTTCAAAAGTGCTTCATTGGCTGTAAAACGCATTGAAACGCCCGGAGGTTGTGAAAGGTGCTATATAAATGCAAGTCTTTCGTTCTTCCTTTACTGTGAGAATTGGAAATATCACACTGATGCAGCGGGAACTGCTCTTCTGAGGTGGGGATTAGGGCAAGTTAAAGAAAGACTGGCATTTATATAGCGTCTTTCACGACCTCATGACCCAAAGTGCTTTACAGCCAATGAAGTACTTTTGAAGTGTAGTCACTGTTGTAATGCAGGGAGAAACTGTTGGCAAGCTTTTGGAAGAAGCTTTATCCTGTATCTAATCCATGCTAACTTCCCATTTGAAGGATTGTTGCTGAAACGTTTCATTTTCCAACACCGATACCCCTCATTTTGATGAGCACAATAGTTAAAAAGAGACTGCAAAGGATGTTAAATGAACAAAATAATGTCTTTTGTGCTCACATATTCCAAACCAAAGGAAAAATTTGCAGGGCTATAGGGAAAGAGTAGGGGAGTAATTGAATCGCTCTTTCAAAGAGCCGGCACAGGCACGATGGGCTGAATGGCCTCCATGATAATGCACTTCAATTTAGCTGCCAAGCTCTCCAGTTATTTACTCGAGAGATGAATTGCATTTCTCTTTAAAATTTCATGCCGAGTATGATTACTATTCAAATTAAATTCCCTCTCCAGGGTTATTTTGCATGAATTACTCTTTGAACCAGTCCTCAATCATTGTTTCTGTCAAACTGTTTGACATTATACTGCTAATGGCCAAGAAGTAAACATTAATGAGCTGGAAAAGGAGTCCATGACACACAAGCAATCTGCAGTAAATTGGACTTGACTTGTAATTTGTCCAGCTTTGCACCTATTTGTGATTTCAAGCCTCTACATGCATGTGTACTGTTTTGTAACTCGTTTAAAAAAAAAGTGGATAAAAAGATTAGAGCAACAGCCAAAAAGCAGAGAACAGGACTGAGTTTGGAACAAGTTTCATTTCTGTACTTTGATCTTTCAATTGTGGAAAGCTTCTTGTTGACGTTACTTAGTTTAACCAATGTTCATTCTGATGCGCTATGATGCACTGTGCCCTTTAATAAGCAGTGCTGTCCTCAGCATTCATTGCACCCAATTGTTTTCACATATTTCCTTTCATTTGAGGGTAAGAATGAGTCTTTGGCTCAGTGGTAACATTCCCGCCGCTGAGTCAGAAGGTGGAGGGTTCGAACCCCACTCCAGACAGTCCCGGCGAGTGAAGACCAGAGCTCTGGCTCTGAATTCTGGGTTAACATCCAGCGGGATACTTGTGGGTGTGGGTGGCACCCCCCCCCCCTCCCATCATATGGTTTGTACGAGGCCATAAAACCCTCCTGCCGTACGCGGCCTGTCAGACTGTTAATCAGCCCGAGAATCCTTCCACTACTTCATACTATTCTCCAAGGGAAGTGTGGGAAGATATGAAAACAACAATAAGTGTCCAATATCCCTGTGAACACCAAGCCTGAATTGATAGCAAGATACTGCTATATCCATCTGCATTAGTAGCTATTCTCAACTTTAAACAATTACTGCCGCCCTTGGTCTGTGACTCCCCATGGGAACACCACCTGAGATTGACGATGCTATCATCACTGTTGTCCACTTTTCATTTTAACCATTACCCTTTCAGAACTGCTTACGTATACTTTCTCTACCCCCTACCCTCTGCCCCGTCCTTGTGAGCTCTTAACAGCAGGAGATGGCAACTCAAATATTAAATAAGTCAAGCTGATCCTGCATAAGGCTGGAGAATATAGGAGCAGGAGTAGGCCATTCAGCCCCTCGAGCCTGTTCCGCCATTCAATTAGATCATGGCTGATCTGCACCTCAACTCCATTTACCACCTTTCATCCATATCCCTCGATACCCTTACCCAACAAAAATCAATTAATCTCAGTCTTGAAAATTTCAATTGACCCCCAGCATCCACAGCCTTTTGAGGGAGAGAGTTCCAGCTTTTCACTACCCTTTGTGTGAAAAAGTGCTTCCTGTTTTCCACTCCTAAATGGTCTAGCTCTAATTTCAAGGTTATGCCCCCCCTTGTTCTGGATTCCCCCACCAGAGAAATTAGTTTTTCTCTATCTACCCTGTCAAATCTTTTTATCATTTTAAACACCTCAATTAGATCACCCCTCAACCTTCAAGTGAATACAAGCCGTGTTTATGCAACCTGTTCCCATAATTGAACCTTTTTAGCCCCGATATCATTCTGGTGAATCTGCGCTGCACCCCCTCCAAGGCCAATATTTTGTACAGCTGAAGCATCACTTCTACTCCTTAGCATTGAACAATACTGTCTAGCTCCCAATGTGGAGCTGAGGTGCCCTTCGCCATTCATCAGCCCAGTACATCCATTCCACATTGCAGAGGAATATGTCCAGGGCTTCACTGAAGAATTCGACAGAGATACTTTAAAAAGGAAAACTTTATAAGGAAAGGAAAGAACTTGCATTTTTATAGCACCTTTCACAACCTCAATGTGTCCCAAATCACTTTACAGCCAACAAAGTACTTTTGAAGTGTAGTCACTGTTGTAACATAGGGAAACACAGCAGTCATTTTGCACACAGCAAGGTGCCACAAACAGCAATGTGATAATGATCAGATAATCCCTGTTTTAGGGATAAATATTGGCTAGGAGCAGGTGTCCCCTGCTCTTCTTCCAATAGCACCGGGGGGGTCTTTTACATCCACTCGCGAGGGCAGGCGGGGCCTCAGTTTAGTGTCTCATCCGAAAGTCGGCACTTCTGACAATGCAGCACTCCCTCAGTACTGCACTGGAGTGTCAGCCTGAATTATATGCTCAAGTCTCTGGAGTGGAGCTTGAGCCTACAGCCTTCTGACTCAGAGGTGAGAGTACGACCAACTGAGCCAAGGTTGACACATCAAGGGAGACCATGGTGCAACTCTGATCAGTGACACAACTGGCCCACAGTCACCTTCCCCCTTTATACAGTAAGAGCTGTCAGCCTCACATGGGGGTTCGCTCAGGGAGTTTGTTGAGTCCCACAGCAAGAGGGAGGTGAATTAAGGAACTGGAGAGTGACTGGGTTAATGATGATACCTCTGCTAATGTTAATCCAACTTCACTGCACTGGAGATATGCTCAGTGCATATTAAAAGATAATTGTGATTCTTTGTAACCGCTCAGTTTTTAAAAGGATATTGACATTAGATCTTCAACAGGAGGGAGTACTGTGTTTCATGCTAATATAACTGCTAAAGAGACACCATGAATATAACCCTTTTTACAGCTCTGTATTTTGAGTCATATAAATAATTTGATTTCCTCATGTGTCTGAAAAACATCTGTCCTGTTCTTCCTCATTCTATTCACTAACAATGTTTATTTTACTGGGGTTTTATTCCACGAACAGGCCGATAACTTGCTGATCTTTTCCCAACAATGTTCCTTTTATGCTGGACGTGGTTATGATGGATGTTATGTCTCGTTTAATGCGGGCAGATAGCTGACTAAAGTATGAATTGCAGCTCCTGCATCAGTCAGCTTGAAGAACGCCTTTATTTTTCTGTAGGAGAGAGGACTTGTATTCCTATAGCACCTTTCACAACCTCAGGATGTCCCAAAGTGCTTTACAGCCAATGAAGTACTTTTGAAGTGTAGTCACTGTTGTAATATAGGAAACGCGGCAACCAATTTGCGCACAGTAAGCTCCCACAAACAACAATGAGATAAATGACCAGATCATCTATTATAGTGCTGTCGGTTGACGGATAAATATTGGCCAGGACACCGGGAAGAACTCACTTGCTGTTCTTTGAACAGGAGCAGGCCATTCAGCCCCTTAAGCCTGTTCTGCCATTCATGGCTGATCTGTATCTTAACTCCATAGTGTCATGGATATTTTACATCCACCTGAGAAGACAGACAGGGGCCTTGGTTTAACGTTTGATCTGAAAGACACGCCTCCGAGAGTACAGCACTCCTTAAGAACTGCACTGAAGTGTCAGCCTGGATTATGTGCTCAAGTCTCTGGAGTGGGATTTGAACCCTTGACCTTCTGATTCAGAGGCGAGAGTGACACCACTGAGCCAAAGGCTGCTGGAAAGTTTGTTAGTCTAGCCAGCAAATTACAAGAGTAGTTTTCATTATCATTGCGCAACTCTATTTGAATGCAATCGGTCATGACATTTTTTGAGAAGAACGCCAAATGAGGAGTTGTGGCAGCAGACTGGGTGAGCTCATCGAACATTTAGGAGCTTTACTGTACATTAATGCAAGCTCTCTCTGCCAACTGGATCAGTTGTATTTCTTAATCCCCTGATTGCTGATAATGAGTAACAGCTAGAGTGCTGGGAATCAGATTACTGGGAAAAATGCTTTTATGGTTTCAAAATGGGACGAAAGGACTGCAACAGGATTGTGGAATGTTTAACCTAGTGTTTCTACAAGTTTGATTTTCAGAATTTCTAAGTGACCAACATGATCTTGGCTGACACTCCGAGTGCAGTACTGAGGGAGTGCTGCACTGTCGCAGGTTTCGAGTTTTGGATGAGACATTAAAGCGAGGCCCCGACTGCCCTCTCAGGTGGATGTAGAAGATCCCATGGCACTATTTCGAAGAAGAGTAGGGGAGTTCTCCCCAGTGTCCTGGCCAATATTTATCCTTCAACCAACATCACTAAAACAGGTACTTTGGGACTTACAACATTTTGTAGATCATTGTTCAGTGGCACACGCCCTCTCTCTGTCAGACAGTGTCCTAGAACATTTCTTAATGAGCAGGTAATCCAGGCTGACACTCCAGTGCAGTACCGATGGAGTGCTGCACTGTTGGAGGTGCCATATTTTGGGTGAGACATTAAACCAAGGCCCTGTCTGCCATCTCAAGTGGATGTAGAAGGTCCCACAGTCCTATTCAAAGAGAAGGGGAGTTCTCCCGAGTCCGAGGGGTTGAATGGCCTACTATTGTTCCTAAGTTCCGAAGGCCGACATTGATTGCCCATCCCCAGTTGCCCTGAGAAGGTGGTAGTGGGCCTACTTCTTGAACCACTGATAACGGTTTGATACAACTGAGGTGCTTGCTAGACAGGTAAAAGTCAACCATGTTGGTGTGGGACTGGAGTCACATATAGGTCAGACTGGGTAAGGACGGCAGGTTTCCTTCCCTAAAGGATATTATGCACCAGTTGGGTTTTTACAACAATCCGACAGCTTCATGGGCACTTTTACTGATTTTTATTCCCAGAGTTTTTTTAAAACTGAATTCAAATTCACAAAATGCCATGGTGAGATTTAAACCCAATTGTTGGTCCAGGCTTCTGGATTACTAGTTCAGTAACATAGCCGTTGCACTACCATATCCGTGGGGAGCTGGGGAAGCTGTGATAGCCTAGAAAATGAAATTCATTCACCAACTAATACTTAATATGAAAATGACCGCATTATAACGTAATGAGAAGTCAAGAGCAAGGCTTGGAAAGGTGAAAGATTCCACACACAACAGTAAGAATAGAATAAAGTTTCCTTTGTGATACCGTGAAGAACATTCAGTCAACAGTGCCATTAAGAAACCAGAAATCAGCTCACTGGCAATGTGCTCTCTTACCTTTCAGAGATATTTTTAGCCGTCTGCAGGAAACGAGCGTGATCATTCTCTTTCAGCGTCTGCTCTGCTTGAGTGATGAGAGACCCAGATCGCTCAATGCACTGCTTGCAGTTGGCTATCTGCTGGGCCAGCTTCCGCAGCCGCACGACCTTAGATGAGAATAAAGGAGCTCAGTCGAAGGACATTGGAGTAAAAGAAAAGAGAAAAGAACTTGCATTTATATAGCACCTTTAACAACCTCAGGACGTCCCACAGCACATTACAGCCAATGAAGTACTTTTGAAGTGTAGTCACTCTTGTAATGTGGAAAACACAGCAGCCAATTTGCACACAGCAAAGTCCCACAAACAGCAATGCGATGATGACCTGTTTTAGTGATGTGGGTTGAAGGATAAATATTGGCCAGGACACCAGGGAGAACTCCCCTGCTCCTCTTCAACATAGTGCCATGGGATCTTTTATGTCCACCTGAGAGGGCAGACAAGGCCTTGGTTTAACATCTCATCCGAAAGACAGCACAGCACCCCCTCAGTACTGCACTGGAGTGTTAGTCTAATTTATATGCTCAAGTCTCTGGAGTGGGTCTTGAACCCACAACCTGCTAACTTCAGCATTCAGAGGTGAGAGTGCTACCAACTGAGCCATGGCTGACACTGTACTTCAATCTGCTTCACAAATACAAATTTTCCATCACACACTCTCTTTTTAACTAGAATGATAGCACAGCTGGCAGCAGATAGTGTGGATTGATTCAAATGCAAATGAGAAAGATTTCTTCCAGAAAATAATATTATGGGATACGGTGTAGGAGTAATTTGAGACATAACATATGGTAAGTGTAGCGTGCTTGGGAGGAACAGGTGACTTTAGACCTACGGGTCTTGATTTTAACTCTTCCTCTTCCCCGGCCCGTCAGGCAGAAACTACTCCTTTCCCGTCCTGTAATTTTAAATCGCAGGCGGCAAGGACACCTGCTATCAAGCCAGGGTGGTCCTCTTTAAATATGCAGTTTGGGTTCCGATGACATCACTGGGGCCTGATCTGCCATTTTAACCAGAGGCTTGAGTGGGGGATGAAGTGGTGGCTTCCCCTCCTGGCCAAACTTGTCGGGAACTGGATCAAGGGCCATAAGGTAAGTTTTTAAAAAAAATTAAGTTTCCTTGTGGGCCAGGAGGAGCAAGGGTGCTCATGAGGGCCCCACAAAGAAACCTTGGGCCTCCCTTACCCTGGGCTCTCCCGCTCCTCCCTCAATCACAATCACCTCTGGAACCCACCCCACCACTTACCTGACCGTTCCCACGGGTCCCCGACGACGACCTCCTACCTGCCTCAATACCCGCTCCTGTCCGCCAGCCAGTCAATGATTCCTGCCAAGTTCAGGCGGGAATTGGAACCTAGGTATGGCAATGAGGCCCGGGAGTTAAAAGCTCTCTTGGCCTCGACGTGTGAGTTTGTCATTCGCCCCGGCCCCTCGCACACATCGATCCCAAACTGAAATCAAGGCCATGCTTCCCAAAGTTCTCCAACACTGGGGGTTTTCCTCACCTCCTGTCTGGGTCTGTTGTAGACTAATTGATAGAGATTGATCACTCTGATTAGTCAACAACTCCATAATCCTTGTATGACCTGACTACCAGGATGGTAGAGGGTGAACTAGATGGACCCAGATCATCTTTCATCTAGCAATTCCTATGTTCCTATGAAAGCTCTTGTATTTGCAGAAGGACTATTGGAAGATCTAAATGAGCCAAAATCACTTTGCAAGAACATATAAAGGTTAGAACTCAATATTAAAATATTAAAAATAAGGTGCTTTTATATTACTAATTTTTACTGTTTTTGTCAAGGGACAGTAATCCCCACGCATGTTTTTCCCTTTTAACTTTTACAGTGTAGTGCTGGTACACCAGACTCCAGTATGGAATGTGGAGATTCAGTTAATAGATCAATAGAAACTATGGCCCAGAAATCGGTTCCACCCGATATTGGACCTTGGGCCTCATTGACATCAGACCGGTGAACTGCTGCCACCTGCTGGGCACTCCAGGTAGCATGCTGGCAAAGAGTATTTGAATTTGAGGCCGTTATGTTGCCGGTAGGTCAGGTAGGTCTTGGGGGGAGGGGGGAGGAGGGAGGAGGGTGACAGGAAGTGGGGGGGGGGGGCAAACAGGAGTGAATGGCAGAGGGGGGCAATTGGGAGGGAGATGTCGATGGGGGAGAGGGGGGTGACCGGCAGAGAGGGGTCAAGGCAGTGATTGGGAAGCGGGGGGAGGCATTGATCGGGGGGGGGGGGGCAGGGGAGGTGGTGAGTGGTGGCCGGCAGAGGCTCATAGTTTTAATGTGGAGCCGGGAGGAGCACTCCTGTATTCAGGTGGGTGTTTTTTTTAAAAACATACCCTCCTGGTGGTGGCTGCAGTGGCCCTTTAAAGACCGCTGGGTAGGCCGCCTGTAGACCTGGTTTTCCTGAATGTAGCCGACTTGCCATATAGGGCAGCCCCATTTGGTAAAGGAGGCCTCAAACAGGTGTTGGGCCCCTGATCTGCATATGCGCCTGATTCAGGCGCGGGTCCTGAATGCCTCTTTTGATGCCTGTACCAATATGGCGGGTGGCACATTTCCGGCACGGAAAGTGCGTGCACAGCTCGCCCACCACATTGGACGCCTTGGTGTATGAGCCTGTAAAATGGGCGCAGCGTCATTGAATTTGCGTGGGTTTCAATCTATGAAAGACCACCTTATGGCATATTCATAGATTCATATCTTCATGGGTCTATGATACCGTTTGCTACACGAGTGTGGGGGTGTTCGTGACATGGAGTGCAGGCTGATGGAGGGAGACCTAACAGCAAATAAAGCACCCACTGAAAAAGCCATATTGCTTGTCCTCAGTTATTCTCTTCCACCCAATTATGGCTTTGCATAAGCTGTAAATTGCCGTGGTTACCTTCTTAACCGCTTGTCACTTTGTGAGTTAGTCAAATTATTTCCAGCACAATCCGCACTGCAAAGGGGATATTGTCTTCTTTTGGGATTAGCCTTTGTTGTACTGCTGCTCGATTCCTTCAGGCAAAGAGCATTTCCTTCCTTCCCGTTCCTATTACATGAAAATGGAGCCGGGCAGAAGCTGTCGTTGTAGAGGACAGCTGTAGAGTTAGTCTGGTCTAGGGTGTGAGTTCAGGAAATGAGCCATTAGCTAACTGACACAATAATCACAATTTAATGCCACTGATTAAAACTTCCAAGTCCCCCTCAGCTCATGTAGAATAATTCATTATATCTGGGTGTTAGGATGCTAGATTCATGTGTGAACGTGTTCCATTGATCTCAGTGTAATTTTTGGACTGTAGTCTTTCAGTTTTCCTCCTCCAAAAACAGCCTGTGGCCTAGAAATTCGGCTATGCAGCTTCCTCACCTGAACGTGGAGCTGGGAGGAACAGGAGTGCTGCAGGACTGCTCCTCCCGACCCCACATTCAAACCACGTGGGCTGCTGGTGTTCACAGATAACACCCCCCCACCGCCCCCCCCCCGACCGGCATCGATACCCGCCCCCCTCGATCGCTGCCGCTTCCCCCTCCCGATGGCACTGATACTCCCCCGCCCCCCCTGACGGATTCCAATATCCCCCCTCGATCACTGCTGCTCCCCCCCATGATGGACACCGATACTCCCCCACCCCGACGGACACCGATACTCCCGCCCCCCCGACGGACACCGATATCCCCCCCCCCCCCCCGATCGCTGCCGCTCCCCCCCCTCGATCACTGCTGCTTCCCCCCCCGCAACTGACAGACGCCGATATCTCCCCCGATCCCCCGATCACTGCCGCTCCCCCACCCAATAGACACCGATATCCCCCACCCGATCACTGCCGCTCCCCCCCACCGACAGACACCGATATCCCCCACCCGATCACTGCCGCTCCCGCACCCAAATGGACATCGATATCCCCCACCCGATCACTGCCGTTCCCCCACCCAAATGGACATCGATATCCCCCACCCGATCACTGCCGCTCCCCCACCCAATAGACATCGATATCCCCCACCCGATCACTGCCGCTCCCCCACCCAATAGACACCGATATCCCCCACCCGATCACTGCCGCTCCCCCACCCAATAGACACCGATATCCCCCACCCGATCACTGCCGCTCCCCCCCACCGACAGACATCGATATCCCCCACCCGATCACTGCCGCTCCCCCACCCAATAGACACCGATATCCCCCACCCGATCACTGCCGCTCCCCCCCACCGACAGACACCGATATCCCCCACCCGATCACTGCCGCTCCCCCACCCAATAGACACCGATATCCCCCACCCGATCACTGCCGCTCCATTCCCGACGGACACCGATATCCCCCACCCGATCACTGCCGCTCCCCCACCTAAATGGACATCGATATCCCCCACCCGATCACTGCCGCTCCCCCACCTAAATGGACACCGATATCCCCACCCGATCACTGCCGCTCCCCCACCTAAATGGACATCGATATCCCCCACCCGATCACTGCCGCTCCCCCACCCAATAGACACCGATATCCCCCACCCGATCACTGCCGCTCCCCCACCCAATAGACACCGATATCCCCCACCCGATCACTGCCGCTCCCCCACCCAATAGACACCGATATCCCCACCCGATCACTGCCGCTCCCCCACCTAAATGGACATCGATATCCCCCACCCGATCACTGCCGCTCCCCCACCTAAATGGACATCGATATCCCCCACCCGATCACTGCCGCTCCCCCACCCAATAGACACCGATATCCCCCACCCGATCACTGCCGCTCCCCCACCCAATAGACACCGATATCCCCACCCGATCACTGCCGCTCCCCCACCTAAATGGACATCGATATCCCCCACCCGATCACTGCCGCTCCCCCACCTAAATGGACATCGATATCCCCCACCCGATCACTGCCGCTCCCCCACCCAATAGACACCGATATCCCCCACCCGATCACTGCCGCTCCCCCACCCAATGGATACCGATATCCCCCACCCGATCACTGCCGCTCCCCCACCCAATAGACACCGATATCCCCACCCGATCACTGCCGCTCCCCCACCTAAATGGACATCGATATCCCCCACCCGATCACTGCCGCTCCCCCACCTAAATGGACATCGATATCCCCCACCCGATCACTGCCGCTCCCCCACCCAATAGACACCGATATCCCCCACCCGATCACTGCCGCTCCCCCACCCAATGGATACCGATATCCCCCACCCGATCACTGCCGCTCCCCCACCCAATGGATACCGATATCCCCCACCCGATCACTGCCGCTCCCCCACCCAATGGATACCGATATCCCCCACCCGATCACTGCCGCTCCCCCACCCAATGGATACCGATATCCCCCACCCGATCACTGCCGCTCCCCCACCCAATAGACACCGATATCCCCCACCCGATCACTGCCGCTCCCCCACCCAATAGACACCGATATCCCCCACCCGATCACTGCCGCTCCCCCACCTAAATGGACATCGATATCCCCCACCCGATCACTGCCGCTCCCCCACCCAATAGACACCGATATCCCCCCCCGATCACTGCTGCTCCCCCACCCAATGGACACAGATATCCCCCCCCGATCACTGCTGCTCCCCCACCCCGACGACACTGATACCCCCCCCAACCCGACGGACACCAATATCCCCCACCCGATCACTGCTGCTCCCCCCACCACTGACGGACACCAATATCCCCCACCCGATCACT
This sequence comes from Heptranchias perlo, assembly GCF_035084215.1. Taxonomy (NCBI): domain Eukaryota; kingdom Metazoa; phylum Chordata; class Chondrichthyes; order Hexanchiformes; family Hexanchidae; genus Heptranchias; species Heptranchias perlo. The sequence continues at coordinate 18,100,138 of NC_090335.1, forward strand.
GCTGCTCCCCCCACCACTGACGGACACCAATATCTCCCCCCGATCACTGCTGCTTCCCCCCCGACAGTCACCGATATCCCCCCCCCGCAATCACTGCTGCTTCCCCCCCGTGATGGACACCGATATCCCCCCCGATCACTGCTGCTTCCCCCCCGACAGACACCGATATCCCCCCCCCCACAATCACTGCTGCTTCCCCCACTGATGGACACCGATATCCCCCCCGATCACTGCCGCTCCCCCACCCAATAGACACCGATATCCCCCACCCGATCACTGCCGCTCCCCCACCCAATAGACACCGATATCCCCCCCGATCACTGCTGCTTCCCCCCCGTGATGGACACCGATATCCCCCCCGATCACTGCCGCTCCCCCACCCAATAGACACCGATATCCCCCACCCGATCACTGCCGCTCCCCCCCACCGACAGACACCGATATCCCCCACCCGATCACTGCCGCTCCCCCACCTAAATGGACATCGATATCCCCCACCCGATCACTGCCGCTCCCCCACCTAAATGGACATCGATATCCCCCACCCGATCACTGCCGCTCCCCCACCCAATAGACACCGATATCCCCCACCCGATCACTGCCGCTCCCCCACCCAATGGACACCGATATCCCCCACCCGATCACTGCCGCTCCCCCACCCAATAGACACCGATATCCCCCACCCGATCACTGCCGCTCCCCCACCCAATAGACACCGATACCCCCCACCCGATCACTGCCGCTCCCCCACCCAATGGACACAGATATCCCCCCCCGATCACTGCTGCTCCCCCACCCCGACGACACTGATACCCCCCCCAACCCGACGGACACCAATATCCCCCACCCGATCACTGCTGCTCCCCCCACCACTGACGGACACCAATATCCCCCACCCGATCACTGCTGCTCCCCCCACCACTGACGGACACCAATATCTCCCCCCGATCACTGCCGCTCCATTCCCGACGGACACCGATATCCCCCCCCCCACAATCACTGCTGCTTCCCCCCCGTGATGGACACCGATATCCCCCCCGATCACTGCTGCTTCCCCCCCGACAGACACCGATATCCCCCCCCCCACAATCACTGCTGCTTCCCCCACTGATGGACACCGATATCCCCCCCACCGATTGCTGCTGCTCCCCCCCCCCCCCCCGACCGGACACTGATTTCCCTCCCCAAATTGCTGCCCCTGCCCCCCAATGGACACTGATCTCTCTTCCCCCCCTCCCCCGATGGACACCGATTCTCCTTCCCCCATCCCCCCTTCCACCCCCACCATGGGCTCCTGAAATACTAATTAAAAGCAACTTTTAGACAGGATACGAATGAAACGCTTGTTGTTTTATATGGCGTAACCAGACTTCCGGAATCCTTTGATAAAGCTCCACATGAACAGATCCTACACAAGCTTAAGGCAATGGGTATTCTTGGTAAAACTTGGGAGATGGATAAGGAATTAGCTGAAAGAGAAGCAGCAGAAGGTATTAGTTCTGGCCATAATGTTAAGGTGCCAAGTGGAGTGTCCCAACGATTGTTACTGGGGCCCCTACATAAGTGACCTAGTCTCAGAACTCAATGTAAGTTGGTTAAATTTGTAAGTTATACCAAACTAGAGATGTGGTAGAATCTGATGAAACAGCGAGGATTTGAAGAAGGGCCTAGACAGAAATGTAAATAGACTGAACTATGGAGGATGAAATTCAATACAGATTAGGTCTTACACATTGGAAATAAACCCTGGAAGCAGAGTTACTAAATGGTATTGAACTATCTAGGGGAGAGGCTGAAAGAGATTTGGGAGTGATATTAGAGTTTTAAACTGAGCATGTCCAATCATTGCACAGCAGCAGTCAACAACGCAAATCATTATATTACTGAATTAGTAGAGCTTATGTTTGAGGATATACTGTTGAAGTTGTATGGTCCTCATTAAACACGGCACTCAGTTTTGATTATCGAGACACAAGGGAATAGTTCAAGACCTGGAGCGGTGCGGAGAAATGTAATGAAGCTGATCCCTGGTGTCAGAACTGAGACTTGAAGAAAGCTTAGAAAAACCTTCAAAAACTCTTCAGCCTTGAATGAGATGGGCTTTAATAGAAGTATATATAATACTAAGTGGAATAGTTAATACTAGAGCACTATTGCAAGTTAAACCATGACTGTAGGACAAAAGACATTTTTTTTTAATATTCGTTCACGGGATGTGGGCGTCGCTGGCAAGGCCGGCATTTATTGCCCATCCCTAATTGCCCTCGAGAAGGTGGTGGTGAGCCGCCTTCTTGAACCGCTGCAGTCCGTGTGGTGACGGTTCTCCCACAGTGCTGTTAGGAAGGGAGTTCCAGGATTTTGACCCAGCGATGATGAAGGATCGGCGATATATTTCCAAGTCGGGATGGTGTGTGACTTGGAGGGGAACGTGCAGGTGGTCATGAACCTGCTGCTCTTATCCTTCTAGGTGGTAGAGGTCGCGGGTTTGGGAGGTGCTGTCGAAGAAGCCTTGGCGAGTTGCTGCAGTGCATCCTGTGGATGGTGCACACTGCAGCCACAATGCGCCGGTGGTGAAGGGAGTGAATGTTTAGGGTGGTGGATGGGGTGCCAATCAAGCGGGCTGCTTTATCTTGGATGGTGTCGAGCTTCTTGAGTGTTGTTGGAGCTGCACTCATCCAGGCAAGTGGAGAGTATTCCATCACACTCCTGACTTGTGCCTTGTAGATGGTGGAAAGGCTTTGGGGAGTCAGGAGGTGAGTCACTCGCCGCAGTATACCCAGCCTCTGACCTGCTCTCGTAGCCACAGTATTTATATGGCTGGTCCAGTTAAGTTTCTGGTCAATGGTGACCCCCAGGATGTTGATGGTGGGGGATTTGGCGATGGTAATGCCGTTGAATGTCAAGGGGAGGTGGTTAGACTCTCTCTTGTTGGAGATGGTCATTGCCTGGCACTTATCTGGCGCGAATGTTACTTGCCACTTATCAGCCCAAGCCTGGATGTTGTCCAGGTCTTGCTGCATGCAGGCTCGGACTGCTTCATTATCTGAGGGGTTGCGAATGGAACTGAACACTGTGCAGTCATCAGCGAACATCCCCATTTCTGACCTTATGATGGAGGGAAGGTCATTGATGAAGCAGCTGAAGATGGTTGGGCCTAGGACACTGCCCTGAGGAACTCCTGCAGCAATGCCCTGGGGCTGAGATGATTGGCCTCCAACCACTACCATCTTCCTTTGTGCTAGGTATGACTCCAGCCACTGGAGAGTTTTCCCCCTGATTCCCATTGACTTCAATTTTACTAGGGCTCCTTGGTGCCACACTCGGTCAAATGCTGCCTTGATGTCAAGGGCAGTCACTCTCACCTCACCTCTGGAATTCAGCTCTTTTGTCCATGTTTGGACCAAGGCTGTAATGAGGTCTGGAGCCGAGTGGTCCTGGCGGAACCCAAACTGAGCATCGGTGAGCAGGTTCTTGGTGAGTAAGTGCCGCTTGATAGCACTGTCGACGACACCTTCCATCACTTTGCTGATGATTGAGAGTAGACTGATATGACGGTAATTGGCCGGATTGGATTTGTCCTGCTTTTTGTGGACAGGACATACCTGGACAATTTTCCACATTGTCGGGTGGATGCCTGTGTTGTAGCTGTACTGGAACAGCTTGGCTAGAGGCGCAGCTAGTTCTGGAGCACAAGTCTTCAGCACTACAGCTGGGATGTTGTCAGGGCCCATAGCCTTTGCTGTATCCAGTGCACTCAGCCGTTTCTTGATATCACGTGGAGTGAATCGAATTGGCCGAAGACTGGCTTCCGTGATGGTGGGGATATCGGGAAGAGGCTGAGATGGATTATCCACTCGGCACTTCTGGCTGAAGATGGTTGCAAACGCTTCAGCCTTGTCTTTTGCACTCACGTGCTGGACTCCGCCATCATTGAGAATGGGGATGTTTGCAGAGCCTCCTCCTCCCGTTAGTTGCTTAATTGTCCACCACCATTCACGACTGGATGTGGCAGGACTGCAGAGCTTTGATCTGATCCGTTGGTTGTGGAATCGCTTAGCTCTGTCTATAGCATGTTACTTCCGCTGTTTAGCATGCATGTAGTCCTGAGTTGTAGCTTCACCAGGTTGCTACCTCATTTTTCGGTACGCCTGGTGCTGCTCCTGGCATGCTCTTCTGCACTCCTCATTGAACCAGGGTTGATCCCCTGGCTTGTTGGTAATGGTAGAGTGAGGAATATGCCGGGCCATGAGGTTACAGATTGTGCTGGAATACAATTCTGCTGCTGCTGATGGCCCACAGCGCCTCATGGATGCCCAGTTTTGAGCTGCTTGATCTGTTCTGAATCTATCCCATTTAGCACGGTGGTAGTGCCACACAACACGTTGGATGGTGTCCTCAGTGCGAAGACGGGATTTCATCTCCACGAGGACTGTGCGGTGGTCACTCCTACCAATACTGTCATGGACAGATGCATTTGCGACAGGTAGATTGGTGAGGACGAGGTCAAGTAAGTTTTTCCCTCGTGTTGGTTCGCTCACCACCTGCCGCAGGCCCAGTCTAGCAGCTATGTCCTTCAGGACTCGGCCAGCTCGGTCAGTAGTGGTGCTACCGAGCCACTCTTGGTGATGGACATTGACGTCCCCCACCCAGAGTACATGTTGTGCCCTTGCTACCCTCAGTGCTTCCTCCAAGTGGTGTTCAACATGGAGGAGGACTGATTCATCAGCTGAGGGAGGACGGTAGGTGGTAATCAGCAGGAGGTTTCCTTGCCCATGTTTGACCTGATGCCATGAGATTTCATGGGGTCCAGAGTCAATGTTGAGGACTCCCAGGGCCACTCCCTCCTGACTGTATATCACTGTACCGCCACCTCTTGGTGGGTCTGTCCTGCCGGTGGGACAGGACATACCCAGGGATGGTGATGGAAGAGTCTGGGACGTTGGCTGAAAGATATGATTCTGTGAGTATGGCTATGTCAGGCTGTTGCTTGACTAGTCTGTGGGACAGCTCTCCCAATTTTGGCACAAGTCCCCAGATGTTAGTAAGGAGGACCTTGCAGTGTCGACTGGGCTTGGTGTTTTGCCGTTGTCGTGTCCGGTGCCTAGTGGTCTGATGCCGGGTGGTCCGTCCGGTTTTATTCTTATTATGACTTTTCGTAGCGAGATTTTACAACTGAGTGGCTTGCTAGGCCATTTCAGAGGGCAATTAAGAATCAACCACATTGCTGTGGGTCTGGAGTCACATATAGGCCAGATCGGGTAAGGGCGGCAGGCTTCCTTCCCTGAAGGACATTGGTGAACCAGATGGGTTTTTACGACAATCCGGTAGTTTCATGGCCATCATTACTGATACTAGTATTTAATTCCAGATTTTTATTTAATTAATTGAATTTAATTTATTAATTGAATTTAAATTCACCAGCTGCCGTGGCAGGATTTGAACTCATGACAATAGGATTTTCGTCCAGGCCTCTGGATTACTAGCCCAGTAACATAACCACTATGCTACCGTACCCTTAGGTACCAACTAGTAAAAGGCAAGTTCAGGACTGACATCAGGAAGCTGTCGGACTGTCGTAAAAACCCAACTGGTTCCCTAATGACATTAAGGGAAGGAAACCTGCCGTCCTTACCCAAACTCGCCTATACGTGACTCCAGTCCCACACCAATGTGGTTGAATCTTAACTGTCGTCTGAAGTGGCCTAGAAACCATTCAGTTGTATCAAACCGCTACACATGTCCAGCATTTAAGGTCCTATTAAATTTTCATTTCTCGCCTGCCTTTACGATTTTTCCCATGCAAAAGTAAACCACGATATCTGGGAAAAGACTATTAGAGTTTATAAACTGAAAGATTCACTGGCATTCGCTCTCCAGACCCATTATAGCTCAATTATGGGTTGAAGTGAAGCTGTGTGATATCAGTAACATCGGAAATTAGCCTATTTATTTTAAGTGGGTTATCATCTTTATTAAAGCAGCATTAATATTTATATTACACAAGGCAATTTTAACTCATTGCTCCCATGATCGAACTCTTTTTACTGCTGAAACACGTCACTTAGTGAGTTCCTCTTTAATCTTAGTCCAGTTTATTCCTAACCATTTGGAGATAACTTCTTTCGTTTAAGGATGCGTTTAGTTTACTCCTCCAACTAACCGGCAAATTGATAACGTACTCATAGATGTATTGAAGGGGAAGCTAGATAAATACATTAGGGAGAAAGGAATAGATGGATATGTTGATAGGATTAGATAAAGTCGGGAGTGAGGAGGCTCGTGTGGAGCATAAACACTGGCACAGATCAGTTGGGTAGAATGGCCTGTTTCTGTGCTGTAAATTCTATCTAACATAGGAACAGGAGTAGGCCATTCAGCCCCTCGTGCCTGCTCCGCCATTTGATAAGATCATGGCTGATCTGTGATTTAACTCCATATACCTGCCTTTGGCCCATATCCCTTAATACCTTTGGTTGCCAAAAAGCTATCTATCTCCGATTTAAATTTAGCAATTGAGCTAGTATCAATTGCCGTTTGTGGAAGAGAGTTCCAAACTTCTACCGCCCTTTGTGTGAAGAAATGTTTTCTAATCTCACTCCTGAAAGGTCTGGCTCTAATTTTTAGACTGTGCCCCCTACTCCTAAAATCCCCAACCAGCGGAAATAGTTTCTCTCCATCCACCCTATCCGTTCCTCTTAATATCTTATAAACTTCGATCAGATCACCCCTTAACCTTCTGAACTCTAGAGAATACAACCCAAATTTGTGTAATCTCTCCTCGTGACTTAACCCTTGAAGTCCGGGTATCATTCTAGTAAACCTACGCTGCACTCCCTCCAAGGCCAATATGTCCTTCCGAAGGTGCGGTGCCCAGAACTGCTCACAGTACTCCAGGTACGGTCTAACCAGGGTTTTGTATAGCTGCAGCATAACTTCTGCCCCCTTGTACTCTAGTCCTCTAGATATGAAGGCCAGCGTTCCATTAGCCTTATTGATTATTTTCTGCACCTGTTCATGACACTTCAATGATCTATGTACCTGAACCCCTAAGTCCCTTTGGACATCCACTGTTTTTAACGTTTTACCATTTAGAAAGTATCCTGTTCTATCCTTTTTTGATCCAAAGTGGATGACCTCACATTTGCCACAGTTTTGCCCATTCAGTTAATCTATCGCTTTGTAATTTTATGTTTTCATCTACACTGCTTACAATGCCACCAATCTTTGTGTCATCGGCAAACTTAGATATGAGACTTTCTATGCCTTCGTCTAAGTCGTTAATAAATATTGTGAATAATTGAGGCCCCAAGACAGATCCCAGCGGGTCTCCACTAGTCACATCCTGCCAATGTGAGTACCTTCCCATTATCCCTACTCTCTGTCGCCTTTCGCTCAGCCAACTTCCTAACCAAGTCCGTACTTTTCCCTCGATTCCATGGGCTTCTATCTTAGCTAACAGTCTCTTATGTGGGACCTTATCAAATGCCTTCTGGAAGTCCATATAAATAACATCCATTGACATTCCCCTGTCCACTACTTTAGTCACCTCTTCAAAAAATTCAATCAGGTTTGTCAGGCACGACCTACCTTTCACAAATCCATGCTGGCTCTCCCTGATTAACTGAAAATTCTCGAGGTGTTCAGTCACCCTATCCTTAATTATAGACTCCAGCATTTTCCCCACAACAGATGTTAGGCTAACTGGTCTATAATTCCCTGGTTTCCCCCTCTCTCCTTTCTTAAAAAGCGGAGTGATATGTGCAATTTTCCAATCCAGAGGGACAGTTCTTGAATCTAGAGAACTTTGAAAGATTATAGTTAGGGCATCCGCAATGTGCTCACCGACTTCCTTTAAAACCCTGGGTTGGAAACTATCTGGTCCTGGGGATTTGTCACTCTTTAGTGCTATTATTTTCTTCATCACTGTTGCTTTACTTATGTTAATTTTATCGAGTCCCTGTCCCCGATTCAATATTAGTTTTCTTGGGATTTCCGGCATGCTATCCTCTTTTTCTGCTGTAAATACTGATGCAAAGTAATCGTTCAACATGTCCGCCATTTCCCCATTGTCAATGACAATATCCCCACTTTCAGTTTTTAAGGGGCCAACACTGCTCCTGACCACCCTCTTTTTCCTAATATAACTATCTAATTGTTTGAACTCTGAGCCTGTGTCTGGACTTTTCTCAATGACGCCCCTGACTCCACTCCTGTGCATTCTTTTCTCCTCAGGCTTATTCCTTTTACATTGGATTCAGGGTTTTGCTGTTTTGCTGAAGGTTCTTTACATTTAGTCAACTCTGATGGACAGCTGCTTGCAGCAATCACCTACTTTGGGACTCATAACATTTTGTAGATCTTAATTCAGTGGCACACTCCCTCTCTTGGATACAGTGTTCCAGAATCTTTCTTAATGGACAATTATCTCAGTGCAGTACTGAGGGAACATAAGAGGGAGTGCTGCACTGTCGGAGGTGCCGTCTTCAGGTGAGATGTTAAACTGAGGTCCCATCTGCCCTCTCAGGTGGATGTAAAAGATCCCATGGCACTATTTTGAAGAAGAGGAGGGGAGTTATCTGCGGTAACCTGGTCAATATTTATCCCTTAACCATCACAACCGAAAACACCCCTGATTAACTGGTCATTCATCTCATTGCTGTGTGTGGGACCTTGCTGTCACAAATTAGCTGCCACATTTCCCTACATTACAACAGTAACTGCACTTTAAAAGTACTTCATTGGCTTTGGGATGTCCTGAGGTCATGAAAGGCGCTATATAAATGCAAGTCTTTCTTTTCTTTAATGTCCCAGAGTTAGTGTAACTGCTTTTGGTTTTCTTTCTCACTAATGTACTTGGCAGTTCTTTACTTCCAACTATGAATGACTCTCATCTTAATCTCCTATCATGTAGTTCATCAATATCAGGAAATTATATACCCAGAAATTATTGTTTGTGGTATATGAATACTGAACATGTCAAACTAAATGGCCAAAACAGCGTACAGAAAGGTACATCATAGAAGTACATTCAACTACTGATATCGCAAACAGTGAATCTAGGCTTTCATTTCTTACCAGGGTGATTTCCTGCTGCACAGTTTCAGCATATTCCTTTCCTTTACTCAGGTTTAAACATAGTTAATCTACAATTTTGCTGCAGTTTTTAACTCTGCTACTTGCTGTTTAGTTGGTGCCAATACCTACCTTTGAGCTCTCAACTTAAGGCTATACCCTCACCCCAGGACTGCACCATTCCACATAGTTTTGGGAGGGTTAACCAAGTTCAATGCATTAATACCTCAGCCTCCCACTTGGGCTGGGTGTTGTCGGTCAGCTCGTTTCTCCTGGTCTCCCCTGGATGAACAGGTGTGTTTCCACCTTCATTTATGAGATATCAGTACTCCATCCACCACCTGAGAGGACCACCCACCCTATCTGATATCAGTACTCCATCCACCACCTGAGAGGACCACCCACCCTATCTGATATCAGTACTCCCATCCACCACCTGAGAGGACCACCCAACCTTTCTGATATCAGTACTCCCATCCACCACCTGAGAGGACCACCCACCCTATCTGATATCAGTACTCCCATCCACCACCTGAGAGGACCACCCACTCTATCTGATATCAGTACTCCCATCCACCACCTGAGAGGACCACCCACTCTATCTGATATCAGTACTCCCATCCACCACCTGAGAGGACCACCCAACCTTTCTGATATCAGTACTCCCATCCACCACCTGAGAGGACCACCCACCCTATCTGATATCAGTACTCCCATCCTCCACCTGAGAGGACCACCCACCCTTTCTGATATCAGTACTCCCATCCTCCACCTGAGAGGACCACCCACTCTATCTGATATCAGTACTCCCATCCTCCACCTGAGAGGACCACCCACTCTATCTGATATCAGTACTCCCATCCACCACCTGAGAGGACCACCCACCCTATCTGATATCAGTACTCCCATCCACCACCTGAGAGGACCACCCACCCTATCTGATATCAGTACTCCCATCCTCCACCTGAGAGGACCACCCACCCTATCTGATATCAGTACTCCCATCCTCCACCTGAGAGGACCACCCACTCTATCTGATATCAGTACTCCCATCCTCCACCTGAGAGGACCACCCACCCTTTCTGATATCAGTACTCCCATCCTCCACCTGAGAGGACCACCCACCCTTTCTGATATCAGTACTCCCATCCACCACCTGAGAGGACCACCCACCCTATCTGATATCAGTACTCCCATCCTCCACCTGAGAGGACCACCCACCCTTTCTGATATCAGTACTCCCATCCTCCACCTGAGAGGACCACCCACCCTTTCTGATATCAGTACTCCCATCCTCCACCTGAGAGGACCACCCACCCTATCTGATATCAGTACTCCCATCCTCCACCTGAGAGGACCACCCACCCTTTCTGATATCAGTACTCCCATCCTCCACCTGAGAGGACCACCCACCCTTTCTGATATCAGTACTCCCATCCACCACCTGAGGGGACCACCCACCCTTTCTGATATCAGTACTCCCTTCCACCACCTGAGAGGACCACCCACCCTTTCTGATATCAGTACTCCCTTCCACCACCTGAGAGGACCACCCACCCTTTCTGATATCAGTACTCCCATCCACCACCTGAGAGGACCACCCACCCTATCTGATATCAGTACTCCCATCCACCACCTGAGAGGACCACCCACCCTATCTGATATCAGTACTCCCATCCACCACCTGAGAGGACCACCCACCTTATCTGATATCAGTACTCCCATCCACCACCTGAGAGGACCACCCATTCTATCTGATATCAGTACTCCCATCCTCCACCTGAGGGGACCACCCACTCTATCTGATATCAGTACTCCCATCTACCACCTGAGGGGACCACTCACTCTTTCTGAATCACAGCATCAAACCTCAGTCTCCCACAGCTCCACCTTTCTGACATTTCCATCATCAGTTACACCTCCCTCTTCATCCCTATAAAGTTGGATTGAGTGTTGTCATCCAATTATGTTCAAACTATAAAATCAATAAACCTTTTTCTAAAAAAAATGTACTTTTTCCTCACTAGCTTGCTCTCTTTTCCTGGAGCTCAATGTCGTATTTGTCCCACCGTTACTTCATCCAAGTGCCCATTATTCAAGTATCAACCTTCACAATGGGTGCCAGCAGGCAATTCAACCATGGGGAGCATCACAGCAACATTCACCCTCCCTCCTGCCCCACCCCACCATCCTCTACCAATATTAGTTTTTATTTACTTTCAGTGGGGATCACTAGGTAACAACAAGAAGCCAGAACACTGGTTGACTATCCATTTCCCAACCCCGTGGCTTGGTAGCCAGTTCTAGCTCTCCTACCACTGTGACAGAGATCAAGTAATTCAGTGCAGATGGAGGGTTGAACCTAAACCTTCTTGGCCTGAATGGCTCTTTACAGATTGGTGCAGCCAGTTAATGGTACCTTGAACTAGTCACCAACGTTGTACAGTGATAATCTCCACACCAATCTTTGGATTTCACCTCTCATATAATGTAGTTCATCCAACCTCTTTGCAGTGAGATACCTAATGTATAGATAAAATCCAAACTTGTGTTTTTTTATATACCTTTTTTTGAGAACCCATTGTACACAATGACCAGTCCAAGCTGTACCGGTGCAGATCTAGGAACATAGGAACAGGAGTAGGCCATTCAGCCCCTCAACCCTGTTCCAACAGATTTGCTGTCAATGACTGTCGTCGACAGTAATAGTCTGGTTCTTACCTTCCCTTCCTTGATTTTTGTGCCAATGATTTGCCTTCGTTGCTGGATGATTTCAATCAGTTGATCGCACTCCTCTGTTAGTTTGCCTTCTTGCCTAGTTGCATTCACCTGTCAACAGACAAGAGTGTCTCCTTTATTACTGTGCTGACCCAGCCAATCTCACAAAGGAATTTTATGGATCCAAAAGATTAGAAGAACATTCCTCGGGCCCACTCACAATGGTTGAGGAACGGGGCTGGAATGTTGCAAATCCAAAAAAAACTAGCAAAAAAAAGCTGACCAACAGCTTCAAAAAGAGCAGACTAAGCCCCAGAAAAGCTGACCACTCAGGACATAGCCCACTAGAGTTACATACCCCAAATGTCAATACGCTGTTTTGTTCTCTTTACCAGTGCCTAGCCTACAGCTGATTATTTCGAAGCCTGACGACTGGAATAAGGTCATTTCCAATTTTGCCCATAAGATGAGGAGGCTCATGGGAAGTCCGAATGGTACATAGTAACTATGTGTGCATACATGAAGACTCGGGTTCTTGACTGACTTAGGTGTATTATTCCCACTCTGGCCTCTTGTGCATCTCCCCCTTCCTTCGCCCAACCATTGGGGGCCATGCTTTCAGCCACCGAGGCCCCATGCTCTGCAATTCCCTCCCTAAACCTCTCTGCTTCTCCACCTCTCTCCTCCTTTAAGACTCTCCTTAAAACCTACCTCTTTGACCAAACTTTTTGTCATCCCCCTCGTAATATCTCCTTCCTCGACTCAATTTTTTAAAATTAGTTTCTATGAAGCGCCTTGGGAACATTCTCCTATGTTAAAGGTGCTCTAAAAATGCATGTTGTTGTTGTCAAATGGAGTACAGTGTGCAAAACTGGTGAAACCTTAAATTAATTTCTTCATTTATTTTTAGGAACCGGGAGACACAGACCAAGTTACATTTATTGCACAATAAATGAGATATCAGGAACATCTCATAGCCCACCCTCAACCAGCCCACTTCTGCCTCGAGGCCTGTTAACGTGCCTGACTCCCAATGGACCTGCGGATGAGGCCTGGTATTTGGTGCTTGCCTCAACCTCTCGATTATCAAGGCTTAAATGGCTGTGTGAATTCTTATTTTAGTAAAGGTGTGTGTGTGTGTGTCTGCATGTATAAGGGTGTGTGTATATGTTTGTATGTGTGTGCATGTATATATGTGTGTGTATATATATATGTGTGCGTGCGTGCACGTATGTGTGTGCGCGCGTATACGTGTGTACGTTTTTTTTTTAATTCATTCGTGGGATGTGGGCGTCGCAGGCAAGGCCAGCATTTATTGCCCATCCCTAATTGCCCTTGAGAAGGTGGGGGTAAGATGCCACCTTGAACCGCTGCAGTCCGTGTGGTGAAGATTCTCCCACAGTGCCCACAGGAAGGGAGTTCCAGGATTTTGACCCAGCGACGATGAAGGAACGGCGATATATTTCCAAATCGGGATGGTGTGTGACTTGAAGGGGAACGTGCAGGTGGTGGCGTTCCCATGTTTCTGCTGCCCTTGTCCTTCTAGGTAGTAGAATTCTTGGGTTTAGGAGGTGCTGTGGATTGTACACACTGCAGCCATGGTGTGCAGGTGGTGGAGGGGGTGAATGTTTAGGGTGGTGGATGGGGTGCCAATCAAGCGGGCTGCTTTGTCCTGGATGGTGTCGAGCTTCTTGAGTGGTGTTGGAGCTGCACTCATCCAGGCAAGTGGAGAATATTCCATCATACTCCTGACTTGTGCCTTGTAGATGATGGAAAGGTTTTGGGGAGTCAGGAGGTGAGTCACTCGCTGCAGAATACCCAGCCTCTGACCTGCTCTTGTAGCCACAGTATTTATGTGGCTGGTCCAGTTAAATTTCTGGTCAATGGTGACCCCCAGGATTTTGATGGTGGGGGATTCGGCGATGGTAATGCCGTTGAATGTCAAGGGGAGGTGGTTAGATTCCCTCTTGTTGGAGACGTTCATTGCCTGGCACTTGTCTGGCGCGAATGTTACTTGCAACTTTTCAGACCAAGTCTGGATGTTGTCCAGGTCTTGCTGCATGCGGGCTCAGACTGCTTCATTATCTGAGGGATTGCGAATGGAACTGAACACTGTGCAATCATCAGCCAACATCCCCATTTCTGACCTTATGATGGAGGGAAGGTCATTGATGAAGCAGCTGAAGATGGTTGGGCCAAAGACACTGCCCTGAGGAACTCCTGCAGTGATGTCCTGGGGTTTAGATGATTGGCCTCCAACAACCACTACCATCTTCCTTTGTGCGAGGTATGACTCCAGCCACTGGAGAGTTTTCCACCTGATTCCCATTGACTTCAATTTTACTAGGGCTCCTTGGTGCCACACTCGGTCAAATGCTGCCTTCATGGCAAGGGCAGTCACTCTCACCTCACCTCTGGAATTCAGCTCTTTTGTCCATGTTTGGACCAAGGCTGTAATGAAGTCTGGAGCTGAGTGGTCCTGGCAGAACCCAAACTGAGCATCGGTGAGCAGGTTATTGGTGAGTAAGTGCCGCTTGATAGCACTGTCGACGACACCTTCCATCACTTTGCTGATGATTGAGAGTAGACTGATGGGATGGTAATTGGCCAGATTGGACTTGTTCTGCTTTTAGTGGACAGGACATAGCTGGGCAATCTTCCACATTGTCGGGTAGATGCCAGTGTTGTAGCTGTACTGGAACAGCTTGGCTAGAGGTGCGGCTAGTTCTGGAGCACAAGTCTTCAGCACTACAGCAGGGATGTTGTCGGGGCCCATAGCCTTTGCTGTATCCAGTGCATTCAGCCGTTTCTTGATATCACGTGGAGTGAATCGAATTGGCTGAAGACTGGCTTCTGTGATGGTGGGGATATCGGGAGGATGCCGAGATGGATCGTCCACTCTGCACTTCTGATTGAAGATGGTTGCAAGCGTTTCAGCCTTGTCTTTTGCCCTCACGTGCTGGACTCCGCCATCATTGAGGATGGGGATGTTCACAGAGCCTCCTCCTCCCGTGAGTTGTTTAATTGTCCACCACCATTCACGACTGGATGTGGCAGGACTGCAGAGCTTTGATCTGATCCGTTGGTTGTGAGATTGCTTAGCTCTGTCCATATCATGCTGCCTCCGCTGTTTAGCAGCTTCACCAGGTTGGCACCTCATTGTTAGATACTCCTGGTGCTGCTCCTGGCATGCTCTTCGACACTCCTCATTGAACCAGGGTTGATCCCCTGGCTTGTTGGTAATGGTAGAGTGAGGAATATGCCGGGCCATGAGTTTACAGATTGTGCTGGAATACAATTCTGCTGCTGCTGATGGCCCACAGTGCCTCATGGATGTCCAGTTTTGAGCTGCTCGATCTGTTCTGAATCCATCTCATTTAGGACGGTGGTAGTGCCACACGACACAAAAGATGGTGTCCCCAGTGTGAAGGTGGGACTTCGTCTCCACAAGGACTTTGTGTTGGTCACTCCTACCAATACTGTCATGGACAGATGCATCTGCGACAGGTAGATTGGTGAGGATGAGGTCAAGTAGGTTTTTCCCTCGTGTTGATTCGCTCACCACCTGCCGCAGGCCCAGTCTGGCAGCTACATCCTTCAGGACTCAGCCAGATCGGTCAGTAGTGGTGCTGCCGAGCCACTCTGGGTGATGGTCATTGAAGTTCCCCACCCAGAGTACGTTTTGTGCCCTTGCTACCCTCAGTGCTTCTTCTAAGTGGTGCTGAACATGGAGGAGGGCTGATTCATCAGCTGAGGGAGGGCGGTAGGTGGTAATCAGCAGGAGGTTTCCTTGCCCATGTTTGACCTGATGCCATGAGATTTCATTGGGTCCGGAGTCAATGTTGAGGACTCCCAGGGCCACTCCCTCCTGACTGTATATCACTGTACCGCCACCTCTGGTGGGTCTGTCCTGCCGGTGGGACAGGACATACCCAGGGATGGTGATGGAAGAGTCTGGGACGTTGGCTGAAAGGTCTGAGTATGGCTATGTCAGGCTGTTGCTTGACTAGCCTGTGGGACAGCTCTCCCAATTTTGGCACAAGCCCCCAGATGTTAGTGGGGAGGACTTTGCAGTGTCGACTGGGTTTGGTTTGCTTTTGACGTGTCCGGTGCCTAGTGGTCCGATGCTGGGTGGTCTGTCCGGTTTTATTCTTATTATGTCTTATTTTAGCAGGATTGTACAACTGAGTGGCTTGCTAGGCCATTTCAGAGGGCAGTTCGGAATCAACCACATAGCTTTGGGTCTGGAGTCACATATAGGCCAGACCAGGTAAGGACGGCAGGTTTCCTTCCCTAAAGGGCATTAGTGAACCAGGTGGGTGTTTACGACAATCCGGTAGTTTCACGGTTACCATTACTGATACTAGTTTTTTATTCTAGTGTGTGTGCATGTATGGGGGCGGGGCTGTGGAAAACACATCTTCAGTTTAAAAATGATGATTTTATTGAATGCTTTATCCTTGACTTTTTTTAAAAACTCAATATTTCCGGGATGAATATTCCTTGACCTTAATGTCACAATAATTATATTTATAGAACACTTTCCCTTTTCTTTAAGTGCAGATCACCTTTTCTCTTTGAACTCCCCTTTTAAAAAAAAATCCCACAATGCTGAGCATTAGTTATCTTTTTTTATAAAATCTCTTTTCGCCGTGATGTTAAATCCTCCATCAAGTTCTCTTTAGATGTCATATGGATCCATAAACCTTATGAAGACTGACACTGAATCTGAAGTTAGGACAATTTAATAAAATGCAGCTGATGGACAAAATTAGTTACCTGCAAACTGGTCTTCCTGCTCTCGAGGCCCGATAAAAGAGGTGGTTTCTATGGTTACCTGTGACCAAATGGTTCAGGCTACCCATACCCGTACAAGCCCATTGACGTGCTGCTGTGCTCCTCGGCCTGTACATTGTCTTTCTCAGCCAAAGGGGAAGATAAAACAACAAAGAAGCAAAAATGCAAGCCCCAGTGTAATAATAACTGCGCATGCAATTTTCCTGTTGTCCCGGTTGTCATGGAACCTGGCCTTCGACATAAACAGGATGGTTCTCACAGCGCCGGGTTCAAAGGTTACAAAAGGCTGGGCAGCTGAGTGCTCCTTCTTAACAAACCCTCAGTTTAAATAAGCCCTACTGTTCCTCAGTATGGGCAAAGTGAGGGTGAAGTAGTTAATCAGCAAACGATGAACCCACATATCCTTGACACTCAGATTATTTTCACATACTGGAGATCGTTCTGCCCGAAGATGTGTCAAGGTTGTGGGGGGGGAGTGGGGGAGAGGGGGGGGATAGTTGAAATGCATTCAATCATCTGAACCACAGACAAATGGAAAAACATAAACACCTCATTTCAGTGTAATGAATAGTTTCCACGACACTATTGGGAAAGTCTGTTGATTGGTCCAACAATAACATATCCCCACCTCTACTTCATAAAAATAAATATGCCCGAGCACAGTGAGATGTCAACAGCTTTGTGGATCTGGTCCAACAATAATACTCCGAAGTACAATACTGCCCTTCCTTTCTCTAATTAACAGGTTTCTCGAGGAACTTCACAGTAGAAAGCCTTCCTCAGGGGTTAATATTGACACGTCTGCTTCTGCAATAATAAGTCACACGTAATTCCTATCACTATCCCTAAGATGCTATTCCGAACGAGCTTTTGGGAAAGGGCTGAGCGTCGATCGTAAGTTAAAGTTGACCTCCTGCCAGGTCCTGTTAACTGCTGATTTCTGCTGGAGGTACACTGTAATTAGGTTGGGAGTGGAGCTTGGTTAAGTGTCATGTTGCACTACAGGAAAGAGCCAATTTTCTCACCTGACTGGCTCCATCACGCTAATTGAACCCATCAAGACTCCTATCATCATAATGGCTCGATCAGGCGTGGAGACTGTTCGGGTAGCTTCAAGGTGACGGGGTAATGTGTGAGTGCAGATTGACAAGGGGACATGTGCATGCTTGTTCCAACGCTCACCCGGCCAGACTCCCATCTTCCACCCTCCGTAATCTTGAGCTCATCCAAAACTTTGCTGCCCATATCCTAACGCGCATCAAGTCCCGTTCACCCCCCACCCCTGCGCTCGCTGACCTACATTGGCTCCCAGTCCGGCAACGCCTCGATTTTAAAATTCTCATCCTTGTTTTCAATTCTCTCCATGGCCTCGCCCCTCCCTATCTCTGTAACCTCCTTCGGCCCGACAACCCTCCGAGATCTCTGGGCTTCTCCAGCTCTGGCCTCTTGCGCATCGCCAATTTTCATCGTTCCACCATTGGCGGCCGTGCCTTCAGCTGACTAGGCCCTAAACTCTGGAATTCCCTCCCAAATCTCTACGCCTCTCTATCTCTCCTCCTATAAGACGCTGCTTAAAACCTGCCTCTTTGACCAAGCTTTTGGTCACCTATCCTAATATCTCTTTATGTTTCTCGGTGTCAAATTTTGTCCGATTACGCTCCTGTGAAGTGCATTGAGATGTTTTACTACGTTAAAAGCGTTATATAAATAGCAGTTGCTGTTGTTGTTCTTTTCATTCAGGAGCAATTAAACATTTACTGCAACCCATCCGACACGTGGGCTCATTCAAGATTGTCAAACCACAGGAAATTGTTTCACAAATTATTTCCCGAGACCTAAATCACTGCGGGAAGCCCAACCAGATGTGACCACCTCACCGCCAATAAGGTCAGTCATGGTGCACATCTGGCCACCATATACAGGACAGGTTCAGCAAGGAACACTGGATCTCGTCAACCCATTACTTTAAATATCCCCACATTACAATTTTCGGATCCACAAAGTGACAGTCTTTAAAATTATTGGAAAAAACAAATAAGCAAAAGGATTGTGGGAAACTTTCACAGCTTTACCATCAACAACTGCTGCATATTTCTGAATACATTTAAATAGTCTAGTATTGAGCCAGACTGGATGATATAGCTGAACCAAATACTGTTACCTACACGGTGAAATATTTGGAAAAGCTTTTCCTGTCCACAAGCTGGCATTGATATGAGTTACATTGAAATATATCAGTTGTAGGTGATCATCCATGCTTTTGTTACCCCCAGACTCGACTATTCCAATGCTCTCCTGGCCGGCCTCCCATCTTCCACCTCCATAAACTTGAGCTCATCCAAAACTCTGCTGCCCGTATCCTAACTCGCACCAAGTCCTGTTCACCCATCACCCCTGTGCTCGCTGACTTACATTGGGCCCCAGTCCCCCAACGACACGATTTTAAAATTCTCATCCTCCTGTTCAAATCCCTCCATTGCCTCGCCCCTCCCTATCTCTGTAACCTCCGCTAGCCTCACACCCCTCCGAGAACTCAGCGTTCCTCCAACTCTGGCCTCTTGTTCATTTCTGATTTCCTTCGCCCACTATTGGCGGCCATGCCTTCAGCTGTCTAGGCCCTAGGTTCTGCAACTCCCTCCTTAAACCTCTCCGCCTCTCCACTTCCCTCTCCTCCTTTAAAACACAGCTTAAAACCTACCTCTTTGACCAAGCCCCTCCTAATATCTCCTTCTTTGGCTCAGTATATGGAGTTAGGTCACAGATCAGCCATAATCTCATTGAATGGTGGAACAGACTCGAGGGGTTAAATGGCCTACTCCCATTCCTATGTCTGATCGCACTCCTGTGAAGCACCTTGAGACATTTTACTACGTTAAAAGCACTAGATAAATGCAGGTTGTTGTTAATACCATTATGTGCTCAAATACGTTTATCAGAGCCGTGCTGCCCCTTTAAGAATCCTGCCTACATTGGCCACAAGTAATTCACAGGAATAAAAACAGAAAATGCTGGAAATACTCAGTAAGTCAGGCAGCATCTGTTAAGAAAGTTTGTGTTTATAAATACAACAACAACTTGCATTTATATAGCCCCTTTTAATTTAGATAAAAGCCCCAAGGCACTTTACAGGAATGTAATCGGACAAAAATGGACACCGTATCAAAGAAGGAAATATTAGGAGGTGATGACTTTTTTAAAAATTAATTCATGGGATGTGGGCGTCGCTGGCGAGGCCAGCATTTATTGCCCATCCCTAATTGCCCTTGAGAAGGTGGTGGTGAGCCGCCTTCTTGAACTGCTGCAGTCCGTGTGGTGACGGTTCTCCCACAGTGCTGTTCGGGTGTTCCAGGATTTTGACCCAGCGACGATGAAGGAACGGCGATATATTTCCAAGTCGGGATGGTGTGTGACTTGGAGGGGAACATGCAAGTGGTGTTGTTCCCATGCGCCTGCTGCCCTTGTCCTTCTAGGTGGTAGAGGTCGCGGGTTTGGGAGGTGCTGTTAGAGAAGCCTTGGCGAGTTGCTGCAGTGCATCCTGTGGATGGTGCACACTGCAGCCACTGTGCGCCAGTGGTGGAGGGAGTGAATGTTTAAGGCAGTGGATGGGGTGCCAATCAAGCAGGCTGCTTTGTCCTGGATGGTGTCGAGCTTCTGGAGTGTTGTTGGAGCTGCACTCATCCAGGCAAGTGGAGAGTATTCCGTCACACTCCTGACTTGTGCCTTGTAGATGGTGGAAAGGCTTTGGGGAGTCAGGAGGTGAGTCACTCGCCGCAGAATACCCAGCCTCTGACCTGCCCTGCTCTTGCAGCCACAGTATTTATATGGCTGGTCCAGTTTAGTTTCTGGTCAATGGTGACCCCCAGGATGTTGATGGTGGGGAATTCGGCGATGGTAATGCCGTTGAATGTCAAGGGGAGGTGGTTATACACTCTCTTGTTGAAGATGGTCATTGCTTGGCATTTGTCTGGCACGAATGTTACTTGCCACTTATCAGCCCAAGCCTGGATGTTGTCCAGGTCTTGCTGTATGCGAATACGGACTGTTTCATTATCTGAGGGGTCGCGAATGGAACTGAACACAGTGCAATCATCAGCGAACATCCCCATTTCTGACCTTATGATGGAAGGAAGGTCATTGATGAAGCAGTTGAAGATGGTTGGGCCTAGGACACTGCCCTGAGGAACTCCTGCAGCAATGTCCTGGGGTTGAGATGATTGGCCTCCAACAACCATTACCATCTTCCTTTGTGCTAGGTATGACTCCAGCCACTGGAGAGTTTTCCCCCTGATTCCCATTGACTTCAATTTTACGAGGGTTCCTTGGTGCCACACTCGGTCAAATGCTGCCTTGATATCAAGGGCAATCACTCTCACCTCTGGAATTCAGCTCTTCTGTCCATATTTGGACCAAGGCTGTAATGTGGTCTGGAGCCAAGTGGTCTTGGCAGCACCCAAACTGAGCATCAGTGAGCAGGTTGTTGGTGAGTAAGTGCCGCTTGATAGCACTGTCGACGACACCTTCCATCACTTTGCTGATAATTTAGAGTAGACTGGTGGGGTGGTAATTGGCCAGATTGGATTTGTTCTGCTTTTTGTGGACAGGATTTACCTGGGCAATTTTCCACTTTGACAGGTAGATGCCAGTGTTGTAGCTGTTCTGGAACAGGTTGGCTAGAAGCATGGCCAGTTCTGGAGCACAAGTCTTCAGCAGTACAGCCGGGATGTTGTCAGGGCCCATACCCTTTGTTGTATCCACTAAAAGCTTGGTCAAAGAGGTGGGTTTTAAGGAGGGTCTTAAAGGAAGAGAAGGGAGATGGAGAAGTTTAGTGAGGGAATTCCAGAGTGTGTGCACCCCTGGCAGTGCAGCACTCCCTCAGTACTGCACTGATATGTCAGTCTAGATATTGTGCTCAAGTCTTTCTGTTTTTATTTCAGATTTACAGCATCCACAGTATTTTGCTTTGGAATAGTCAACAGGACATCCCTCATTTAATTCCCGGGGCTTAAGTTTGATGCATTTTGTGACTGGAAAACTGCTGCAATGCTTAGATAGTGCAGTTCACTGCCCAGTGTATTTGCACCTCATTACTGTAGCCTTTAAATTGTCATCCTCGTCATTAGTTTCATTGGGTCAGTTGGTAGGGGAGGAAAAAATGCACATTTTGTGACAGTTAGCAGGCCCACCGCAAGAAGTTACTGTCTCAGATTACATTTGGACCCTGGACCCCTTCCCACATCTGCTTTACACGTCATTTTTAAGGAATTTTTACCAAGACAAAATCTGTGCTTGTTTTTGGATCTCAGATTAACCCTCAACTGTGTCTGGTCTGCAGGAAAGAGAATCTTAAAACGAAGGCCTGTATCTCTCAAACCAGTCTAAAGAAAAGCTCTCCACTCAACTCAACACTGTGTTTAATCTGTGTTCTAGGTGTTTTATACAGCTACATTCAATATTGATTGGAAGGATTGTCACTTCATATTTCAAACTGGGGGAATCAAACTCCAGCAGATGCCAAATCGTAGCAGCTTTTCTTTTATTCATGGTGTCACTCTCAACTAATTGAGTGCGACATCGAGCTAAACAATAGGACTTTATTCAGATAAGTATCAATGCCGATAGCTTCTGCCTGGGGATCTACATGCACTCTATATTCCAAAGAAAGGTCAGGATTGATTTAAATTTGCTGGGGAATATTTTCAATATAATGTTCTTTTAATGTGTGCAAAGTTATGTTAAAAATTCTGTGTTGCTCAAGGCAATGATATGTGCCAGTGAAAGGTCCCTGCTCCTTGTTTGATACTGTCTCCTCTAAGGCTCCTTCCCATGCTGTGGAATTCCTTTGGCTGCAGTTTCCCTTCTTTTTTCCCTTAAGTTTTCTCCCACCCGCTCCTCAGGGTGCTGGCTCACTCATGGTAGGGTTACAGCTGCCCCAGGCAGTGAACGCCCATCCAGTACCTCGAGCGTGTGGCCAACCATTCATGGGCAAGCCTTCAACAGCAGGGACTTACATTTATATAGCCTGGGCGGTAAGCGGCAACCGGCTATTCGACCATGGGTGGGGATGGCAAGCCTAGGCCGAGGATCCTGTCCCCACCCCAGTGTCCACACTCGTGCACTTACCGGTGGGAATCGCTGGATAGTGATGAAAGGCAGCAGTCCAGTTCTAGGTAACAGGAGGGAGCTTTGAGAAGATGCTACTGGTATCAAATCAGATAGGAGATTGCAGCAGATCAAACATTGCACTGAAATGGGGAGCAGTACTTTCTTGGGAGTGAGGGGGCTAGTCTAGAAGATTCAACCTTTGGCGCATTGTATTAGTGTCACAAACCATGATGTAATGGCACTCTCACGCCCTCACGGTATTTTTCCTCTGCTCCCACCTGATCTTTTGGAACCCCCTGCCACAGGGACTCTGCTCTGCTCTTGGGTCACTAAGAGTTCTTGCATGTCACCCAAAGGTAACCCCCTTTTTAACCCAAGTAATCTCTCAGCCTCCTGGGCTGAGCGCCATCCCCCCACCGGTTTCCTGGGATGCACTTTTGTTGCTCCTGGGCTAGACCTCCCTCATGGTTTCCTGGACTTCCGTCTACTCCTCCACGGATTGAGCTGCACTCTCCTCAAAAAATATACCCTGGCCCAAAGCGGAAGAGCAAAGGCATTTGGGTGTGTCGCTCCACAAATCACTAAAAACTGCTGCACAGTTACAAAAACTAATTAAAAAGGCTAATGGAATGTTAGCCTATACCTCAAAGGGGGTTGGAATACAAAGCGGGTGGAGTTATGCTTCAGTTATACAGAGCCTTGAACCATATTATAACATCATCATGTTGTCCAATCAAAACTCACTTATCTTACATTGAGAGCATAACAATAACACAATCTAACAAGAACGATAAATGTAGTTTTCAAATTTATTGGACCAATGTGGAGTACTGTGTTCAATTTTGGGCACCGCACCTCAGGAAAAATATTCTTACCTTGGAACGGTGTGCAGCAAAAGATTCACCAGAATGATACCAGGGCTTAAAGGGTTAAATTATGAGGACAGGCGACATAAACATGGCTTATATTCCCTTGAGTTTAGAAGATTGAGGTGTTTAAAATGATAAAAGGATTCAATAGAGTAGATACAGAGAAACTATTTCCTCTGGTGGGGGGAATCCAGAACAAGGGGACACAATCTTAAAGTTAGAGCCAGGACATTCAGGGGTGAAATTAGGAAGCACTTTTTCATCCAAAGGGTAGTTGACATCTGCAACTCTCCCCCAAAAGGCTGTGGATGCTGGGACAATTTACATTTTCAAGACTGAGATTATGGATCTTTGTTGGGTCAGGGTATCAAGGGATATGGAGCAAAGGCGGGTAAATGAAGTTGAGATACAGATCAACCAAGAGCTAACTGAATGGTGGAACAGGCTCGAAGGACTGAATGGCCTATTCTTGTTCCTCTATCCCCTCCAGCAATGCAGTATCTATTAATCACCATCTCCTTTCTAAGGTCTTTATAGGTCACCCAACTCCCTGCCTATCTCTGAAAACCCTCTATTTGAATCTCTTCAATCCTGCTTCTGTCCTGCTAACAGCACCAAGACTGTTCTGGGCAAAGTTGCAATTGATTTCCTCTGTGATTGTGGTGCAATGTCCCTCCTTTACTTCTCCACAGTGCGCTATGTCTGACCACTTCATCCTCCTTCATCGCCACCCTTCCGTTGTCCAGCTGTGTGGGACTGCCCTTGAGTGGTTCCACCACTGCCTGTCTGAAGGTAACTAATCCATCTCCAGCGATGGCTTCTCTTCCTGTCCCTGCTCAGTCACCTCCAGAGCCCATCAAGGATCCATCCTTGGCCTCCTCCACTCCCTCATCTACATGCTGACACTCACTAGTAGCCATGTTCGATGATATCTGTGGCTCAGTGGCAGCACTCTTACTTTGGAGTCAGAAGGTCATGGGTTCCAGTCCCACTCCAGAGACTTAGAGCACAAAATCTAGACTGACACTTCAATGCAGTACTGAGGGAGTGCTACACTACCAGAGGTGCCCACACTCTGGAATTCCCTTCCTAAACCTCTGTGCCTCTTCTCCTCTAAGGCCCTCCTTAAAAACCACCTCTATGACCAAGCTTTTAGCACCACATCCTAATATTTCCTTCTTTGACACAGTGTCCATTTTTGTCTGATTATCTTCCTGTGAAGCGCCTTGGAGCTTTTATCTAAATTAAAGGGGCTATATAAATGCAAGTTGTTATTGTATTTATAAACAAAGGGAAAATACTTTCCCAACAATTGTACAGGGAAAGTGATGCCCCTTTCAGCAATAACCACAATTTATTAAAATATGACCTTGACAATAAATGACAGAATACATTGCTTACTCCCCAAGACAAGCTGCCTCAGGCTGCTGTGTGGAAATGGAAAGCATTGGTACAATAAATTTGAAAACTATATTTATCGTTCTTGTTAGATTGTGTTATTGTTGTGCTCTCAATGTAAGATAAGTGAGTTTTGATTGGACAACATGATGATGCTGTTATAATATGGTTCATGGTCTTGTGACACTGTGCTGGTACTTTGATTGGCTTGGGGTGCACTGATTTAAAACAGGCAGACTCTGGGGTCTATTATTTGTAACCTCATTTCTAGTCCGGTGTGGAAACTGGCAAATATATGAAGTGTTATAATAACAGCGCTACGTAGGACGTAACAGGGGCAGTAACACAATCTCAGAGCATGGATTGGGCCAGATATATCATTCCAAGGGGAAAACGTCAACATTTGACACAACACAGCAGAACTTTGAACTCCATCCAAACGCTAACTTTTTATAATGTATACAGGCTCGACTACAGGTCTGAATGAAACAAAAAGCCACTAACAGTTCCTTCATTTTTTCTGCTTGGTGGAGCGAGGGTGGAGAGAGAGGGGAGGGGAGAGGAACTGTGCACTGGATGAAGTAAAGTCGTAAATATGTCCTTAATGAACGGGTTTACGATTTCACTACACCACACACACACACACTTAGAAGTCTTCCTTCAGTATTATTTACGTGAGAAGTACAGCAGGAATTTATAACGCTAATAAAAAAATTGCAATCGAGGGAAGGTAATAGCTGATTCCCCAGCAGGCAGTAGAGATTGAAACTCACTCTCACTGCAACTTTCATTAGCAATAATAATTGGAGTAGCAGGAGGGATTAAAGAGATTGGGAATGGAACTATTAAATGGTTACGGTACAACTTTACAGCCAAGAAGTGGAAGCTTCAGTCCACATCTGTACCGACTGCTTGTTGTTGATGCTGGGGTTGGGTTGGGGGGGTGGGGGAGATTCCCCAGCATAGACATCACACATATTCCTGATGATTAAAAGGCACCGAAGAAAGAACTTGCATTTCTACAGTACCTTTCACAACCTCAAGATGTCCCAAAGCGCTTCACAGCCTTTGAAGTACTTCTGAAGTGGAATCACTGTTGTAATGTAGGAAATGCGGCAGCCAATTTGCGCACAGCATGATCCCACAAACAGCAATGAGATAATGACCAGATGACCTGTTTTTAGTGATGTTGGTTGAAGGATAAATATTGGCCAGGACACCCGGAGAACTCCCCAAATTCTCCAAAGTTTTCCTCGCATGTCAGTCATGTCTGGGTCTGTTGTAAAATAATTGATTGCTACGATTAGACAACAACTCTATTATCATTGTATCATGCGACTACCAGGATAGTAGAAGGTGAAGAAGATGGACCTTGGTCTTTTTTCGTCTAGCAATTCCTATGATGCCCCTCCTCTCTACTCAATTCAGCTGGAATCTCTCGTGATTGTCTGTTATCAAGGCCTTAACAAGATCTTTTTCTTCACACTAATTTCCGTAAGCACATTTTAATACGGGACCAATTTCATGATAGTGGCAAAACCGCGGACAAGTGCGTCATCACTTTGTACTGTTTTTGCTCACCTATTTCCTTGCATTTACTTTTTTTTCCATAACAAGTAACACACGGAGGAAAATATGGCCCTACAGAAATTGTTTAAAAAGTGGTCTTTACAACCAGTCCTTAGGGGGTCATTTTAAACTAACCCACCTGGAGGAAAACTGATGCCATCAGATCGGCCGATTTTACTTTCCATGGCAGTCAATGGAAAGTAGAATCGGACGGGGTGTAAAATGGGCGGACGATCTGTTCCCGTCAGTTTCCTGCAAGGCGGGTTAGGTTAAAATTATCACCTTGTGTTAGATCAACTGAGTGGATTCATACAAATTATATTAGGTTCTGACTTCAGAGATAAATCAACATTGCTTTTATTAATATCGACAGAAAATACAAGCAAGTTATACCTCTATACTTACCAGTAGGATATCTCTAGGGTCTGCAAACTACTAACCAATCCAGGCATGTTCTCAGCACAGAATACCAAAGAATTACTGAAAGTGAGCCTATTTATACACCTAGATGGACAATGTCAGATAACTTGCTCTAATCCTATCAATTCTGAGATTATGTTCACGTGATCTTTGTGTCATATGCTACTACACTAATAGACGGCAATGTCGCACCACATACACTCCATTCTCACTGGAATGTGGGTGTCGTTTATGTGGAAGATACAATTCTGTATGCTTATAAACATCACACCTTAATAGAATGGTAACAGCTGAAACCCAGACATGTTGCCTCCAAACTAGTTGTAATTGTTATACAAACCCTCTAATGCTTCTTAAATTGCATTAACCTGATACCTCCTGCTTACTGAGCATACCCCAGCGGAATCCTAACAACCTAATCTAAACCATGTGTTAGTCTCCATCACACAGAATACATTCTCATAATACAAAAATATTAATAGTGACTGCTGTATTGTTAAGCTATTTTTTCTATTATATCAGACACTATCCTATGCCTTGGAATCCCATCGGTGCAGCTTCTATTTAGTTCAGATCCTCACAGGCTTATTTGTGGATGCTACTGCAGCGAGCACTCACCTCTACATGTTGACAAGTCTGGATTAATCTGCCCATTAGTGTCTCCAGCTCGTTATTCCTCTTAATTAGACTGGCCAGGTTGGTCTCCAGACTTTGCTGTTTGGGGAAGAAATGAGATACAGTTACCCAGTGGTAGGCATCACTGTCCTCTCACGTGGAGAGTCAAGTCAAAAATGAAAATCGCGACAGCGTCGCAAAGGAAATTTGGACGCCTTTGTTTGGAGTCGCTGGGTAATTTTATTGGCAATGGACTGCTTGCTCTGGCTGCTGGGTCAGAGGTCATGCCAAGTGATCGGCATTGGCTGCCTGTTATATAAACCAACGGAAATGAAAATCAGGCGTTTTCAATCTCCTCCTCCCCCCATAATGTGTTCACGCAAACTGTTGACAAATGTCTTGCAGGATGCCTCTCCAGAACTTAATGCCCCTTTCGGCCCCACTGTCTTGGGGGTGTAGGGCTGTTCTGGATGGAAGGGCTGAACAGCCTTCTTCATCCGCAAACATCTTGTATCTTGCGATCATCATTTTCCAGAGGATGGTTCGTTGGAACCCAGAAATACTGGGAAAATTCCTCTTGTTCATTATTTGTATTGAAATCATAAACATGTTCTGCATGCTTGCGCTCATAATTTAATTACAAATAGCGTAACATTTTAGCATAATTTCCCCCAAAGTGGTCACAGCTGCAGGAGATCCCAGTGGTATTATGGGACCCTGCAAAATGCATCATAAATTTAAAGACACACCAGCACTCTTTACCGTGAAATATAAATTGAATCATTCCATTGGACAACTCGACACTAGATTGAATATAGCTCCATGACACACACTGCTCCTGCACTTCACATTACACCCTTACACTTTGAGGCAAAGATGGTCCTTTTTCGAAAAAACAATAGAAAAATAAAAACAGCTGTTCATTAAAGGAAAGGAAAGGAAAGAACTTACATTTGTATAGTGCCTTTCACAGGCTCAACAACGTCCCAAAGCCCTTCACAGAGAATGAAGCACTTCTGAAGTGTGGTCACTGTTGTAGTGTAGGGAAACACGACAGGCAACTTGTGCACAGCAAGGCCCCAAAAACAGCAATGAGATAATAACCTGATAATCTGTTTTAGTGATAAACATTGGTCAGGACACCAGGGAGAGACTCCCCTGCTCTTCTTTAAGTAGTGCCAGGCGATTTTTTTAATATCCACCTGAGAGAGCAGAGGTTAACTCAGTTTAACATCTCATCTGAAAGACAGTACCTCCGACAGTGCAGCACTCCCTCAGTACTGCAGTGTCAGCCTGGATGATATGCACAAGTCTCTGGAGTGGGACTTGAACCCACGAGCTATCTGACACAGGGGTGAGAGTGCTACCAACTGAGCCAAGGTTGACACCTAGGAACAATTATCTCCAACATGCACTCCAGTAGAGTACACATAGTGTTTCCCACATAATTTAATCTGATAGGCGCAAATCATGTTAAAATACGACACACCTGCTTGTGGATGGCACTAATTTGACAAAAACGATGGCCATTTACTCTGGCTCTTCTTCCCTAAACCTTAATGCTTTGACAACTCTTTTTTTTAAATATAAAATGGTAACATCCCTTTAACTTTAAGGGTGCAGCTCGCCTAAAATTATAGGGTCGGCGCAAAGTGGTTTTGTTTCGCACTGACGCTGCAGGTATATTGTAAATGCAGCCTGAACCTGGAGTCAGGTCCTGATCAGATACTGAAGCAAAGAAGAGGAACGAGCCTTCCGGGGGTTGGTTTTCACTGCCTTTGCCTGCCGGGGCGATAACGGCCTCACAATGGGGTCAGTAGTCTTACTGCCCTGTTACCGCCGGCGATGCAGCCAGCTCCATTTTGAAAGGGGCCTACCACCAGGTGTCCAAAGCACCAGCCTGATTCAGGCGATAGGCCCCTTTTAATGTGGAAATTGGGGTCCTGTGACATAACTAAGATCCTGATTGCCATTTTAAGTCAGATCTAGTCGGAGCTTGGAACTGAAGAAGCCCGCCGAATGTAAGTGTAAATGGGCGAATTTATAAGGGGTCCTACTGATCTGCCACCGAACTTATAGATCTGGAGAACCCAAACTGAATTTCCAGGTGCCACTGAAGTGTAGTCACTATTGTAATGTAGGGAAACATAGAAAATAGGAGCAGGAGTTGGCCATTCGGCCCTTCGAGCCTGCTCCGCCATTCAATATGATCATGGCTGATCCTCTATCTCAATACCATATTCCCGCGCTCTCCCCATACCCATTGATGCCTTTTGTGTCTAGAAATCTATCTAGCTCCTTCTTAAATATAATCAGTGACTTGGCCTCCACAGTCTTCTGTAGTAGAGAATTCCATAGGTTCACCACCCTCTGAGTGAAGAAATTTCTCCTCAACTCAGTCCTAAATGTCCTACCCCGTATCCTGAGACTGTGACCCCTCGTTCTGGACCCCCCCCCTCAGCCAGGGGAAACATCCTCCCTGCATCCAGTCGGTCTAGCCCTGTCAGAATTTTATGTTTCATATAAAACGCCAATTTGCACACAGCAAGGTCCCACAAACAGCAATGAAATAAATGACCAGATCATCTGTTTGAGGTGTTGGTTGAGGGATAAATATTGGTCAGGACACAGGGGAGAACTGCTCTGCTCTTCTTCAAAATAGTGCCATGGGCTCTTTTACATCCACCTAAGAGGGCTGAGGGAGCCTCGGTTTAACGTCTCATCTGAAAGACAGCACCTCTGACAGTGCAGCACTCCCTCAGTGCTGGACTGAAGTGTCAGCCTAAATTATATGATCAAGTCCCTGGAGTGGGACTTTAACCCACAACCCTCTCGACTCAGAGGCAAGAGAGCTGTGACTGAGCCATGGCTGACAAGAGTCCAATTGACTGTACCAGGGCAGCTGATAACTGTTGACACATAGAAACAGAGTGCTAGAAAACAAGACACACACAGTGGGGAAAAGAAGACACTAAAACAGAAACAAAGGATAACGATCGACGGGTGTTTTTGTGACTGGAAGGCTGTTTCCAGTGGGGTTCCGCAGGGCTCAGTACTAGGTCCCTTGCCTTTTGTGGTATATATTAATGATTTGGACTTAAATGTAGGGGGCATGATTAAGAAGTTTGCAGATGATACAAAAATGGACCGTGTGGTTGATAGTGAAGAGGAAAGCTGTAGACTGCAGGAAGATGTCAATGGACTGGCCAGGTGGGCAGAAAAGTGGCAAATGGAATTCAATCCAGAGAAGTGTGAGGTAATGTATTTGGGGAGGGCAAACAAGGCAAGGGATAAGAACATAAGAACATAAGAAATTGGAGCAGGAGTAGGCCAATCGGCCCCTCGAGCCTGCTCCGCCATTCAATAAGATCATGGCTGATCTGATCCCAACCACAAATCTAAAGAACACAAGAAGTCGGAGCAGGACCCGGCCACATAGCCCCTGGGCCCTCTCCGCCACCCACAGGGCATTGACCGATCCGAACTCAGCTTCATGTCCAATTTCCTGCCTGCTCCCCATAACCCCTAATTCCCTTTACTTCTAGGAAACTGTCTATTTCTGTTTTAAATTTATCTAATGATGTAGCTTCCACAGCTTCCTGGGGCAGCAAATTCCACAGTCCTACCACCCTCTGAGTGAAGAAGTTTCTCCTCATCTCAGTTTTGAAAGAGCAGCCCCTTATTCTAAGATTATGCCCCCTAGTTCTAGTTTCACCCATCTTTGGGAACATCCTTACTGCATCCACCCGATCAAGACCCTTCACAATCTTATATGTTTCAATAAGATCGCCTCTCATTCTTCTGAACTCCAATGAGTAGAGTCCCAATCTACTCAACCTCTCCTCATATGTCCGCCCCCTCATCCCCGGGATTAACCGAGTGAACCTTCTTTGTACTGCCTCGAGAGCAAGTATGTCTTTTCTTAAGTATGGAGACCAAAACTGTATGCAGTATTCCAGGTGCGGTCTCACCAATACCTTATATAACTGCAGCAATACCTCCTTGTTTTTATATTCTATCCCCCTAGCAATAAAAGCCAACATTCCGTTGGCTTTCTTGATCACCTGCTGCACCTGCATACCAACTTTTTGATTTTCTTGCACTAGGACCCCCAGATCCCTTTGTACTGCAGTACTTTCCAGTCTCTCGCCATTAAGAAAATAACTTGCTCTCTGATTTTTCCTGCCAAAGTGCATAACCTCACATTTTCCAATATTATATTGCATCTGCCAAATCTCCGCCCACTCACCCAGCCTGTCTATATCCCCTTGCAGGTTTTTTATGTCCTCCTCACTCTCTACTTTCCCTCCCATCTTTGTATCATCTGCAAATTTTGATATGTTGCACTCGGTCCCCTCCTCCAAATCGTTAATATAGATTGTAAAGAGTTGGGGACCCAGCACCGACCCCTGTGGAACACCACTGGTTACTGGTTGCCAGTCCGAAAATGAACCATTTATCCCAACTCTCTGCTTCCTGTTTGATAACCAATCCTCCACCCATGCCAGAATATTACCCCCAATCCCGTGATTTTTTATCTTAAGTAATAATCTTTTATGTGGCACCTTGTCGAATGCCTTCTGGAAGTCTAAATACACTACGTCCACTGGTTCCCCTTTATCCACCCTATACGTTATATCCTCGAAGAACTCAAGCAAATTTGTCAGACATGACTTCCCCTTCATAAAGCCATGCTGACTTTGTCCTATTAAATTATGCTTATCTAAATGTTCCGTTACTGTCTCCTTAATAATAGACTCCAAAATTTTACCCACCACAGATGTTAAGCTAACTGGCCTATAATTTCCAGCCTTCTGCCTACTACCCTTTTTAAATAACGGTGTTACATTAGCAGTTTTCCAATCTGCCGGGACCTCTCCTGAGTCCAGGGAATTTTGGAAAACTATCACCAAAGCATCCACAATCCCTACTGCCACTTCCCTCAAGACCCTAGGATGGAAGCCATCAGGTCCAGGGGATTTATCCGCCTTGAGTCCCATTATTTTACTGAGTACCATCTCTTGAGTGATTTTAATCGTATTTAGCTCCTCCCCCCCGAGAGTCCCCTGTTTGTCCAGTGTTGGGATATTCTTAGTGTCCTCTACTGTAAAGACTGAAACAAAATATTTGTTCAGCATTTTTGCCATCTCCATGTTTCCCACCATTAATTTCCCGGTCTCATCCTCTAAGGGACCTATGTTTGCCTTAGCCACCCTTTTTCTTTTTATATAACTATAGAAACTCTTGCTATCTGTTTTTATATTTTTTGCTAATTTCTTTTCATAATCTAACTTCCCTTTCTTAATCAATCCTTTAGTTACTTTTTGCTGTCTTTTGAAGAATTCCCAATCTTCTATCCTCCCACTAAGTTTGGCTACCTTATATGTCCTTGTTTTTAGTCGGATACTATCCTTGATTTCTTTACTTAGCCACGGGTGGCTGTCATTTCTTTTACACCCTTTTTTCCTCAGTGGAATATATTTATTTTGAAAGTTGTAAAATAACTCCCTAAATGAACACCACTGCTCATGTACCGTCTTACCCTTTAATCTATTTTCCCAGTCCACTTTAATCAATTCCGCTCTCATACCATCATAGTCTCCTTTATTCAAGCTCAGTACGCTTGTTTGAGAATCAACCTTCTCACCCTCTAATTGGATATGGAATTCAACCATGTTGTGGTCGCTCGTTCCAAGGGGATCCTTAACTAGGACATTATTAATTAATCCTGACTCATTACACAGGACCAGGTCCAAGGTTGCCTGCCCCCTTGTAGGATCAGTTACATACTGCTCAAGAAATCCATCCCTGATGCACTCAATGAACTCGTCCTCAAGGCTGCTCTGCCCAATTTGATTTGTCCAGTTAATATGATAATTAAAATCCCCCATAATTATGGCTGTTCCCTTATTACATGCCCCGACTATCTCCTGATTAATACTTCTTCCAGCAGAGTTGCAACTATTAGGAGGCCTATATACTACGCCCACTAATGTTTTTTTTCCCTTATTATTCCTTATCTCCACCCAAACTGTTTCATTATCTTGATGCTTTGTCCCAATATCATTTCTCTGTATTACAGTGATTTCTTCCTTTATTAACATAGCCACCCCACCTCCCCTTCCTTCCTGCCTGTCCTTCCTGATTGTTAAATACCCTGGCATATTTAATTCCTAGTCGTTGTCACCCTGCAGCCATGTTTCTGTAATGGCCACAAGATCATACCCATACGTAGTTATTTCTGCCGTTAACTCGTCCATTTTATTACGAATGCTACGTGCATTCAGATAAAGAACTTTCAAATCTGTTTTGTGACGCTTAGTTCCTGCTTTTTCCTTTTTTAACACTTTACCTATTACTCCATACCTTCTGTCCCTTCCTGTTACGCTTTCCTCTCTCTCCCTGCTCAGGTTCCCAACCCCCTGCCACTTTAGTTTAAACCCTCCCCAACAGCACTAGCAAACACTCCTCCTAGGACAGCGGTCCCGGCCCTGCCCAGGTGCAGACCGTCCGGTTTGTACTGGTCCCACCTCCCCCAGAACCGTTTCCAGTGTCCCAGGAATTTGAATCCCTCCCCCTTGCACCATTCCTCTAGCCACGTATTCATTTGAAATATCCTCCTATTTCTACTCTGACTAGCACGTGGCACTGGCAGCAATCCTGAGATTACTACCTTTGAGGTCCTATTTTTTAATTTACCTCCTAACTCCCTATATTCTGCTTTTAGGACCTCATCCCCTTTTTTACCTATATCGTTGGTGCCTATGTGCACCACGACAGCTGGCTGTTCGCCCTCCCCCTCCAAAATGTTCTGTAGCCGCTCCGAGACATCCTTGATCCTTGCACCAGGGAGGCAACACACCATCCTGGAGTCTCGGTTGCGGCCGCAGAAACGCCTGTCTATTCCCCTTACAATTGAGTCCCCTATCACTATAGCTCTGCCACTCTTTTTCCTCCCAGCCTGTGCAGCAGAGCTACCCGTGGTGCCAGGAAGTTGGCTGCTGCTGCCTTCCCCTGATAAGTCATCCCCCCAACAGCATCCAAAGTGGCATATCTGTTTGAGAGGGGGATGGCCACAGGGGACCCCTGCACTACCTGCCTGCATCTCTTACTCTTCCTGGTGGTCACCCATTCACTTCCTGCCTGTATAATTGGATTATACAATAAATGGGAGGATACTGAGAGGTGTAGAGTAAGTGAGGAACCTTAGATTGCATGTCCACAGATCCCTGAAGGTAGCAGGACAGGTAGATAAGGTGGTTAAAAAGGCATACGGGATACTTTCCTTTATTAGCTGAGGCATAGAATATAAGAACAGGGAGGTTATGCTAGAACTGTATAAAACACTAGTTAGGCCACAGCTTGGGTACTGCGTACAGTTCTGGTCACCACATTACAGGAAAGATGTGATTGCTCTAGAGAGGGTACGGAGATTTACGAGGATGTTGCCAGGACTGGAGAATTTTAGCTATGAGGAAAGATTGGATAGGCTGGAGTTAAAATGGTGACGGTGCAAAGATGGCATGAATGAGGCGAGCAGCTCGCTGTTAGGATTTCAACCCTCCACACACATAAAGTCACGTCAAAAAGCAGAGTTTTGTTCCTTGGAATGTGACATCCCCAAGGAAAATGGACACGTGACCCAGTTCCATTCCATCACTAGAGAGGCTGGGATTTTCCACTCGACTCCGTTTCCACCCATTCTCTCCATAGGGGGAGGGGGAATCAGGGGCTCGTGAGGCAAAAAAGAAGAAACTCCGCCATGAGTTCTCAAACATCTTTCATTCTGATGTCAGTGCACTTTTTGAGAAAGAACAGGAACATAAGATGCAAGAAAGAGATAAAATAGACACTGTTAGAGGTTGCAGCCTGGAAAATGGACGTGTGAAACACTTAACATGCTCGTATAAAAGCACTTTGTGTTTCTTTAATTCATTCTCAGGATGTGGGCTTCGCTGGCAAGGCTGACATTTATTGCCCATCACTAGTTACCTTGAGTTTGATTCAGCTGAGTGGCTAGCTCGGCCTTTTCAGAGGGTGGTTAAGTGTCAACCACGTTGATGTGGGACTGGAGTCAAGCCGGGTAAGGGCGACAGGTTTTCTTCCCTAAAGGACATTAGTGAACCAGTTGGGTTTTTATGACAATCCGACAGATTCATGGTCACTTTTACTGATACCAGCTTTTCATTTCCAGATTTTAAAAACTGAATTAAAATTCTCAAACCGGCGCTGTGGGATTTGAACTCCCGTTCTCTGGATTACTAGTCCAGTAACATACGCACTATTATGAAGAGTGTAGATGAAGGACAGATTAACAGAAAAAAGGGTCAATGAAGGGAAGGAGAAAGGGGGAAGGAGGAAGAGCAGCTTACCTTATCGAAGGGCTTTATATTCATGTTAAGCATAGATAAAAGAAAACAAAAAAAAACAAAATTGGCAACCATTCTTTCTCTTCTTCAGACAGCTGTTCAATGAATTAAACTATGAAATCTCAGCTCAGTGTACATTTGGTTCTGACCCACTGTACTGTGAAAAGCCTGCAAACTGAGTTTGACATTACTCTATGCATCAAGACTACTGGAGGTGCTAATGTGTTCTCCTTTGGCATGTTAGTATTAGCAGGGGGTTAGTGCACTTTTGCCCAACCTTGCAGAATTCCTTCCCAGACTGAATTGGCTTTAGCCTGTGGTAATGTACAGACCTGGGTTGTCGATTTTCTTGGCCTGCCCAGCAACAATTAAAGATAGGCGTGCTAACTGATTCTGGTTTGTCTTGCAGCCAGCAAAGGATTAATGAAACTAAAACAGGAAATGCTGGAGACCCTCGGCAGGTCAGGTGGCATCTGTGGAGAGTCTGGCCCCTTCAGCAAACTGGAGGATATCACAGATGAACAGCATTTAAAATGGAACAGAACAAAGGGAAAGGGGACACATCTATAGACACACACGCATACACACCACACACACACACACACACACACATATACAGATACAAATACAGACATGCTCTGACACACACTTACATAAACACATATACACACACACACACACACAAATAAATACACACAGATACACATATGCCAAAAAATGGTCAGCCAAAAAATTACAAGTGTATGATTTCCAGCGAGTGCTTATGATGCCCACATCTTAAGGGAATTATAGATTCCTCACCTATTCCAGCATGAAGACAACTTAAACAATTGGCTCCTTGGAGATACGGATCACCTGCTTGAGCTGTTGCTTATGACACCGCAATACAAACCCAGCAAACAGTATTCATGGCAGCAAATTCAAGAGGCAGAAACATCATCGAGCCGACACTTGGTGCACGCAAATAACTGTACGATGGAGTAGGATTGAAACACAGTGGGATAGCTACCATTCAGGCCCTCGAGCCTGTTCTGTCATTGAATTAGATCATGGCTGATCTGTACGTCAACTCCATTTACCTGCCTTTGCTCCATAATCTCTTGATACCCTTACCCAACAAAAATCTATCAGTCGCAGTCTTGAAATTTTCAATTGACCCCCAGCATCCACAGCCTTTTGGGGAAGAGAGTTCCAGACTTCCACTACCCTTTATGTGAAAAATTGCTTCATGATTCCACTCCTGAATGGCCTGGCTCTAATTTGAAGGCTGTGTCCCCTTGTTCTGGAGTCTCCCACATGGCAAGAGTTGGTGGAATGACAGTGGTGTATTGCATTCTGTACAACAGACCCATGGAAGGAGACATGCACCTGTTAGTGGAAGATGGGCCACACCAAGCCATAAGGATGAAAGGAGGGAATGAAGAACAATGACAAGGAGCTAGAAGCTCAGCTGCCACTGTATGCCTCAGTAGGCCCTGACTGAGCAATTCTTTCCCTGAAGCCAGTCTTTATGCTTAATTGGACATCCCTTTCTTTAAAAACAACCATTTCTCAGCAATGTTGTTTATGTGCAGGCCAAGAATTTCAAACACTGACTGTAAAGTTTAAAGTATGTTCAATGAACCTAATGTTGAATCTACAGTGTGTATTTAAGATGATATACTGCTGTCCCTATCCTTTGCAATACATGTACTAGTGCACTCAAGTATTTCTACTCTGACACTTTATGTGATGTATTACTGGAGGGCGTAAGTATGGAGGCTTCCCGTGAGAACTGCTGTAGACATAGTATCAGAGACACCCAACCCGGGAGAGGTATGGGGCTGTTTCCAGACCGGAAGGAGGTGAATGGGGGGTTCGGGAGATTGGGAGATCGGGGAGCCGGGAGTGGGGAGGGTTCGGGAGATCGGGGAGTCGGGAGATCGGGGAGGGTTCGGGGAGTGGAGGGGGTTCGGGAGATCGGGGAGTGGGGAGATTGGGGAGTGGAGGGGGTTCGGGAGATCGGGGAGTGGGGAGATCGGGGAGGGTTTGGGGAGTGGAGGGGGTTCGAGAGATCGGGGAGTGGAGGGGAGTGGAGGGGGTACGGGGATCGGGGAGTGGGGAGATCGGGGAGGGTTCAGGGAGTGGTGAGGGTTCGGGGAGATCAGGGAGGGTTCGGGGAGTGGAGGGGGTTCGGGGGATGGGGGAGTGGGGAGATCGGGGAGGGTTCGGGGAGTGGAGGGGGTTCGGGAGATCGGGGAGTGGGGAGATCGGGGAGGGTTCGGGGAGTGCAGGGGGTTCGGGGGATGGGGGAGTGGGGAGATCGGGGAGGGTCCGGGGAGTGGAGGGGATTCGGGAGATCGGGGAGTGGGGAGATCGGGGAGGGTTTGGGGAGTGCAGGGGGTTCGGGAGATCGGGGAGTGGGGAGATCGGGGAGGGTTCGGGGAGGGGAGGGGGTTCGGGAGATCGGGGAGTGGGGAGATCGGGGAGGGTTTGGGGAGTGCAGGGGGTTTGGGAGATCGGGGAGTGGGGAGATCGGGGAGGGTTCGGGGAGTGGAGGGGGTTCGGGAGATCGGGGAGTGGGGAGATCGGGGAGGGTTTGGGGAGGGGGTTTGGGAGATCGGGGAAGGTTCGGGGAGTGCAGGGGGTTTGGGAGATCGGGGAGTGGGGAGATCGGGGAGGGTTCGGGGAGTGGAAGGGGTTTGGGAGATCGGGGAGGGGGGAGATCGGGGAGTGGGGAGATCGGGGAGGGTTCGGGGAGGGGAGGGGGTTCGGGAGATCGGGGAGTGGGGAGATCGGGGAGGGTTCGGGGAGTGCAGGGGGTTCGGGGGATCGGGGAGTGGGGAGATCGGGGAGGGTCCGGGGAGTGGAGGGGATTCGGGAGATCGGGGAGTGGGGAGATCGGGGAGGGTTCGGGGAGTGGAGGGGGTTCGAGAGATCGGGGAGTGGGGAGATCGGGGAGGGTTTGGGGAGTGCAGGGGGTTCAAGAGATCGGGGAGTGGGGAGATCGGGGAGGGTTCGGGGAGTGGAGGGGGTTCGAGAGATCGGGGAGTGGGGAGATCGGGGAGGGTTTGGGGAGTGCAGGGGGTTCGGGAGATCGGGGAGTGGGGAGATCGGGGAGGGTTCGGGGAGTGGAGGGGGTTCGGGAGATCGGGGAGTGGGGAGATCGGGGAGGGTTTGGGGAGTGCAGGGGGTTCGGGAGATCGGGGAGTGGGGAGATCGGGGAGGGTTCGGGGAGGGGAGGGGGTTCGGGAGATCGGGGAGTGGGGAGATCGGGGAGTGGGGAGATCGGGGAGGGGGGAGATCGGGGAGGGGAGGGGGTTCGGGAGATCGGGGAGTGGGGAGATTGGGGAGTGGAGGGGGTTCGGGAGATCGGGGAGTGGGGAGATCGGGGAGGGTTTGGGGAGTGGAGGGGGTTCGAGAGATCGGGGAGTGGGGAGATCGGGGAGGGTTCAGGGAGTGGTGAGGGTTCGGGGAGATCAGGGAGGGTTCGGGGAGTGGAGGGGGTTCGGGGGATGGGGGAGTGGGGAGATCGGGGAGGGTTCGGGGAGTGGAGGGGGTTCGGGAGATCGGGGAGTGGGGAGATCGGGGAGGGTTCGGGGAGTGCAGGGGGTTCGGGGGATGGGGGAGTGGGGAGATCGGGGAGGGTTCGGGGAGTGCAGGGGGTTCGGGGGATCGGGGAGTGGGGAGATCGGGGAGGGTCCGGGGAGTGGAGGGGATTCGGGAGATCGGGGAGTGGGGAGATCGGGGAGGGTTTGGGGAGTGCAGGGGGTTCGGGAGATCGGGGAGTGGGGAGATCGGGGAGGGTTCGGGGAGTGGAGGGGGTTCGGGAGATCGGGGAGTGGGGAGATCGGGGAGGGTTTGGGGAGGGGGTTTGGGAGATCGGGGAAGGTTCGGGGAGTGCAGGGGGTTTGGGAGATCGGGGAGTGGGGAGATCGGGGAGGGTTCGGGGAGTGGAAGGGGTTTGGGAGATCGGGGAGGGGGGAGATCGGGGAGTGGGGAGATCGGGGAGGGTTCGGGGAGGGGAGGGGGTTCGGGAGATCGGGGAGTGGGGAGATCGGGGAGGGTTCGGGGAGTGCAGGGGGTTCGGGGGATCGGGGAGTGGGGAGATCGGGGAGGGTCCGGGGAGTGGAGGGGATTCGGGAGATCGGGGAGTGGGGAGATCGGGGAGGGTTCGGGGAGTGGAGGGGGTTCGAGAGATCGGGGAGTGGGGAGATCGGGGAGGGTTTGGGGAGTGCAGGGGGTTCGAGAGATCGGGGAGTGGGGAGATCGGGGAGGGTTCGGGGAGTGGAGGGGGTTCGAGAGATCGGGGAGTGGGGAGATCGGGGAGGGTTTGGGGAGTGCAGGGGGTTCGGGAGATCGGGGAGTGGGGAGATCGGGGAGGGTTCGGGGAGTGGAGGGGGTTCGGGAGATCGGGGAGTGGGGAGATCGGGGAGGGTTCGGGGAGTGGAGGGGGTTCGGGAGATCGGGGAGTGGGGAGATCGGGGAGGGTTCGGGGAGGGGAGGGGGTTCGGGAGATCGGGGAGTGGGGAGATCGGGGAGGGTTTGGGGAGTGCAGGGGGTTCGGGAGATCGGGGAGTGGGGAGATCGGGGAGGGTTCGGGGAGGGGAGGGGGTTCGGGAGATCGGGGAGTGGGGAGATCGGGGAGGGGGGAGATCGGGGAGGGGAGGGGGTTCGGGAGATCGAGGAGTGGGGAGATTGGGGAGTGGAGGGGGTTCGGGAGATCGGGGAGTGGGGAGATCGGGGAGGGTTTGGGGAGTGGAGGGGGTTCGAGAGATCGGGGAGTGGGGAGATCGGGGAGGGTTCAGGGAGTGGTGAGGGTTCGGGGAGATCAGGGAGGGTTCGGGGAGTGGAGGGGGTTCGGGGGATGGGGGAGTGGGGAGATCGGGGAGGGT
Organism: Heptranchias perlo; assembly: GCF_035084215.1. Lineage (NCBI taxonomy): Eukaryota > Metazoa > Chordata > Chondrichthyes > Hexanchiformes > Hexanchidae > Heptranchias > Heptranchias perlo. The sequence goes on from NC_090335.1 coordinate 18,140,941, forward strand.
TCGGGGAGTGGAGGGGGTTCGGGAGATCGGGGAGTGGGGAGATCGGGGAGGGTTCGGGGAGTGCAGGGGGTTCGGGGGATGGGGGAGTGGGGAGATCGGGGAGGGTTCGGGGAGTGCAGGGGGTTCGGGGGATCGGGGAGTGGGGAGATCGGGGAGGGTCCGGGGAGTGGAGGGGATTCGGGAGATCGGGGAGTGGGGAGATCGGGGAGGGTTTGGGGAGTGCAGGGGGTTCGGGAGATCGGGGAGTGGGGAGATCGGGGAGGGTTCGGGGAGTGGAGGGGGTTCGGGAGATCGGGGAGTGGGGAGATCGGGGAGGGTTTGGGGAGGGGGTTTGGGAGATCGGGGAAGGTTCGGGGAGTGCAGGGGGTTTGGGAGATCGGGGAGTGGGGAGATCGGGGAGGGTTCGGGGAGTGGAAGGGGTTTGGGAGATCGGGGAGGGGGGAGATCGGGGAGTGGGGAGATCGGGGAGGGTTCGGGGAGGGGAGGGGGTTCGGGAGATCGGGGAGTGGGGAGATCGGGGAGGGTTCGGGGAGTGCAGGGGGTTCGGGGGATCGGGGAGTGGGGAGATCGGGGAGGGTCCGGGGAGTGGAGGGGATTCGGGAGATCGGGGAGTGGGGAGATCGGGGAGGGTTCGGGGAGTGGAGGGGGTTCGAGAGATCGGGGAGTGGGGAGATCGGGGAGGGTTTGGGGAGTGCAGGGGGTTCGAGAGATCGGGGAGTGGGGAGATCGGGGAGGGTTCGGGGAGTGGAGGGGGTTCGAGAGATCGGGGAGTGGGGAGATCGGGGAGGGTTTGGGGAGTGCAGGGGGTTCGGGAGATCGGGGAGTGGGGAGATCGGGGAGGGTTCGGGGAGTGGAGGGGGTTCGGGAGATCGGGGAGTGGGGAGATCGGGGAGGGTTCGGGGAGTGGAGGGGGTTCGGGAGATCGGGGAGTGGGGAGATCGGGGAGGGTTCGGGGAGGGGAGGGGGTTCGGGAGATCGGGGAGTGGGGAGATCGGGGAGGGTTTGGGGAGTGCAGGGGGTTCGGGGGATGGGGGAGTGGGGAGATCGGGGAGGGTTCGGGGAGTGCAGGGGGTTCGGGGGATCGGGGAGTGGGGAGATCGGGGAGGGTCCGGGGAGTGGAGGGGATTCGGGAGATCGGGGAGTGGGGAGATCGGGGAGGGTTTGGGGAGTGCAGGGGGTTCGGGAGATCGGGGAGTGGGGAGATCGGGGAGGGTTCGGGGAGTGGAGGGGGTTCGGGAGATCGGGGAGTGGGGAGATCGGGGAGGGTTTGGGGAGGGGGTTTGGGAGATCGGGGAAGGTTCGGGGAGTGCAGGGGGTTTGGGAGATCGGGGAGTGGGGAGATCGGGGAGGGTTCGGGGAGTGGAAGGGGTTTGGGAGATCGGGGAGGGGGGAGATCGGGGAGTGGGGAGATCGGGGAGGGTTCGGGGAGGGGAGGGGGTTCGGGAGATCGGGGAGTGGGGAGATCGGGGAGGGTTCGGGGAGTGCAGGGGGTTCGGGGGATCGGGGAGTGGGGAGATCGGGGAGGGTCCGGGGAGTGGAGGGGATTCGGGAGATCGGGGAGTGGGGAGATCGGGGAGGGTTCGGGGAGTGGAGGGGGTTCGAGAGATCGGGGAGTGGGGAGATCGGGGAGGGTTTGGGGAGTGCAGGGGGTTCGAGAGATCGGGGAGTGGGGAGATCGGGGAGGGTTCGGGGAGTGGAGGGGGTTCGAGAGATCGGGGAGTGGGGAGATCGGGGAGGGTTTGGGGAGTGCAGGGGGTTCGGGAGATCGGGGAGTGGGGAGATCGGGGAGGGTTCGGGGAGTGGAGGGGGTTCGGGAGATCGGGGAGTGGGGAGATCGGGGAGGGTTCGGGGAGGGGAGGGGGTTCGGGAGATCGGGGAGTGGGGAGATCGGGGAGGGTTCGGGGAGGGGAGGGGGTTCGGGAGATCGGGGAGTGGGGAGATCGGGGAGGGTTTGGGGAGTGCAGGGGGTTCGGGAGATCGGGGAGTGGGGAGATCGGGGAGGGTTCGGGGAGGGGAGGGGGTTCGGGAGATCGGGGAGTGGGGAGATCGGGGAGTGGGGAGATCGGGGAGGGGGGAGATCGGGGAGGGGAGGGGGTTCGGGAGATCGGGGAGTGGGGAGATCGGGGAGTGGGGAGATCGGGGAGTGGGGAGATCGGGGAGGGTTCGGGGAGGGGAGGGGGTTCAGGAGATCGGGGAGGCGCTGTGGGCCCGGGAGAAGCGCTCGATCGCCACCGTCTCTTCAATTGGCTCCAGCGGCTCCTCTGAGGCGGCAGGAGAACTGTAACAAACTAATTGGAGTTTGCACGGCACCTGCTCCAGCATAAATTTATCAATACTTGCAGGGGAGGGGATCCCCACAGCGAGTGGTTTGGATCTGGAATGCACTGCCCAAGGGGGTGGTGGAGGCAGATTCAATCATGGCCTTCAAAAGGGAACTGGATAAGTACTTGAAAGGAAAAAATTGCAGGGCTACGGGGATAGAGCAGGGGAGTGGGACTAGCTGGATTGCTCCTGCATAGAGCCGGTGTGGTGCTGATTCTAGTATGGTACAGCACAGGAGGAGGCCATTTGGCCCATTGTGCTTATGCCAGCTCCTTGACAGGGCTATCCAATTAGTCCCATTCCCCTGCTCTTTCCCCATAGCCCTGTAATTTTTTTTCCTTCAAGTGTTTGTCCAATTCCCTTTTGAAAGTTACTACTGAATCTGCTTCCATCATACTTTCAGGCAGTGTATTCCAGATCATTACAATTCAATGTGTAAAAAATGTTCCCTCATGTCGCCTCTGGCTATTTTGCCAATCACCTTAAATCTGTGCCTTCTGATTACCGACCCTTCTGCCACTGGAAACAGTTTCTCCTTATTTATCTATCAAAATAGTTTATGACTTTGAACACCTCTATCAAATCTCCTCTTAACCTTTTCTGTTCTAAGGAGAACAACCCCAGATTCTCCAGTCTCTCCACATACTTTAAGTCCTTCACCCCTGGCACCATTCCAATAAATCTCTTCTGCGCCCTCTCTAAGGCCTCGACATCCTTCCTAGAGTGTAGTACCCAGAATTGAACACAATGTCCCAGCTGCAGCCTAACCTGTGTTTCATCAAGATTTAGCATAATTTCCTGCTTTTGTACTCTATGCCTCCATTAATAAAGCCTAGGATCCCATATGCTTTTTTAACAGACTTCTCAAATTCAAAGATTTGTGTATGTATACCCCCTGGTCTTTCTGTTCCTGAACCCCCTTGAAAACTGTTCCATTTAGTTTATATCGCCTCTCCTCATTATGCCTACCAAAATGCATCACTTCACACTTCTCTGCGTTCATTTTGCCCATTTCACCAATCTGACTATGTTCTGAAGTTTGTTACTATCCTTCACAATGTTTACTACATTCCCGAGTTTCGTGTCATCATCAAACTTTGAAATTATACCCTCTATACCCAAATCCAGGTCATTAATATATATAAAAAAGATCAATGGTCCTAATACTGACCCCTGGGGAACACCACTATACTTTCCTCCAGTCTGAAAAACAACTGTTCACCACTACACTCTGCTTTCTGTCCCTTAGCCAATTTTGTATCCACACTACTACAGTCTCTTTAATCCCATGGGCTTTAATTTTGCTAACAAGTCTATTATGTGACACTTTATCAAATGTCTTTTGAAAGTCCAAATACACAACATCAACCACACTATCCCCATCAACCCTCTCCGTTATTTTATCAAAGAACTCAAATCAAGTTAGTCAAACATGATTTTCCTTTAACAAATCCGTGCTGACTTTCATTTATTAGTCCATACTTTTCCAAGTGCCAATTAATTTTGTCCCAGATTATTGTCTCTAAAAGTTTTCCCACTACCAACATTAGGCTGACTGGCCTGTAATTGCCGGGTTTGTCAGTCTCCCCTTTTTTGAACAGGGGTGTAACATTTGCAATCCTCCAGTCCTCTGGCATCGTCCCCATATCTAAGGAGGATTGGAAGATTGTGGCCAGAGCCTCCACAATTTCCACCCTTACTTCCCTCCAGAACCCAGCTTGCACCCCATCTGGACCGGTGACTTTTCTACTTTGAATACTGCCAATCTTTTAAATACCTCCTCTTTATCTATTTTTATCCTACTCAATATCACTGCCATCTCCCCCTTTACTGCTACAATGGCAACATCCTCTTCTCTAGTGAAGACCGATGCAAAGTATTCATTTAGTGCCTCAGCCATACCCTCTGCCTCCACAAGAAGATCTCCTTTTTCGTCCCTAATTGGTCCCACCCTTCCATTGACTACCTTTTTACTATTTATATGTTTATAAAAGATTTTTGGGTTCCCTTTTACACTAGCCGCTAATCTATTCTCATTCTATCTCTTTGTTCCTCTTATTCCCTTTTTTAAATCTCCTCTGTACTTTCTGTATTCAGCCTGGTTCTCTACTGTATTATGAACCTTACATTTGTCATAAGCCTCCATTTTCTGTTTCATTTTAATCTCTGTAACTTTAGTCATCCAGGGAGCTCTAGTTTTGAATGCCCATCCTTTCCCCTTCGTGGGAACGTGTCTACTCTGTACCCAAACCATCTCCTCCTTGAAGGCCTCCCATTATTCAGTTACTGTTTTACCTACCAATTTTTGATTCCAATCCACCTGGGCAAGATCCCTTTGTAATTCACTGAAATTTGGCCTCCTCCAGTTAAGCATGTTCACATTTGATTGTTCCTTGTCCTTTTCCATAACTACTCTAAACCTAATGATATGATCACTGTCCCCAAATGCTCCCCCACTGAAAGATGCCCCACTTCATTCTCCAGAACTCGATCCAGCACTGTTTCCTTCTTGGTTGGGCTGGAAACACACTGTTCCAGAAAGTTCTCTTGTATACATTTCAGGAATTCCTCCCTCTCTTTGCCCTTTACACTGTTACTGTTCCAGTCTATATTGGGATAAATGAAGTCCCCCATTATCACTACTCTATAGTTCTTGCATCTTTCTGTAATTTGCCACCAAATTTGCTCCTCTATCTCCTTCCCACTATTTGGTGCCTATAATATACACCCTGTAGTGTAATAGCTAGTATTAGCCTGTAATAGTAGTGTAATAAGAGGAACAAAGAGATAGAATGAGAATAGATTAGCGGCTAGTGTAATTCTAACCAAATACATTCTGTCTTTGACCCCTCAACGACATCATCTCTTTCCAGTGCAATAATGGTTTCTTTGATCAATACTGCCACACCCACCTCCTTTCTTTTCTTCCCTATGCTTCTTGAATACCTTGTAGCCAGGAACATTAAGTATCCAGTCCTCCCCTTTTTTGAGCCAGGTCTCTGTTATTGCCACTATATCATAGTCCCATGTGGTGACTTGAGCCTGCAGCTCACCAACCTTATTTACCACGCTACATGCATTTACGCACATGCACTCCAAACTCATCTTAGATTGCCTTACATTTGCCCCGTGTCTGATAGCTTCAATTTCTGAACTATTCTTTACTCTAGTGCTATTTGTCTCTCCCAGTCTTCTGTGCACCTCGTTTCTCCTCTCTAATGTTTGAACGTGCTGCCAATCCCCCTGCCAAATTAGTTTAAACCCTCACCCATAGCACTCCCCACGAGGACATTGGTCCCAGCTCTGATAAGGTGCAACCCGTCCATCTTGTACAGGTCCCTCCTGCCCCAGAACTGGTCCGAATGCCCCAGGAATCTGAAGCTCTCCCTCCTGCACCATTTCTCCAGCCACGCATTAACCTGTCTTATCCTACTATTCCTATACTCGTTAGCACGGGGCACTGGGAGTAATCCAGAGATTACTACCGTTGAAGTCCTGCTTTTTAACTTCCTCCCTAGCTCCTGAAACTCTGACTGCAGGACTTCATCCCTTTTCCTTCCTCTGTCACTGGTTCCCACATGGACCTCGACTTAAGAACATAAGAACATAAGAAATTGGAGCAGGAGTAGGCCAATCGGCCCCTCGAGCCTGCTCCGCCATTCAATAAGATCATGGCTGATCTGATCCCAACCACAAATCTAAAGAACACAAGAAGTCGGAGCAGGACCCGGCCACACAGCCCCTGGGCCCTCTCCGCCACCCACAGGGCATTGACCGATCCGAACTCAGCTTCATGTCCAATTTCCTGCCCGCTCCCCATAACCCCTAATTCCCTTTACTTCTGGCTGTTCTGGAGACATGCTTGAGATTCAGCCAGCCACTTATCTCCAAATATGGCAAACCCAGACAATCCTGTCTGTTTGCTAGGAAGAACCTATCTTGTTCCAGCTGTGAGATCTTGCTTGCTTTCAGAGTCTTTAGGTGTCATCCTTGGTGCATTTGGTAGCACTCTTGTCTCTAAGTCTGAAGCCCCACTCGAGAGATTTGAGCACATAATCTAGGCTGACACTCCAGTACAGTACTGAGGGAGTCAGGGATGCTGTGTTTTGGATGAGACGTTAAACCGAGGCCCCATCTGCCCTCTCAGGTGGACGTAAAAGATCCCATGGCACTATTTCGAAGAAGAGCAGGGGAGCTCTCCCCGTTATCCTGGCCAATATTTATCTCTTAATCAACATCACCAAATCAGATTATCTGGTCATTATCTCATTGCTGTTTGTGGGATCTTGCTGTGTGCAAATTCGCTACCGTGTTTCCTACATTACAACAGTGACTACACTTCAAAAGCTCTTTCTTTCTTGCTTTCTTTCTTTCTTTCTCCTCACTTTTCTTGTGGTTTGCCCAGAAGCAATGTCAGGCAGTGACTAGAGAGACAGTCATCAATTCCTGTGCTTCTGACTGCAGGCCCAGTTGGAGAGGCAAAGTGCTCACAACAGTCAGTGGCCTTTCGAAGCACAGGTCACTGGATTGCAACAGGATCTTTGAAAGCCTCACTCATGATTCCCTGCCGTCTGCCTCCTAGCGCGTTGACAATGACCAATATTGTATCACGGAGTACGGATCTCAGTGTCATCGGTGCGAGCATTCTTGACCGACACTATAACTGTGTGTCCTAATAGCATACCTGGGGTCGATGGCATCGAGGCTATAAGCTGCACAACAGGAATCTACAGAGTAAAGTAGCTCTCTGAGCGCTAAACTGGACAGTTGGATAGTAGAATCTACAACGGTAGCAAACCTAGCTCAGAGTGCAGTCTGTAAGGAGAAAAGTGATTGGTGCAGACTTCCACAATCATGAAGTATCCTCCTTTTTGATACATAAGAATACAAGAGCAAAGAAATTATGCTAAACCTTTATAAATCACTGGGTAGGTCTCAGCTGGAGTATTGTGTCCAATTCTGGGCACCACACTTTTGGAAGGATGTCAAGGCCTTGGAAAGGGTGCACAGAAGATTTACTAAAAAAGTACCAGGGATGAGGGACTTCAGTTATGTGGAGAGACTGGAGAAGGTGGGATTGTTCACCTTAGAACAGAGAAGGTTAAGGGGAGATTTAATAGAAGTGTTCAAAATCATGAGGAGTTTTGATAGAGTAAATAAGGAGAAACGGTTTCCACTGGCAGGAGGGGCAATAACCAGAGGACACAGATTTAAGGTAATAGGCAAAAGAACCAAAGGGGAGATGAGGGGAATTTTTTTTTACACAACGAGTTGTTACAATCTGGAATGCACGGCCTGAAAAGACAGTAGAAGCAGATTCAACAGTAACTTTCAAAAGGGAATTGGATAAATACTTGAAAAGGAATAATCTGCAGGGCTATGGAGAAATGGATAGCTCTTTCAAAGAGCCAGCACAGGCACTATGGGCCGAATGGCCTCCTTCTGTACCGTAAGATTCTATGATAGCTGGAACAGTGAGGTTGGAATCACAAAGTGACTAAACAGAGCCTGCAGCAATGCTGTCCCTCTGCTCAGCAGGAGTCAACCTTTCTTCAGCTTCTGCCCCTGTCAGACCAATGTGAGGCGAATCATCCTGTAAAACCCTGCAGAGTGCCTGCCTCTGGGCTAGTGTGTGCTTGAAAACTGTTGAAGCGAAATGCTGTGGCGAGGCTTGTTAGAGAGATAGCTCTTCGGGTCGTGGGATAACTTTAACAAGAAGAGAAGGGCACATGATTAAGTCAACCCACATAGTCGTTGCCAGCCAGACAGTACGTTTTACAACACAACATTTCATTGCTTTGCATTTGCTGAAACAGATTCTATGTAGTTATGGTCTGGAATGCACTGCCTGAAAGGGCAGTTGAAGCAGATTCAACAGACACTTTCAAAAGGGAATTGGATAAATACTTGAAGGGAAAAAATTTGCAGGGCCACGGGGAAAGAGCAGGGGAATGGGACAAATTGGATAGCTCTACCAAAGAGCCAGCACAGGCACGATGGGCCGAACGGCCTCCTCTGTGCTGTATCATGATACTATGTGGTTATGGTTTTGCAAACCCAGAGTAAGTCCCTTGCTTCCAGCTTGTATGTTATCGTCAATAGCTTCCCAACCACGATAGCATCTCTTCAAAGGGGGGTGGGGCGAGAGGTGTGGGCTGCTTGGCCACCGTATACCTACTGTTGAAGGTAGACTCTTTCCATAAACAGATAAATACATACTGAATGAGTGAATGTTTTAGGCCGGGCACATTTTCATGGTCTTAGTTTCACCTGAATGTAAAGTATGTTGTTTGTCGAGTGTTTACGAGGCTATTTGAGAGCTGAGTGCGCTTTAATTGTTAGCTCTTTATGTGAATAACTATACTCACTCTTTAACCTCTCTCAGGTACATCGTTCCGGTTTCTCCTTTATTGGTCCCGCTGTAGTGGTTCGAGCTCATGTTCATTACTTCTTTTTGTAATACATTTGAAGCATGTCATTGATCAATTCAGGTTAAGTATACCAAGACACAAGCAAACTTGTCAGATGTCTATACCTTACTTTGATTGTCATCAGTGATAGTCTCTACATACAGCAGCCCCGACATATGGCAGGATCTATTTACTCAAGCTCATTCTCGTTTCTCATCGTCTTCCTTCTTCCATATATTCCTGCAGCTCCTCCTAGTCTGTGACCCTGCATTGACCTCCATCTGATGGCCTCCTATTGCTGCTCTGCCCCCTGGGTACTAGCGGCTTGCTGCTTTGCTCCTTAAAGAGCCCTTTCATGTGCTCTCAACGTTGATAACAAACGGCAGATCTTGAATTGACAATCTCAGTCTACTGCCTTCTGCAATCTCTCTCTCTCTTTCTCACATCTTTTTTATCTTTTTCTTTAAAAACTTTGAACAAAACAAAGGGGAGCTTAAGACTAAATGTTAATATTATTCCTGGTGTCCACTACTCACTCCAGTCCCTGCAATGCCCATCAGTAGTGGGAGGCCTCAAGCATACCGGTGGACACTGTGCGCTCCCTTTCCAAGGCCACCCGGGCACGGACAAGACCATGGAACAGAGGCAGGCAGCCAAAGAGACCCTCCCCCATACCCCCTCCCAAGGGCTGCATCCAGCCTGAAACTATAGATAACCACCTTGGCCAGGCCCAGGAGCAAACCCACAAGAAGTTCCTCCTATTTGCCTGCAACGGGTGGCCATAAGCAAATACACACACCCCACAGCTGAATGGGCCCTCACCGCACTGTTCATACTGGTGATCTGGTTATTTAGCTAGTTAAGCAACATTTTTGCAGGTGTTTCTCAGCAACAAGACCATGCATCTAAATAGTGCCTTTAATGTAAACAAACAATCGAAAGGAGCTTCATAGAAAGGCAAAATAAGAGTATGGAAAATGGATGTTGATCCGGGAAGATAGGGACCAGGAGGGATGATGGTCTTGAGTTGATTTCTAAAGGTGGAAAGAGAGAGTTGGAGGTTTAGGGAAGGAGTTTCAGAGAGCAGGGCCGACGTGGCCGAAGGTCCATGGTGGGGTGAAGAGAAGCTGGAGTGAGAGGAGCAGAGCATTCAGGAAAGGATGTAGAGCTGAAGGAGATTGCAGAGATAGAGTGTGATGAGGCCAATTGAAGGATTTATAGATGAGGATTAAATTTAGAATTTGATGTGCTAAGGGTTGGGGAGCTGGTATAGGTCAGTGAGGACTGGGGTGATGAGCGAGTGGGAATTAGTGTTGGGCTGGATATGTGGGTCAGAGTTTTGGATGAGTCACTGTTTATGGAAGGTGAAGCATAGGAAACTTGGAAGAAAAGCATTGGATTCGTCAAGTCTGGAGGCGACAAAGGCATGGAAAAGGATTTCTTCAGAAGAAGGGGCTGAAGTAGGGTGGAGGTGGGAGTTAGCAGGCATGGTGATGGTGAGGGGTTTACAGCTCAGCACAAGGTAGAACAGGATGCCGAGGTTGCAAACAGTCTGACTGTGCCTGAGGGAGTGGCCCTTAGATTGGGAGGCGGTGGGGGGGCGGGGGGAGAAGCAGGAGAGCATAGTTTGCAGCAGGGCTGAAGACGATGGTTATGGTCTTTCTGATAATGGGGCCCCATCAGTGTTACGAAAATGGGGGAAGCCACGGTGGAGGGAGTGGTACAGAAGTCAGATTAAAGTCAATGGGAATCAGGGAGAAAACTCTCCAGTGGCTGGAGTCATACCTAGCACAAAGGAAGATTGTAGTGGTTGTTGGAGGCCAATCATCTCAGTCCCAGGACATTGCTGCAGGAATTCCTCAGGGCAGTGTCCTAGGCCCAACCATCTTCAGCTGCTTCATCAATGACCTTCCCTCCATCATAAGGTCAGAAATGGGGATGTTCGCTCATGATTGCACAGTAATCAGTTCCATTCGCAACCCCTCAGATAATGAAGCAGTCTGTGTCCACATGCAGCAAGACCTGGACAACATCCAGATTTGGGCTGATAAGTGGCAAGTAACATTCGCGCCAGACAAGTGCCAGGCAATGACCGTCTCCAACAAGAGGGAATCTAACCACCTCCCCATCGCCGAATCCCCCACCATCAAAATCCTGGGGGTCACCATTGACCAGAAACTTAACTGGACCAGCCACATAAATACTGTGGCTACAAGAGCAGGTCAGAGGCTGGGTATTCTGCGATGAGTGACTCCCCTCCTGACTCCCCAAAGCCTTTCCACCATCTACATAGCACAAGTCAGGAGTGTGATGGAATACTCTCCACTTGCCTGGATGAGTGCAACTCCAACAACACTCAAGAAGCTCGACACCATCCAGGACAAAGCAGTCTGCTTGATTGGCACCCCATCAACCATCCTAAACATTCACTCCCTTCACCACCGGCGCACCGTGGCTGCAGCGTGTACCATCCACAGGATGCACTGCAGCAACTCGCCAAGGCTTCTTCGACAGCACCTCCCAAACCCGTGACCTCTACCATCTAGAAGGACAAGGGCAGCAGGCACATGGGAACAACACCACCTGCACATTCCCCTCCAAGTCACACACCATCCCAACTTGGAAATATATCGCCGTTCCTTCATCATCGCTGGGTCAAAATCCTGGAACTCCCTTCCTAACAGCACTGTGGGAGAACCTTCACCACACGGACTGCAGCGGTTCAAGAAGGCAGCTCACCACCACCTTCTCAAGGGCAATTAGGGATGGGCAATAAATGCTGGCCTCGCCAGCGAATCCCACATCCCATGAACGAATAGAAAAAAAGAGGGAACTGGCCATTTCCTCCAACTGGTTAATGAGTCACATTAACCCACCCGTGCTTTCAGACGGCACAAAGAGTAAGGCTGTGCATTCCTGGGAGTGCAGTAAGAAAGGGCAAAAATCCTAACTCCCATTTCACACACAGGAGGGAATTCCTTGGTGTGGGGCCTGGACGGCTGAATCCAGAGTTGGAGAAACAAGAGAGTTCTGGAGGGGATTGTAGGGCTGGAGGAGGTTACAGAGATAGGGAGGGGCGAGGTCATGAAGGACTTTAAGCACGAGGATGAGTGTTGGAGAACTGGCTCCAATGTAGGTCAGCAAGTACCTACATTTTTTTTGCTGTATGCACAACTATTTGGGTTGTGGTGAGAAAGGTAAATCCTTTTGATGGTACAGATGTGTCACACTTTCCATGACACCAGTGTGGGAGAGAGCCTCGCCATCATTTGGGTTACAAAGAGTCAAAAACAAAATGCAAACTCGTTGGCCGCCCCACACTTCCTGTGTTCCTAAAGCACTTGGACCCAGTTCAACAAAAGCACAGTCTGGATCCTGTTGCATTTGGGTCTAACAAAGCCACAAACCGGTATTTGGAGTATTTTGCGATGTTACTCCACTTACACCCACAGGGGCTGCAGGAATTTGGACTGGTAACCCTGGTCCTAGTGTGCGGTGGTTCTAGGGAGACTTTCATATTGAAAGAACAGCATATTCCTTACATGAGTGAAAACTTGATCTTTGAATACAGTCCATTCTTGTCGAGAGCAGATCCAATTTGCAAAAGTAACCCATAAACTCAGCTGCACAGGAGTCACTTCCATCAAGGATTCATCTCTCTGCTGATTCCACTCTAAGAACTGATAAAGGGGATAACTTCCTTCTCAACCACATCCTTTTTCCAATTAATCCTGTGAAGTAATTCTGATTAGTCACAGGAACATTTTTGTCAGCTGTTATCCATCTCTCTCTTTGACAACCCTATTTCTAATGCCCTATGTTTCAATGACAGAACTGAAGAAATCAACAAAAGCAAAGTTTGTTCTTTTCAACGAGTGTTCCTGTGGAACTGAATGAGAGGAAACATGCTTTAATATTATAGTTCAACCAACATGAGATGGGTAGGTCTCCCTCCAATGGCCGTGCTCCGTAGGTTAAATGCCTCCATCCTGGGGGAGCTGATGAGAGTTTAGGTCTACCCACATAATGTGGGCATAACTTTAAAATTAGAGCTAGGCCGTTCAGGGGTGAAGTCAGGAAACAAAGGGTAGTGGAAATCTGGAACTCTCCTCCCAAAATGCTGTTGAGGCTGGGCCAATTGAAAATTTCAAAACTGAGATTGATAGATTTTTGTTAGGTAAGGGTATTAAGGGTTACAGAACCAAGGTGAGTAACTATAGTTGAGGCACAGATCAGCCATGGTCTAATTGAATGGCCAGATAGGTTCGAGGGGCTGACTGGCCTGGGGGACACCACTAGTCACATCCTGCCAATTTGAGTACGTACCCATTATCCCTACTCTGTCTCCCACCTCCTAACCAAATCCGTACCCACGTCAATAGGTTGCTTCCAATTCCATGTGGTCACATTTTTGATAACAGTCTCTTATGTGGAACCTTGCCGAATGCCTTCTGGAAGTCCATATAAATGACATCCATAGGCACTCCCTTATCTACACGTAAGTTACATCTTCAAAAAATTCAACTAGATTCATTAGACATAACTTACCCTTTACAAATCTATGCTGGCACTCTCTGATCATCTCATATTTCTCCAAATGCTCAGTCACTTTGTCCCTAATAAACAGATTCTAGTCACTTCTCCACAACAGATGTTAGACTAATGGGCCTATAATTTCCTGGTTTATCTCTCCCATCCTTGTTAAATAATGCAATGACATTGCCAATTTTCCAATCCAAGGGGACAATTCCTGAACCACGAGAGTTTTGGAAGATCAATGATCAATAAATGCTGGCCTTGCCAGCGACGCCCACATCCTGAGAATGAATTATAAAAATGATATTGATTTCACTGAGTAAGTTCAAGGTCATTAAATCAACAGCAAATGGATTCAACACATAACATATTGCGAACACTGATTTATTGTTACACCACTGTTGTGTTTGTTGTTCTGGAGACTTTCTAAAAGATTCTGGATTTAATGCTAGTTCGATCAGCTCTGGCTTTAGAAGTGAAAGCCTAGATTTTGTATCGTACAGTTTTATCAAAACAGGGCAACTAGGAATGGACAATAAATGTTAACCTTGCCAGCGATGCCCACATTCTCAGAATGAATATAAAAAAACAATAGGCTTTATATTGTCCTGAATTAGGAAATTTCCAGTGGGGGATTTTCAGTCGTCACTTTTAAAAACCTAAACAAACACCAATAACAACTTCAATAAAAGTCCTTAAGTGTTATTAGAACTCAGGGCTATAATTAAATGAGACATTTCTCAATTTGACGCAGTGAACAACTGGCCTTGTTGAAGCAGAATATCCATTAAAGGGGCAATGCCCTCATGAAAAAAATGTTTACCAAACTTTTTTTTAAAAATCAGGAGAAGGGAAAGACCCATTGGCAACTGGTGAGATTCAAATAAAAAAAGGGACTTATTCAAGAAGACAAAATAGAAACATGTGACAATTTTCTAACCACCATGCATTTCCCCAAAGTCTGGGAATGATCCATGTTAGCCAGCAATGCCCCATGGAAAAATTGAATCATCTTCACCCATGTCAATCCAATAGGAGTATTGTAAAATTGCCCATTATTCATGTAAATTTTGACATGAGAAAGGTATATAAACGGACAAAACTGTAACGGGAGCTTGGATTCGAAGGGTTTGTTCAACCTGAATGCTGAGCTCAGAACTTTAACTCGTTTTGAGTTCCTCAATCATCGTTGTGATTATAAGCACGATATGAATCAATATATGGCTAAGTGCTACTGTAAGTATGATATGCTTAATAAATCTGTGAATGCCTGATCTTAACGGTTCAAGAACCTTATTCATTATGAGGAATAGATGGATCATCTAATCGTAAATAAACTCAGCCTCTAACAACCAGGTCAAGATTGGAAATTCACTGGGTGATTGTGCTTGGGCACGCAAACATACGTCCTAACTCCCCAACTCTTCAAGTGTGTGCCATTTTAACAGCACACACTGCAACAACTCTTACAATGAACAGGAAACCATAGCTCCGATTTTAACTCGGGGCACGAGTGCGGCCTGGGGGAGGGACGGGGTGAGCGACAAGCTGTGCCAGCATGAGGCCTGAATTATTATAATCCCTGGGCCTCAGTACCATCTTCAATGACCAATTCCTGACAGGAAGGACGGGGAAGTCAGCGGGTGGGGGAGGGATTTTGGGCGGCAGGCGGCCGCTGCCAGGGACCCGAAGGGAATGATGCCAGCCAGTGGGAGGCACTAAAAAGTGAAATTCTACGGGTACAATGCAGACACGCCCCCTCAATGAAAAAGGGTGGCACTGCCAAATTTAGAGCCCCCTCGTTGTCTAGCAGTATAAGGGGCGAGATAAAGCAGAAAAAGAAAGCTTATGACTGTCACAGAAAACTAAATACTGCAGAAAGCCTAGAGGAGTATAGAAAGTACAGGAATTACGTAAAAAAGGAAATAAGGAAAGCAAAGAGGGGGCATGAAAACATATTAGCTAGTAAGATTAAAGAAAATCCAAAGATGTTTTATCAGTACATTAAGAACAAGAGGATAGCTGAGGAAAAGGTGGGACCTATCAGGGATGATAAGGGTAATTTGTGTGTAGAAGCAGAGGATGTGGGTAGGGTTTTAAATGAATATTTTGTCTCCGTATTCACAAAGGAAAGGGATGATCCGGACATGGCAGTTAAAGAGGAGAGGTGTAAAATATTGGATAAGGTAAACATAACGAGAGAGGAAGTACTAGAGGGACTGGAATCCTTGAAAGTTGATAATTCACCAGGGCCGGATGGATTGTTTCCAAGGCTATTGAAGGAAGCCAGGGAGGGAATGGCGGATGCTCTGAGGATCATTTTCCAATCCTCACTAGATACAGGGGAGGTACCGGAGGACTGGAAGACTGCAAACGTAGTACCATTGTTTAAAAAGGGTACAAGGGAAAGGCCGAACAATTATAGGCCGGTCAGTCTTACCTCGGTGGTTTGCAAACTATTAGAATCAATACTGAGAGATAGGATAAACTGTCACTTGGAAAGGCATGGTTTAATCAGGGATACTCAGCATGGATTTCTTCAGGGAAGGTCATGCCTTACGAATCTGATTGAATTCTTTGAGGAAGTGACAAGGAGGATTGATGAGGGTAGTGTAGTGGATGTTGTCTACATGGATTTTAGTAAGGCATTTGACAAGGTCACACATGGCAGACTGGTCAGAAAGGTAAAAGCCCATGGGATACAGGGAAATGTGGTGAATTGGATCCAAAATTGGCTCAGTAACAGGAAACAAAGGGTAAAAGTCGATGGATGTCTTTGCGAATGGAAATCCGTTTCCAGTGGCTCAGCGTTGGGTCCCTTGCTGTTTGTGGTATATATTAATGATTTGGACTTGAATGTAGGGGGCATGATTGGCAAATTTGCAGACAATACAAAAATTGGCCGTGTAGTTGATAGCGAAGAGGATAGCTCTGGACTCCAAGAAGATATCAATGGGTTGGTGGAGTGGGCGGAAAAGTGGCAAATGGAGGTCATCCCGGAGAAGTGTGAGGTAATGCACTTAGGGAGGGCAAACAGCAAAAGGGAATACGCAGTAAACGGGAATATATTGAGAGGAGTAGAGGAAGTGAGAGACCTTGGAGTGCAAGTGCACAGGTCCCTGAAGGTGGCAGTACAGGTAGATAAGGTTGTGAAGAAGGCATACGGAATGCTCTCCGTTATTAGCCGAGGTATAGAATACAAAAGCAGGGATGTAATGATGGAACTGTATAAAACGCTGGTAAGGCCACAGCTGGAGTGTTGTGCGCAGTTCTGGTCACCACATTACAGGAAGGACGTAATAGCTCTGGAGAGAGAGTGCAGAGAAGATTTACAAGAATGTTGCCAGGGCTTGAAAATTGCAGCAACGAGGAGAGATTGGATAGGCTGGGGTTGTTTTCCTTGGAGCAGAGGAGGCTGAGGGGTGACTTGATTGAGGTGTACAAAATTATGAGGGGCCCAGATAGAGCAGACAGGAAGTACCTGTTTCCCCTAGTGGAGAGTTCAAGAACTAGAGGACATAGATTTAAGCTGATTGCCGGAAGGATTAGAGGGGACATGAGGAAAAACTTTTTTACCCAGAGGATGGTGGGTGTATGGAATTCGCTGCCCAAATTGGTGGTAGAAGCAAGGACCCTCAACTCTTTTAAAAAGTACCAGGACCTGCACCTAAAGTGCTGTGAGCTGCAGGGCTACGGACCGGGTGCTGGAAGGTGGGATTAGAATGGGCACCACGTTGTTCTTTGAGTCAGCGCAGACACGATGGGCTGAATGGCCCCCTTCTGTGCTGTATCTTTTCTATGGTTCTATGATGCCCAGCACTAAGGAAAGTGGTCGGGGAAGTGGGGGGCGGGGGCGGGAGGCGGTCATTGTCAGGGGAGGGGGGAAAGTCGAGGCAGGGGAACATAGGAATTGTTAGATGAAAAATGACCAAGGTCCATTTAGTTCACCTTCTACCACCCTGGTAGTCATATGACACAATGAGAATAGAGTTGTTAACTAATCAGAGTGATCAATCTCTATCAAATAGTCTGCAACAGACCCAGACAGGAGGTGAGGAAAACCAACTGTGGTGGAGAGCTTTGGGAACCACAGGTCCAAAGTTACCTGTTCTTCCCAAGCATGTTACACTTACTACTAGTCATACCTCAAAATACTCATGCAGTGTATCCCAAAATGTCGATTTCTGAAAGAAACGTATCTCATTTACATTTGGATGAATCAATACTATCTGCTTCCATCGTCTCCCAATGGAGCCTGTTCCATAGATTGACCGCTCTCTCACTGAAGGCAGAAATTGCTCGGAGCGGTGAACCAACAGAGCTCGCCGTTCCATAGATTTATACAACCCACTAACTTTGCTGGGTGCACTTCCTCTAATAGGAAGTGGAGAAGAGCCCAGCGTCAGTTCAAGTGAAGCTAGGACCCATGGGAGAAGCGAGAGGATCACTCTCTCCCCTCGACCAATCAGATCGCAACATTTTTGACACACTGCGTTAACTCTCTCTGCAGGCTGGGAATGTGAAAACCTGGAAGTGAAAGATTCAACATTAAAATCAATGTAAAAACAGTCATAGACAGTGAAAAAAAAGAGGGTAAGAGATAATCTTACACCAGGTGCCAACCTGGTGAAGCTACAACTCAGGACTACAAGCATGCTAAACAGCAGAAGCAACATGTTATAGACAGAGCTAAGCAATTCCACAACCAACTGATCAGATCAAAGCTCTGCTGTCCTGGCACATCCAGTCATGAATGGTGGTGGACAATTAAACAACTAACTGGAGGAGGAGGCTCCGTGAACATCCCCATCCTTAATGATGGTAGAGTCCAGCACGTGAGTGCAAAAGACAAGGCTGAAGCGTTTGCAACCATCTTCAGCCAGAAGTGCAGAGTGGATGATCCGTCTCAGGCTCCTCCCAAGATCCCCACCAACACGGAAGTCAGTCTTCAGCCAATTCAATTCACTCCACGTGATATCAAGAAATGGCTGAGTGCACTGGATACAGCAAAGGCTATGGGCCCCGACAACAGGCTGTAGTGCTGAAGGCTTGTGCTCCAGAACTAGCTGCGCCTCCAGCCAAGCTGTTCCAGTACAGCTACAACACTGGCATCTACCCGACAATGTGGAAAATTGTCCCGTTATGTCCTGTCCACAAAAAGCAGGACAAATCCAATCCGGCCAATTACCGCCCCATCAGTCTACTCTCAATCATTAGCAAAGTGATGCAAGGTGTCGTCGACAGTGCTATCAAGCAGCACTTACTCATCAATGACCTGCTCACCGATGCTCAGTTTGGGTTCTGCCAGGACCACTCGGCTCCAGACCTCATTACAGCCTTGGTCCAAACATGGACAAAAGAGCTGAATTCCAGAGGTGAGGTGAGAGTGACTGCCCTTGATATCAAGGCAGCATTTGACAGAGTGTGGCACCAAGGTACCTTAGTAAAATTGAAGTCAATGGGAAACAGGGGAAAACTCTCTGGTGGCTGGAGTCATATCCAGCACAGAGGAAGATGGTAGTGGTTGTTGGAAGCCAATCATCTCAACCCCAGGACATTGCTGCAGGAGTTCCTCAGGGCAGTGCCCTAGGCCCAACCACCTTCAGCTGCTTCATCAATGACCTTCCCTCCATCATAAGGTCAAAAATGGGGATGTTCGCTCATGATTGCACAGTGTTCAGCTCCACTTGCAACCTCTCAGATAATGAAGCAGTCCGTGCCTGCATGCAGCAAGATCTGGACAACATCCAGGCTTGGGCTGATAAGTGGCAAGTAACATTCGCGCCAGACAAGTGCCAGGCAATGACCATCTCCAACAAGAAAGAATCTAACCACCTCCCCTTGACATTCAACGGCATTACCATCGCCGAATCCCCCACCGTCAACATCTTTAGGGTCACCATTGACCAGAAACTTAACTGGACCAGCCACATAAATATTATGGCTACAAGAGCAGGTCAGAGGCTGGGTATTCTGCGGCGAGTGACTCACCTCCTGACCCCCCAAAGCCTTTCCACCATCTATAAGGCACAAGTTAGGAGTGTGATGGAATACTCTCCACTTGCCTGGATGTGTGCAGCTCCAACAACACTTAAGAAGCTCGACACCATCCAGGACAAAACAGCCCGCTTGATTGGCACCCCATCCACCACCCTA
Organism: Heptranchias perlo; assembly: GCF_035084215.1. Taxonomy (NCBI): domain Eukaryota; kingdom Metazoa; phylum Chordata; class Chondrichthyes; order Hexanchiformes; family Hexanchidae; genus Heptranchias; species Heptranchias perlo. Next base: position 18,160,365 of record NC_090335.1, read on the forward strand.
AACATTCACTCCCTTCACCACCAGCGCACAGTGGCTGCAGTGTGTACCATCCACAGGATGCACTGCAGCAACTCGCCAAGGCTTCTTCGACAGCACCTCCCAAACCCGCGACCTCTACCACCTAGAAGGACAAGGGCAGCAGGTTCATGACCACCTGCACGTTCCCCTCCAAGTCACACACCATCCCGACTTGGAAATATATCGCCGTTCCTTCATCGTCGCTGGGTCAAAATCCTGGAACTCCCTTCCTAACAGCACTGTGGGAGAACCGTCACCACACGGACTGCAGCGGTTCAAGAAGGCGGCTCACCACCACCTTCTCAAGGGCAATTAGGGATGGGCAATAAATGCTGGCATTGCCAACGATGCCCACATCCCATGAACGAATAATAAAAAAAAATTGAATTAAATGAAAGAGACAGAAGGGAAAAGCAAAAGAATTTATTTTTAATGACCAAAGACTATTAAAATAAGGAGTAATAAGATTCCATATTTTTTAAAGTTAATTTTTAGTTGTTTGGCAGTCATTAAGACTTACCACGCTGTTCAAACTTAGTTTGGACTTGATATTTTTAAGCACACCTGTTTTGTGGTGATATTATTTACTTTCCAGCTGAGCAGATGAGCAAGTTGGTGCTTTTTCAATGATTTCACTGATTGCAGCCGGCGATGAACCTTTAATTCGAAGCTGTCATATCGCTGACGAACCAGTCGGAGCAACTCCCGAATTTCCGCGTTTCACTGCGCATGTGTGAACGCCAGAATTTGCTCCTCCATTTCACCACTAACGATGGTGAGTGCTGTTGAGCTCACCGTTCTTTTCTGAGCGATTTCTGCCCCAACGTTTCCTCAGACTAGTTTGGAATTTACCCCCCTTCAAGCGCAGGACGTGTCCTCTGTTTCTACTATTCTGGACAATGTGAAACAGCTGGTCATGGTCTACATTACCTCGTCCCTCTAGAATCCTAAAAACAACAATTGTATCACCTCTCAACCTTGGTTGCTCCAATGAGAATTTGCCCCATTTACATAATCGCGTCTCTCCATCGCCTCGATCATTCTGGAGGTCCAAGGTTTCCTTGTGGGCCTTGGAGCAGCACCCCCGTTCCTCCTGGCCCATGAGGAAACTTTAAAGCTCTTCAGTTCTCCGGTCCAGGATCTATTTGCTGGCCGCTTTCTCCGGTGCATTCGCGCCTGGCCGTGACTCGCGTTAATATTTCCGAGGTCTTTGTCAGTCTGCAGCGAGGACCTCACATGCCTCCCGAAACCTAGGAGTTCATTTTATGGCGGGCAGGAGTGTGACATGAATGCGGGGATTTATGTACACTGCACCTGTTTTAACCCCTCGCATGCCCCATCCCCCTCGGGCACGGGGAGGGGTTTAAGTTCGAGGATTCGTAAAACAAAAAAATATATCTGCTCTCTGGCATTAGTGCGATACTGCCTGAAAATATTTCTTCCTGTGAATCGGCATCCACATTCATTCATTACATCTACAAATATTCATCAGCCCTTTGCGGTTTCTGGCTCTCATGAATATTTTAAGACTGTAAATCTCTCATTATCGTGCTTTGCATGGATGATCCTGTGATCATTGACTTTAAAACGAACATAAAATAAAATGTTTCCTTGCTCGTGTTGGCTGTGCTGTTCTGTGTTGCACCAAACAGCAATTCATTCCATTTGTTCCCTCCAATTTCCGACTCCTTTCCTGCAGGAAACGATTTGCGCCGGGCCGGTGGGGGGTACAAATTTCCCGGGTATTTTATATTCTCAGGATGTGGGTGTTGCTGACAAGGCCGGCATTTATTACCTATCCCTAGATGCCCTCAGAAGGTAGTGGTGGCCTCTTCTTGAACTGCTTGGTAGTGATTTTGATACAACTGAGTTCCTTGCTAAGCCACTTCTGACAGCAGTTAAGAATCAATCATGTTGGTGTGGGACTGGAGTCACATATAGGCCAGACTGCGTAAGGACGGCAGGTTTCCTTCCCTAAAGGAAGGGGCATTAGTGAACCAGTTGGGTTTTAACAACAATCCAAAAGTTTCATGATCACTTTTACTGATACCAGCTTTTTATTTCCAAATTTTTTTCAAATTCTCAAACTACTAAAGTGGGATTTGAACTCATATTCTGTGGGTTATTAATCCAAGCCTCGAGGTTACTAGCATCAGTAACATAACCACTACACTACTGTACCCATCAACTGTTGAAGTGTGAGCCCAGACAGTGAGTGCATCACTATTATTTCCATATCTTCACACTCTTCCCTAGGAGAACAGTGTGAAGTAGTGGAAAGATTCATAGGCTGATTAACAGTCTGACAGGCCGCGACATGAACACTCCTTCCATGGCCGTAACCATCTTTATACCAGCTGATAGGATGGTTAGTCCTATACGGCGGGAGGGTTTTATGGACTCCCACAATCCAAACAATGAGGGGGATCCACCCACACCCACCGGACATGAGCATCCCGCTGGATGTCAATCCTGAATTCAAAACCGGAGTTCCGGAGTCTGCACTCACTGGGACTGTCTGGAGTGGGGTTCGAACCCTGAACCTTCTGACTCAAGATGCGGGAATGCAAGAGCTCTGCTTTCCTCCAATTCTGGCCTCTTTTGCGTCCCCAATTTCCTTTGCCCCTTCATTGGTGGCCGTGGCTTCAGCTGCCTAGGCCCTAAACTCTGGAATTCCCTCCCTAAACTTCTCCGCCTCTCTCTCCTTCTTTAAGACGCTCCTTAAAACCTACCTCTTTGATCAAGCTTTTGGTCGCCTGTCCTAATATCTCCTTATGTGGCTCAGTGTCAAATTTTGTCTGATTACGCTCCTGTGAAGCGCCTTGGGACATTTTACTGCGTTAAAGGCACTATATAAGTGCAAGTTGTTGTTGTTCTTGGTACCATTGACCCAAAGGCTTGCTCCAGTGTACTGACTGCACATTATAAATCAACAGAAAACCCCTTTGCAGGAGTCTGGCCTGTGTTTAGTGCCTCTCCCTTGCTGAGATTGGAAGCCCAGCCTGTGGGGAACTGGAGGTAGGAGCCCCGCCATTCAAGTTTGGCAGATCCTTTGAAGTCATGGATTTATCTGTACAAAGACTCACTGGAAATGACATGCAATCAAACCTCATGATCACAAAGCAGTTTTCACCAGACCTCCATAATAACGTCTCCCCTGCATCCAACTGAACCTCTGCTGACCCCTTAGAAGATTAGTTTGATTGTAACACTCGCTCACTGATAATGAGCAGATTAACGGCCGATTTCACCATTTTTAATTCCTTTCAATCGTATTACAATAAGCTGCTCAGCCAGTACAGCTTCAGAGCTCACCTTGAGTCTATTTACCTTACTGTTTATTTAATTCAATGATAATACTTCAAATATTATAAGTATGGAAAAGCAAATTTAATAAGAGCTGATTTCTCAAACAGCCTGTTCCTGAACAGGAGTACAAAGGCACAGTCATTACTCCTGGGTGTTTGTGTCATTTTTGTAATTTAATGCTGCCTTTACAAGCTTGAAGGGAGCAAATTCAAAATTAATCTGTGGAAACATTATTTCAGTGAGCGAGTGGTCAATCTATGGAACAAGCTCCCTCGGGAGACGGTGGTAGCAGAGAGTATTGATTCATTCAAATGCAAATTAGATGGATTTCTTTCAAAAAATAACATTTCGAGATCGAGGATGAGTCATTTGAGACATGATATGGGGTAAGTGTAATGTGCTTGGGAGGAACAGGTGACTTTTTCCCAAAGCTCTCCACCACTGGGGGTTTTCCTCGTCTCATGGGTCTGTTGTGGGATAATTGATAGAGATTGATTGTTATGATGAGTCCACAATTCCATTATCGTTGTATCATGTGACGACCAGGATGGTAGAAGGTGAACGAAATGGACCTTGGTCTTTTTGTCATCGAGCAATTCCGATGTTCTTATTGCAGAATCACTTTGAGAAGTGTTGAGTTGTCAGTACCGGGGATTCTGTCCCTTTAATATTGCTGGGCTGATTCCACAACAGCGAGCAAACAACATGTGGAAAAGCTCCGTTCAAGCCAAGAGCATTAATAGACCCGCGGGCAGGAATCATGGCTGCCGCTCCCCCTCGGAGCAGAATTTCTATTTGCCGGCCAGTGATGCTGCTCATTCCAGAGGAAGGGAGGAAAAGCTCCAGGGAACACAGCGTCATCTCATTTACTGCACATCCTGTTGTGTTGTAAAGGGGGAGACGTGTAGTGTGTGGTCATTCGCTCAGTGTTGTGTTGTGTTGTAAAGGGGGAGACGTGTAGTGTGTGGTCATTCGCTCAGTGTTGTGATGTAAAGGGGGAGACGTGTAGTGTGTGGTCATTCGCTCAGTGTTGTGATGTAAAGGGGGAGACGTGTAGTGTGTGGTCATTCGCTCAGTGTTGTGATGTAAAGGGGGAGACGTGTAGTGTGTGGTCATTCGCTCAGTGTTGTGATGTAAAGGGGGAGACGTGTAGTGTGTGGTCATTCGCTCAGTGTTGTGTTGTGATGTAAAGGGGGAGACGTGTAGTGTGTGGTCATTCGCTCAGTGTTGTGTTGTGATGTAAAGGGGGAGACGTGTAGTGTGTGGTCATTCGCTCAGTGTTGTGTTGTGTTGTAAAGGGGGAGACGTGTAGTGTGTGGTCATTCGCTCAGTGTTGTGTTGTGTTGTAAAGGGGGAGACGTGTAGTGTGTGGTCATTCGCTCAGTGTTGTGATGTAAAGGGGGAGACGTGTAGTGTGTGGTCATTCAGCTCAGTGTTGTGATGTAAAGGGGGAGACGTGTAGTGTGTGGTCATTCAGCTCAGTGTTGTGATGTAAAGGGGGAGACGTGTCGTGTGTGGTCATTCGCTCAGTGTTGTGTTGTGATGTAAAGGGGGAGACGTGTAGTGTGTGGTCATTCGCTCAGTGTTGTGTTGTAAAGGGGGAGACGTGTAGTGTGTGGTCATTCGCTCAGTGTTGTGATGTAAAGGGGGAGACGTGTAGTGTGTGGTCATTCGCTCAGTGTTGTGTTGTAAAGGGGGAGACGTGTAGTGTGTGGTCATTCGCTCAGTGTTGTGTTGTAAAGGGGGAGACGTGTAGTGTGTGGTCATTCGCTCAGTGTTGTGATGTAAAGGGGGAGACGTGTAGTGTGTGGTCATTCGCTCAGTGTTGTGTTGTGATGTAAAGGGGGAGACGTGTAGTGTGTGGTCATTCGCTCAGTGTTGTGATGTAAAGGGGGAGACGTGTAGTGTGTGGTCATTCGCTCAGTGTTGTGATGTAAAGGGGGAGACGTGTAGTGTGTGGTCATTCAGCTCAGTGTTGTGTTGTGTTGTAAAGGGGGAGACGTGTAGTGTGTGGTCATTCAGCTCAGTGTTGTGATGTAAAGGGGGAGACGTGTAGTGTGTGGTCATTCAGCTCAGTGTTGTGATGTAAAGGGGGAGACGTGTAGTGTGTGGTCATTCAGCTCAGTGTTGTGATGTAAAGGGGGAGACGTGTAGTGTGTGGTCATTCGCTCAGTGTTGTGATGTAAAGGGGGAGACGTGTAGTGTGTGGTCATTCGCTCAGTGTTGTGATGTAAAGGGGGAGACGTGTAGTGTGTGGTCATTCGCTCAGTGTTGTGATGTAAAGGGGGAGACGTGTAGTGTGTGGTCATTCGCTCAGTGTTGTGATGTAAAGGGGGAGACGTGTAGTGTGTGGTCATTCGCTCAGTGTTGTGTTGTGATGTAAAGGGGGAGACGTGCAGTGTGTGGTCATTCGCTCAGTGTTGTGATGTAAAGGGGGAGACGTGTAGTGTGTGGTCATTCGCTCAGTGTTGTGTTGTGATGTAAAGGGGGAGACGTGTAGTGTGTGGTCATTCGCTCAGTGTTGTGTTGTGATGTAAAGGGGGAGACGTGTAGTGTGTGGTCATTCGCTCAGTGTTGTGTTGTGATGTAAAGGGGGAGACGTGTAGTGTGTGGTCATTCGCTCAGTGTTGTGATGTAAAGGGGGAGACGTGTAGTGTGTGGTCATTCAGCTCAGTGTTGTGATGTAAAGGGGGAGACGTGTAGTGTGTGGTCATTCAGCTCAGTGTTGTGATGTAAAGGGGGAGACGTGTAGTGTGTGGTCATTCGCTCAGTGTTGTGATGTAAAGGGGGAGACGTGTAGTGTGTGGTCATTCGCTCAGTGTTGTGATGTAAAGGGGGAGACGTGTAGTGTGTGGTCATTCGCTCAGTGTTGTGATGTAAAGGTGGAGACGTGTAGTGTGTGGTCATTCGCTCAGTGTTGTGATGTAAAGGGGGAGACGTGTAGTGTGTGGTCATTCGCTCAGTGTTGTGATGTAAAGGGGGAGACGTGTAGTGTGTGGTCATTCGCTCAGTGTTGTGATGTGATGTAAAGGGGGAGACGTGTAGTGTGTGGTCATTCGCTCAGTGTTGTGATGTAAAGGGGGAGACGTGTAGTGTGTGGTCATTCGCTCAGTGTTGTGATGTAAAGGGGGAGACGTGTCGTGTGTGGTCATTCGCTCAGTGTTGTGTTGTGATGTAAAGGGGGAGACGTGTAGTGTGTGGTCATTCGCTCAGTGTTGTGTTGTGATGTAAAGGGGGAGACGTGTAGTGTGTGGTCATTCGCTCAGTGTTGTGATGTAAAGGGGGAGACGTGTAGTGTGTGGTCATTCGCTCAGTGTTGTGATGTAAAGGGGGAGACGTGTAGTGTGTGGTCATTCGCTCAGTGTTGTGATGTAAAGGGGGAGACGTGTAGTGTGTGGTCATTCGCTCAGTGTTGTGATGTAAAGGGGGAGACGTGTAGTGTGTGGTCATTCGCTCAGTGTTGTGTTGTGTTGTAAAGGGGGAGACGTGTAGTGTGTGGTCATTCGCTCAGTGTTGTGTTGTAAAGGGGGAGACGTGTCGTGTGTGGTCATTCGCTCAGTGTTGTGATGTAAAGGGGGAGACGTGTAGTGTGTGGTCATTCGCTCAGTGTTGTGTTGTAAAGGGGGAGACGTGTAGTGTGTGGTCATTCGCTCAGTGTTGTGTTGTGATGTAAAGGGGGAGACGTGTAGTGTGTGGTCATTCAGCTCAGTGTTGTGTTGTAAAGGGGGAGACGTGTAGTGTGTGGTCATTCAGCTCAGTGCTGTGATGTAAAGGGGGAGACGTGTAGTGTGTGGTCATTCAGCTCAGTGTTGTGTTGTAAAGGGGGAGACGTGTAGTGTGTGGTCATTCAGCTCAGTGTTGTGATGTAAAGGGGGAGACGTGTAGTGTGTGGTCATTCGCTCAGTGTTGTGATGTAAAGGGGGAGACGTGTCGTGTGTGGTCATTCAGCTCAGTGTTGTGATGTAAAGGGGGAGACGTGTAGTGTGTGGTCATTCGCTCAGTGTTGTGATGTAAAGGGGGAGACGTGTAGTGTGTGGTCATTCAGCTCAGTGTTGTGTTGTAAAGGGGGAGACGTGTAGTGTGTGGTCATTCAGCTCAGTGTTGTGATGTGATGTAAAGGGGGAGACGTGTAGTGTGTGGTCATTCAGCTCAGTGTTGTGTTGTAAAGGGGGAGACGTGTAGTGTGTGGTCATTCGCTCAGTGTTGTGATGTGATGTAAAGGGGGAGACGTGTAGTGTGTGGTCATTCGCTCAGTGTTGTGTTGTGATGTAAAGGGGGAGACGTGTAGTGTGTGGTCATTCGCTCAGTGTTGTGATGTAAAGGGGGAGACGTGTAGTGTGTGGTCATTCGCTCAGTGTTGTGTTGTGATGTAAAGGGGGAGACGTGTAGTGTGTGGTCATTCGCTCAGTGTTGTGATGTAAAGGGGGAGACGTGTAGTGTGTGGTCATTCAGCTCAGTGTTGTGTTGTGATGTAAAGGGGGAGACGTGTAGTGTGTGGTCATTCGCTCAGTGTTGTGTTGTAAAGGGGGAGACGTGTAGTGTGTGGTCATTCAGCTCAGTGTTGTGTTGTAAAGGGGGAGACGTGTAGTGTGTGGTCATTCGCTCAGTGTTGTGATGTAAAGGGGGAGACGTGTAGTGTGTGGTCATTCGCTCAGTGTTGTGTTGTGATGTAAAGGGGGAGACGTGTAGTGTGTGGTCATTCAGCTCAGTGTTGTGTTGTGTTGTAAAGGGGGAGACGTGTAGTGTGTGGTCATTCGCTCAGTGTTGTGATGTAAAGGGGGAGACGTGTAGTGTGTGGTCATTCAGCTCAGTGTTGTGATGTGATGTAAAGGGGGAGACGTGTAGTGTGTGGTCATTCAGCTCAGTGTTGTGTTGTAAAGGGGGAGACGTGTAGTGTGTGGTCATTCAGCTCAGTGTTGTGATGTGATGTAAAGGGGGAGACGTGTAGTGTGTGGTCATTCGCTCAGTGTTGTGATGTGATGTAAAGGGGGAGACGTGTAGTGTGTGGTCATTCGCTCAGTGTTGTGTTGTGATGTAAAGGGGGAGACGTGTAGTGTGTGGTCATTCGCTCAGTGTTGTGTTGTGATGTAAAGGGGGAGACGTGTAGTGTGTGGTCATTCGCTCAGTGTTGTGATGTAAAGGGGGAGACGTGTAGTGTGTGGTCATTCAGCTCAGTGTTGTGTTGTGATGTAAAGGGGGAGACGTGTAGTGTGTGGTCATTCGCTCAGTGTTGTGTTGTGATGTAAAGGGGGAGACGTGTAGTGTGTGGTCATTCAGCTCAGTGTTGTGTTGTGTTGTAAAGGGGGAGACGTGTAGTGTGTGGTCATTCGCTCAGTGTTGTGATGTAAAGGGGGAGACGTGTAGTGTGTGGTCATTCAGCTCAGTGTTGTGATGTGATGTAAAGGGGGAGACGTGTAGTGTGTGGTCATTCGCTCAGTGTTGTGTTGTGATGTAAAGGGGGAGACGTGTAGTGTGTGGTCATTCGCTCAGTGATGTGATGTAAAGGGGGAGACGTGTAGTGTGTGGTCATTCGCTCAGTGTTGTGTTGTAAAGGGGGAGACGTGTAGTGTGTGGTCATTCGCTCAGTGTTGTGTTGTAAAGGGGGAGACGTGTAGTGTGTGGTCATTCGCTCAGTGTTGTGATGTAAAGGGGGAGACGTGTAGTGTGTGGTCATTCGCTCAGTGTTGTGTTGTGATGTAAAGGGGGAGACGTGTAGTGTGTGGTCGTTCGCTCAGTGTTGTGATGTAAAGGGGGAGACGTGTCGTGTGTGGTCATTCGCTCAGTGTTGTGTTGTGATGTAAAGGGGGAGACGTGTAGTGTGTGGTCGTTCGCTCAGTGTTGTGATGTAAAGGGGGAGACGTGTAGTGTGTGGTCATTCGCTCAGTGTTGTGTTGTAAAGGGGGAGACGTGTAGTGTGTGGTCATTCGCTCAGTGTTGTGTTGTGATGTAAAGGGGGAGACGTGTAGTGTGTGGTCGTTCGCTCAGTGTTGTGATGTAAAGGGGGAGACGTGTCGTGTGTGGTCATTCGCTCAGTGTTGTGATGTAAAGGGGGAGACGTGTAGTGTGTGGTCATTCAGCTCAGTGTTGTGTTGTGATGTAAAGGGGGAGACGTGTAGTGTGTGGTCGTTCGCTCAGTGTTGTGTTGTAAAGGGGGAGACGTGTAGTGTGTGGTCATTCGCTCAGTGTTGTGATGTAAAGGGGGAGACGTGTAGTGTGTGGTCATTCGCTCAGTGTTGTGTTGTAAAGGGGGAGACGTGTAGTGTGTGGTCATTCAGCTCAGTGTTGTGATGTAAAGGGGGAGACGTGTAGTGTGTGGTCATTCGCTCAGTGTTGTGTTGTGATGTAAAGGGGGAGACGTGTAGTGTGTGGTCATTCAGCTCAGTGTTGTGTTGTGATGTAAAGGGGGAGACGTGTAGTGTGTGGTCATTCGCTCAGTGTTGTGTTGTGATGTAAAGGGGGAGACGTGTAGTGTGTGGTCATTCGCTCAGTGTTGTGATGTAAAGGGGGAGACGTGTAGTGTGTGGTCATTCGCTCAGTGTTGTGTTGTGATGTAAAGGGGGAGACGTGTAGTGTGTGGTCATTCGCTCAGTGTTGTGTTGTGATGTAAAGGGGGAGACGTGTAGTGTGTGGTCATTCGCTCAGTGTTGTGATGTAAAGGGGGAGACGTGTCGTGTGTGGTCATTCGCTCAGTGTTGTGATGTAAAGGGGGAGACGTGTAGTGTGTGGTCATTCAGCTCAGTGTTGTGTTGTAAAGGGGGAGACGTGTAGTGTGTGGTCATTCGCTCAGTGCTGTGATGTAAAGGGGGAGACGTGTAGTGTGTGGTCATTCGCTCAGTGTTGTGATGTAAAGGGGGAGACGTGTAGTGTGTGGTCATTCGCTCAGTGTTGTGTTGTGATGTAAAGGGGGAGACGTGTAGTGTGTGGTCATTCGCTCAGTGTTGTGATGTAAAGGGGGAGACGTGTAGTGTGTGGTCATTCGCTCAGTGTTGTGTTGTCTTGTAAAGGGGGAGACGTGTAGTGTGTGGTCATTCGCTCAGTGTTGTGATGTAAAGGGGGAGACGTGTAGTGTGTGGTCATTCGCTCAGTGTTGTGATGTAAAGGGGGAGACGTGTAGTGTGTGGTCATTCGCTCAGTGCTGTGATGTAAAGGGGGAGACGTGTAGTGTGTGGTCATTCGCTCAGTGTTGTGTTGTGATGTAAAGGGGGAGACGTGTAGTGTGTGGTCATTCAGCTCAGTGTTGTGATGTAAAGGGGGAGACGTGTCGTGTGTGGTCATTCAGCTCAGTGTTGTGTTGTAAAGGGGGAGACGTGTAGTGTGTGGTCATTCGCTCAGTGTTGTGATGTAAAGGGGGAGACGTGTAGTGTGTGGTCATTCGCTCAGTGTTGTGATGTAAAGGGGGAGACGTGTAGTGTGTGGTCATTCGCTCAGTGTTGTGTTGTAAAGGGGGAGACGTGTAGTGTGTGGTCATTCGCTCAGTGTTGTGATGTAAAGGGGGAGACGTGTAGTGTGTGGTCATTCAGCTCAGTGTTGTGATGTAAAGGGGGAGACGTGTAGTGTGTGGTCATTCGCTCAGTGTTGTGATGTAAAGGGGGAGACGTGTAGTGTGTGGTCATTCGCTCAGTGTTGTGATGTAAAGGGGGAGACGTGTAGTGTGTGGTCATTCGCTCAGTGTTGTGATGTAAAGGGGGAGACGTGTAGTGTGTGGTCATTCGCTCAGTGTTGTGATGTAAAGGGGGAGACGTGTAGTGTGTGGTCATTCAGCTCAGTGTTGTGTTGTGATGTAAAGGGGGAGACGTGTAGTGTGTGGTCATTCGCTCAGTGTTGTGTTGTGATGTAAAGGGGGAGACGTGTAGTGTGTGGTCATTCAGCTCAGTGTTGTGTTGTGTTGTAAAGGGGGAGACGTGTAGTGTGTGGTCATTCGCTCAGTGTTGTGATGTAAAGGGGGAGACGTGTAGTGTGTGGTCATTCGCTCAGTGTTGTGATGTAAAGGGGGAGACGTGTAGTGTGTGGTCATTCGCTCAGTGTTGTGTTGTAAAGGGGGAGACGTGTAGTGTGTGGTCATTCGCTCAGTGTTGTGTTGTAAAGGGGGAGACGTGTAGTGTGTGGTCATTCGCTCAGTGTTGTGATGTAAAGGGGGAGACGTGTAGTGTGTGGTCATTCGCTCAGTGTTGTGATGTAAAGGGGGAGACGTGTAGTGTGTGGTCATTCGCTCAGTGCTGTGTTGTAAAGGGGGAGACGTGTAGTGTGTGGTCATTCGCTCAGTGTTGTGATGTAAAGGGGGAGACGTGTAGTGTGTGGTCATTCGCTCAGTGTTGTGATGTAAAGGGGGAGACGTGTAGTGTGTGGTCATTCGCTCAGTGCTGTGTTGTAAAGGGGGAGACGTGTAGTGTGTGGTCATTCGCTCAGTGTTGTGATGTAAAGGGGGAGACGTGTAGTGTGTGGTCATTCGCTCAGTGTTGTGATGTAAAGGGGGAGACGTGTAGTGTGTGGTCATTCGCTCAGTGTTGTGTTGTGATGTAAAGGGGGAGACGTGTAGTGTGTGGTCATTCGCTCAGTGTTGTGATGTAAAGGGGGAGACGTGTAGTGTGTGGTCATTCGCTCAGTGTTGTGATGTAAAGGGGGAGACGTGTAGTGTGTGGTCATTCGCTCAGTGTTGTGTTGTGATGTAAAGGGGGAGACGTGTAGTGTGTGGTCATTCGCTCAGTGTTGTGATGTAAAGGGGGAGACGTGTAGTGTGTGGTCATTCGCTCAGTGTTGTGATGTAAAGGGGGAGACGTGTAGTGTGTGGTCATTCGCTCAGTGTTGTGATGTAAAGGGGGAGACGTGTAGTGTGTGGTCATTCGCTCAGTGTTGTGTTGTGATGTAAAGGGGGAGACGTGTAGTGTGTGGTCATTCGCTCAGTGTTGTGATGTAAAGGGGGAGACGTGTAGTGTGTGGTCATTCAGCTCAGTGTTGTGATGTAAAGGGGGAGACGTGTAGTGTGTGGTCATTCGCTCAGTGTTGTGATGTAAAGGGGGAGACGTGTAGTGTGTGGTCATTCGCTCAGTGTTGTGATGTAAAGGGGGAGACGTGTAGTGTGTGGTCATTCGCTCAGTGTTGTGATGTAAAGGGGGAGACGTGTAGTGTGTGGTCATTCGCTCAGTGTTGTGATGTAAAGGGGGAGACGTGTAGTGTGTGGTCATTCGCTCAGTGTTGTGTTGTGATGTAAAGGGGGAGACGTGTAGTGTGTGGTCATTCGCTCAGTGTTGTGTTGTGATGTAAAGGGGGAGACGTGTAGTGTGTGGTCATTCGCTCAGTGTTGTGTTGTGATGTAAAGGGGGAGACGTGTAGTGTGTGGTCATTCAGCTCAGTGTTGTGTTGTGTTGTAAAGGGGGAGACGTGTAGTGTGTGGTCATTCGCTCAGTGTTGTGATGTAAAGGGGGAGACGTGTAGTGTGTGGTCATTCGCTCAGTGTTGTGATGTAAAGGGGGAGACGTGTAGTGTGTGGTCATTCGCTCAGTGTTGTGTTGTAAAGGGGGAGACGTGTAGTGTGTGGTCATTCGCTCAGTGTTGTGTTGTAAAGGGGGAGACGTGTCGTGTGTGGTCATTCGCTCAGTGTTGTGATGTAAAGGGGGAGACGTGTAGTGTGTGGTCATTCGCTCAGTGCTGTGTTGTAAAGGGGGAGACGTGTAGTGTGTGGTCATTCGCTCAGTGTTGTGATGTAAAGGGGGAGACGTGTAGTGTGTGGTCATTCGCTCAGTGTTGTGATGTAAAGGGGGAGACGTGTAGTGTGTGGTCATTCGCTCAGTGTTGTGATGTAAAGGGGGAGACGTGTAGTGTGTGGTCATTCGCTCAGTGTTGTGTTGTGATGTAAAGGGGGAGACGTGTAGTGTGTGGTCATTCGCTCAGTGTTGTGATGTAAAGGGGGAGACGTGTAGTGTGTGGTCATTCGCTCAGTGTTGTGATGTAAAGGGGGAGACGTGTAGTGTGTGGTCATTCGCTCAGTGTTGTGTTGTGATGTAAAGGGGGAGACGTGTAGTGTGTGGTCATTCGCTCAGTGTTGTGATGTAAAGGGGGAGACGTGTAGTGTGTGGTCATTCGCTCAGTGCTGTGATGTAAAGGGGGAGACGTGTAGTGTGTGGTCATTCGCTCAGTGCTGTGATGTAAAGGGGGAGACGTGTAGTGTGTGGTCATTCGCTCAGTGTTGTGATGTAAAGGGGGAGACGTGTAGTGTGTGGTCATTCGCTCAGTGTTGTGATGTAAAGGGGGAGACGTGTAGTGTGTGGTCATTCGCTCAGTGTTGTGATGTAAAGGGGGAGACGTGTAGTGTGTGGTCATTCGCTCAGTGTTGTGTTGTGATGTAAAGGGGGAGACGTGTAGTGTGTGGTCATTCGCTCAGTGTTGTGATGTAAAGGGGGAGACGTGTAGTGTGTGGTCATTCGCTCAGTGCTGTGATGTAAAGGGGGAGACGTGTAGTGTGTGGTCATTCGCTCAGTGCTGTGATGTAAAGGGGGAGACGCTGGGGGTGAGATTGGTCCTCGCCAGACGCACAAAATGGACTCGTAACCAATTGGAAGCTAGTATTAAACCACATCCCATTTTCTATTCTGTTGCAAGAGAAAATCGGGCAGAGTGTAAAAGGAGGGCTTCCGATTTATTACAAACCCATTTTGCTCGACTGGCGAGGACCAATTTCACCCCCCCCCCCCCACCGCCGGCTGTGCTCATTCGTTCAGCTCAACGAGAACTTTCAACACAATAACCTGACGACACGATAAGTGCTTAGCATTTAGATTCAAATTATAATGACCAGCGTACAGTTACTGTACCAATAAGAACAGGAGGTGGATCCGGAGAGATTATTCCCAGAGAATTGTGAGCCTCTGGAATATGTTGCCGGCTGGTGTGGTGGGTGCTGACTCTCCCTTTTCAAGAGGGAGCTGCACTGGTTCCTGACTGGGGCAGAGATCACATCATATAGAAGGTAAGTGCCTTTATAGATAACACTTGGTCTATGTCATCTCCTGGTCTGGTTTCGATCGCCTGACAGGGTCGGAGAGGAATTTTCCCAGAGTATTTATTGGCCCTGGGTTTTTTTCTGTGGCTTTTGTGTCTCTCCCAGGTAATTACATGGCTGAGGGGTTGGGGAGGATGGGGGAGGGGGTGGGGGCGAGGCCCATCATGGTGTGGGGCAGGTTTGATGGACCAGCTGGTCTTTTCCTGCCCGTCAATTTCGTATGTTCGTACATGGCAGTGAGAGACACCAACGAAATAAAAGACTATACGAGACATAGTTTTATTCATTCTCGGGATGTGGACATCGCTGGCAAGGCCGGCATTTATTGCCCATTCCTAGTTGCCCTGAGAAGGTGGCGGTGGGCCTTCTTCTTGAAACTGTTTGATACAACTGAGTGGCTTGCTGGACCACTTCAGAGGGCATTTAAGAGTCAACCATGTTGGTGTGGAACTGGTGTCACTTTTAGGCCAGACCGGGTAAAGAACAGCAGGTTTCCTAAAGGACATTAGTGAACCAGTTGGGTTTTTATGACAATCCGACAGCTTCATGGTCAGATTTTTTTTTTAAAAAAAGCTCAAATTCTCAAACTGCCATGGTGGGATATGAACTGATATTCTCTGCACTAGTACGCCTCAGCAGTACTAATCTAATAACATACCCACTCTGCTACCGTACCCCTAGTGTGTGCAGTTCAACATCTCTGGATTACTAGTCCAGTAACATAACCACTACACTAACGTATCCTGTTATTACGGTGGCAGGTTTAACACCTGATCTGATTCCAATTAAGTATATAAATATTAAGAATAAAGCCATTGTAGAATCTTATCTCAGAGGATCCTTTCAAACAGTACGGGTTCAGTTCACGTGCCCTCGTTCAAAGGACTGTCACGTACTTTTTGATGGGGACGGAAAATCCTATTTTTTAGCTAACTAAACACCAATGGCACTTGAAAGGCTCTTTTGTTCAAACCTATACTGTGTTCATGCTTCACCACTGAACCAATTAACAGCAAAGGGGAGAGAAACAGACCTCGGATTGGAGATAAATGTCAAATTCCCCTGTGAACTCTGAATCTTTAAAGGGTGCCCTTTTCCGTTATTTATTTCAGAACTTTCTTTTCCCCATGTTATAATTCCGCATGCTTTTCAGATTAAAAGCTGACTGATATTTTGTACTTTTCCTTTATTAAATTATTCTGTGTTTGGTATTGTTTCCAAATATCATAACTGACAGACTGTGTGATGGCAACCAGAACACACACTGATCAAAATATTGCTTCATCTTTTTATTGCCTGGGGAAATCGGAATATTAATGAATAACATTTTTCTCACAGCGGTGAAAGAAATGGCATCAAATCAATCCTAGTGCAGCTCCCGTTCAAATTTTCTTTCCAACGTCTCCTGCTTTATTTGACGGATTGTCTTATTCTGCCTGCATCTCACTTTTTGAGCATGGGCCTCCCAGCCCCCGCGTCCCCCTCCCTCCCTCCCAGCCCCCGCATCCCCCTCCATCCCAGAGCTTAGGGCCTAGACAGCTGAAGACACGGCCGCCAATGGTTGACTTCGGTCCCCGCCACAAACTCCGTTCCCTAGCCACCGACTCCATGCCACTCTCTGAGGCTGAACCAGACTGTTCGCAACCTTGGTGTCCTATGTGACCCTAAGTTGAGCTTCCCACCCCAAATCAGCTCCATCGCCAAGATGGTGATGTGCAAGAGGCCAAAATTGGAGGAGCACAGAGACCACAGAGGGTTGTCGGGTTGGAGGAGGTTACAGAGATAGGGAGGGGCAAGGCCATGGAGGGGTTTGAAAACAAGGATGAGAAATTTAAAAGCAAGGCATTCCTGGACCGGGAGCCAATGTAGGTCAGTAAGCACAGAGTGAATAGGTGAATGGGACTTGGTGCGAGTTAGGATATGGGCAGTGGAGTTTTCGATGAGCTCAAGTTTATGGAGGGTGGAGGATTGGAGGCCGGCCAGAAGAGCAATGCATTAGTCAAATCTAGAGGTAACAAAGGCATGGATGAGGGTTTCAGCAGCAGATGAGCTGAGGCAGGGCGGAGACGGGCGATGTCACGGAGGTGGAAGTAGACAGTCTTGGTGATGGAGCTGATATGGGGTTGGAAGCTCATCTGAGGTTGGAAGCTCATCGGAGGGTCAAATGGGACGCCAAGGTTGTGAACGGTTTGGTTCAGCCTCAAGCAGTGGCCAGGGAGAGGGACTGAGTCAGTGGCTAGGGAACGGAGTTTGTGGCAAATGTACGGAGTCGTACAACACCAGGTTATAGTCCAACAGCTTTATTTGAAATCACAAGCTTTCGGAGCTTTGCTCCTTCGTCAGGTCACTCACTCACCTGACGAAGGAGGAAAGCTCCGAAAGTTTGTGATTTCAAATAAAGCTGTTGGACTATAACCTGGTGTTGTACGACTCCGTACATTTGTCCACCCCAGTCCATCACCGGCATCTCCACATCACGAGTTTGTGGCAGACACCAAAGACAATGGCTTCAGTCTTCCCAATATTTAGTTGGAGGAAATTTTTAACTCAAGTCAAGCAGTGTGACAAATCAGAGACAGTGGAGGGGTCAAGAGAGGTGGTGGTAAAGTAAAGCTGGGGGTCGTCAGCGTACATGTGGAACCTGACACTGTGTTTTCGGATGACATCGCCGAGAGGCAGCATGTAGATGAGAAATAGGAGGGGGCCAAGGATAGATCCTCGGAGGACTCCACAGGTAACGGTGCGGGAGCGGGAAGAGAAGCCATTGCAGGTGATTCTCTGGCTATGACTGGATAGATAGGAATGGAACCAGGCGAGCGCAGCCCACCCAGCTGGACAAGGGAGGAGAGACATTGGAGAAGGATGGTGTGGTCAGACGTGTCAAAGGCTGCAGACAGATCGAGAAGGATGAGGAAGGATAGTTTACCATCGTCACAGTCACATAGGATGTCATTAGTGAATTTGATAAGGGCCGTTTCAGTGCTGTGCGAAAACCTGGTTGGAGGGATTCAAAGGTGGAGTTGCGGGAAAAACGGGCACGGATTTGGGAGGTGACAACACGTTCAAGGACTTGAGAGGAAAGGGAGGTTGGAGATGGGGCTGTAGTTTGCAAGGTCAGAGGGGTCAAGGGTGGGGTTTTTGAGGAGGGATGTGATGACGGCAGTTTTGAAGGGGAAGGGGACAGTACCTGAGGAGAGGGAACCGTTAACAATACCAGCTAACATGGAGGGCCAAGAAGGGAAGTTAAGCTCGAAGAGGGCATGAGGGGAGATAGGAGAGAAAGATCGAGTTCAGGGCTAGGGCAGGGGGGGAACCATAGGGGAAGTTTGGCTTGGTGGGCTATGGGAAGGGAGGGAAGCGGCAGAAGTAGCTGGATAGATGGTCTCAATATTAGCGACAAAGAAGTCCATGAGCTCCTCACACTTATTGGAGGTGATAATGGATGACCCTGGAATCGTGAGCAGTTTTGGCGGAGGAGAGCTGGACCCCATAGTGCTTTATGTGGTCCAGCCAGATCCGGCGATGAATGGCTAAACCAGGTGTCCGCCATAATCGTTCAAATCTGCGTTCCTTGGACTTAAGCGAGCAGAGATGAGGGCCGTACCGGGGGGAATGACCAGGATGAGAGAAAGTAATGGTTTTAATGAACACAAGGGCATCAAAGGTGGAGGTGAGGGTGTAATTGAGCAGATCGGTAGCTGCAGAAATGTCGTGGTGAATGGAGGGCCAAAGGCAAGTCACAAAGTAAGTGACTCGGAGGAGAGTTTTTTTCCAGAGGCGGACACAGAAGGAAGTGGGTTTGGGAGGGGGGAGGGGGATGTGGATGGAGAGGGATACAAGGAAGTGATCAGAGATGGCCTTATCCGTGATTGACACGATGGGAGTAGAGAGGCCATGTGAGGTGGCAAGGTCGAGGGGGAGGCCGTGAATATGGGTAGGGGAATTTATTTGGAGGGAGAGATTAAGGGAGGATAGGACAGCAGTGAACTCAGAGGAGAGAGCGTATGATGAGTTGCGATGGAGGTTGAAATCATCGATGGTGAGATGTCACTTGGTGCAGAGGCTGAGGGAGGAAAGCAGTGAAGATATTTCAGTGAGAAACTTGGCACGGTACTTGGGTGGGCGGAAGAGAACAAGGATTTTAAAGGAGAGGTGAGAGGGGCGGAACAAGGTGAAATGCTCAAGGGAGGAGAAGGTGCCAGAGGAATAGGGGGACAGACCAGGGTGTGATTTGGTGATAAAGACCACACCACCACCGCGGCTGTCACCCATCGACCAATTTCCAACAAGGCCATGATGTCGATGCAATCATCCACAATAAGCTCATGGATGGCAAGGGCCGTGTTCATAAGTGAATGGACATTCTGGAGGGAGATGCAGAGAGTGGCGGTGATAACTGATCCGCTGGCAGAGTCCCCAGGGTCAACGCTGGGAGGGGTGAGTGGGACGGGAAGAAGATTGGAAAGATTAGCCCCCAGCGGGCGTGTCTCTCCCTCCCCAGCCCACACGTCCTCCTCCCTCCCGGCCCAAGCGTCCCCCTCCCTCCCGGCCCGTGTGCAGGTACTGATCAGCCATGATCTGACTGAATGGCAGAACAGGCGCAAAGGGCTGAATGGCTTCTTCCTGTTCCTATGTTCCATGATTTCACTGTTGTTGGTCATTTGTTGTGAGCATCATTGAGCATCAACAACATACAACGCACTCACACTCAAGCCTCTGCACTCACACTCAAGCCTCTGCACTCACACTGACTGCCAGTGCTGAAAAACAGCCAAAACTGAAACAAAAAATTCCATGGTTCATTTGACTGACTGACCTGAACTGAATTGTGACACTGATTCTAAAAAAGGATAATTCTTTTGTATCAGATTTATGAAGTACAGCAGCATTTATTAATGGGTCGTAATGAAAACATTGTTAACAAAATAACAAACTAACATACAGGAGGACTAAGGTATGATTTTGGATAGCTGGATTCCACTATCATCCCAGCCGCTTGTTATCCAGACATAGAATTAATCCACTTGAGAAAGCGTGATAGAACGGTGTCTGTTTTCTTGAATAGCACAAGAAAGAGAAAATGTTGCAATGTCCTAATGGAAGTCAGTGACATTTACCTAGTTCAGGCCTCCCCAGGGACACTTATAGAAGGTTCAACCTCACAGACTGAGCTCTATAATTACAGAAATTATGAAATTACACACCCAGTCTGCAAGTTTATTAATGTTATCTTGCATTTTAAATCATTCTTCCTTTGTATTAACTACACTCCCCAATTTAGTGTCATCCGCAAATTTTAAAATTGTATTTCCGATTCCCAAATCCAAATTGTTGATATAAATTTTGAACAACAGTGGTCCCAGCACTGATCCTTGTGGAACACCACTTCTCATCTTTTGCCAGCCTGTGTAGCTACCCTTAACTCTACTCTCTGTTTTCTGTTTTATAGCCAGCTTGCTATCCATTCTGCTACCTGTTCCCTGACTCCACATGCCCTGATCTTAGTCATGAGTCTGCAATGTGGTACCTTATCGAAGGCCTTTTGAAAATCCAAATATATTACATCTACTACAATACCCGTGTCTACTCTTTCTGCTACTTCTTCAAAGAATTCAATAAGGTTGGTCAAGCATGACCTTCCCTTCTGAAATCCGTGCTGACTATTCTTTATTACATTTTCATTTTCTAGGTTTTTTTCTATTACATCTTTGAGTAAAGATTTCAGTATCTTTCCTACCACCGACATTAAGCTAATTGGACTTGTTCTATCTCCCTTTTTAAATATAGGAATAACATTATCTGTCCGCCAGTCCTCTGGCACTATTCCCTTTTCTAGTGAATTTTTATATTATATATATATATATATATAAAATAGTGCCTCTGCTATCTCTTCCTTGACTTTTTAATATGCGCGGATGCAATCCATCCGGACCAAGGGTTTTATCCTCTCTAAGTTTGATTAGTTTATCAATTATCTCCCTCCTTTCTATTTTAAATGTCTTTATATCTTTCTTGATCTCCTCTTCTAATGTCATGCCCACCATGTTAGTCTCCCTAAATACTGAGGCAAAGTAACTATTCAATATTTCTGCCATTTCACTGTCATTACCTGTGAGTTTATCTTGTACATCCCTTAATGGCCCTATCCCGATCTTGATTTTTCTTTTGTCATTTATGTGTCTGTAGAATACTTTACTACTTCTTTTTATATTCCTTGATAATTTAATTTCATTGTTGTGTTTTGCTTTCCTAATTGTTTTTTTTGACATCTTTCCTAATCTCTTCGTATTCCCTTTTGTCATCCTCTCCTTTATTGTCTATTATAACTAGAGTATGACTTTTTCTTTAGTTTCAATTTTACCCTTATCTCTTTATTCATCCATGGTGTTTCATTATTGGATAGTTTGTTCTTGTTTTTTTTTTTAAGAGGAATATATTTCTCCTGAATTCTATTGATCACCGTTTTAAATATTTCCCACTGCTGGTCCAGCTCTTTGTCAATTTTCTTCCAGTTTACCTTCCCTAGTTCCAGTCTCATCCCCTCAAAATTAGCTTTATTCCAATCTTTAACTTTGGTCGTTGTCTTACTTATGTCTTTCTCAATCACTATTTTAAACCTTATTATGTTATGATTGCTTTGCCTAGATGTTCCCCTGATGAGAGAATTGGTTGCAAATGTTGGCATGGCTGTGACTGATTTTCCAGTCATTAAAATTCAAGGGAACAACAAATCTCCAATCTGTGCTCCCACTGAGTGAAGCTTTGTGCTTGGAGCCTTACCTTGCAAAATGTTCCTTATTACTCTAACTCAGTCACGTGTACTTGATGTTTTTTTGCCAAGTTTTATGTTTTAGGGGAAAACTAGAACTAGCTAGTCCTGATATTTTCAATACCTGTATCCACAAAATTTAGGTACTTAATGCCTACTACAAACAAGAACTATTGATGAGGAAAGCATTCTGTTTCCATGCTTTCTTGACACCAATTTGAACACAGCAAGGTCCCACAAGCTTAAGTGAGACAGATGAGCAGGTTTTTTTTTTGGTGGTGTTGGTTGAGGGACCAATGTTGGCCAGGAAATCAGGAGAACCCCCCAGCTCTTCTTCGAATAGTCCCATGGATCTTTTACATCCACCTGTTTAACGTTTTATCCAAAAGACGGCACCTCAGACAGTGCAGAACTCCCTCAGTACTGCACTGGAGTGGTAGCCTAGATTATGTGCTCAAGACTCTGGAATGGGGCTTGAACTCATGATCTATTGACTCAGGGGTGAGAGTGCTACCGACTGAGCCACGGCCACCAAAATGGCAACTAAAAAAAATTAAAACCCATTAAAAAAAAATCGCAGGAACCTAAGATTGAAAAGTGGACAATTCCTGGAAACATGATTTTGGTTGGCAAGAATAAACAGAGGCAGCCAATCCTGACCTACAACAATTATGCTCTAACATTTCTCGAAATGCTGAAAGGCTTATTGATGTAGCGGTGAATATTTGTGCAAAAAAAGGCTCAATGGAAAATTTGTCAACTAGGACCTGAGCAGATTAGTAGCCACTGTGATGGACAAATGCTAGCAAACCTCCGGTGAAAGAGGTCCCCCCACCCCCTCACAAACTATGTAAGTCTAGCAGGAAGTCAGGGAAAGAAGCAACACATTGTTTTATTTTGTAAGAGAAATTGCACTTGAAGAGATGATAATAGTTCCAGACTCGACTATTCCAATCCCCTCCCAACTATCCTCCAACATCCATTAACTTGAGCTCCTCCAAAACTCCGCCGCACCAAGTCCCATCCGCACATTGCTCCTGTGCTCGCTGACCTACATTAGCTCCTGGTCCCCTTCAACACAAATTCAAAATTTTCATCTTTGTCTTCCAATCCCTCCATGGCCTTGCCCCTCCCTATCTCTATAACCTCCTCCTGTCCTACAATCCTTCTTGAACTCTGCGTTCCTCCAACTCTGGCCTTTTGTGCATCCCCCACTTCCTTCACCCACCACCTCTCTCTCCTCCTTTAAGACCTTCATTAAAACCTACCTCTTTGACCAAGATTTTAGTCACCCCTCCTAATATCTCCTTCTTCGGCTCGGTGTCAATTTTTGTCTGATTACACTTTTGTGAAGCACATTGGGACGTTTTCATACATTAAAGGCACTATTTAAACACAAGTTGTTGTTAATACCTTGCTAAGCTTTTCCACTAGTACAAAAATCAATCTGCTTCTCTTTTTATAAAGTAATGGTGTATAACATTTTAAGAGGACAATTACCAAGAGAATGCTTTCAAGTGAAGTTGGAGTAGATTCATTGGGGCCAAGCTATGCTCTAGTGGAGTTTCTACACTGTACTATATGGAAAAGATGTGTCATTGATAGATCTGGGGGAGAATGCACAATGACAAAGGAAATATCAGAGAACAATTGGTATTACTTGGAAACAGCAAGACTTCAGTGTACTGCTTGCATGTTCTTGTGCTATGAATTTATTCCCCTTAGTGATTTGCTGTATTGTTTGAGTTAGTTCCTATTAACAGATTGCTGCATAATGGCGTTCACTTAACACAAATAGTTACTGAACAGGAATTTGAACTGAGGGATTGTTCCAGTTTGTGCCCTGTTCTGATGAAAGGTCATCGACCAGAGAACATTGACCCCTCCTTCCTCTCTCCTCAGATGTCGCCAGGACCTGCTGAGTGTTTCCGGCATTTCCTGTTTTTATTTCAGATTTCTAGTATCTGCATTATTTTGCATTTTGTGCCCTATAGTAGGGACAACAACTTGCATTTATATAGCGCCTTTAACATAGTAAAACATCCCAAGGCCCTTCATAGGACCGTTATGAAACAAAATTTGACACCGAGCCACATAAGGAGATATTAGGTCAGGTGCTTGGTCAAAGAGGTAGGTTTTAAGGAGCGTCATAAAGGAGGAGAGAGGTAGAGAGAGGATTGGGGAGGGAATTCCAGAGTTTAGGGCACAGGCAGCTGATGGCATGGCCGCCAATGGCGAAGCGATTCAAATCGGGGATGCGTAAGAGGCAAGAATTGGAGGAATGCAGAGATCTCGGAGTGTTGTAGTGCTAAAGGAGGTTACAGAGATAGGGAGGGGCGAGGCCATGGAGGGATTTGAAAACAAGGATGAGAATTTTAAAATCGAGGCGTTCCCGGAGCCAATATAGGTCAGAGGGCACAGGGGTGATGGGTGAACGGGATTTAGTGCGAGTTAGGATAAGGGCAACAGAGTTTTGGATGAGCTCAAGTTTATGGAAAGCAGAAGATGGGAGGTCAGCCAGGAGAGCATTGGAATAGTCAAGTCTAGAGGTAACAAAGGCATGGATGAGAGTTTCAGCAGCAGATGAGCTGAGGCAGGGGTGGAGACGGGCAATTTAACACAGAGGTGGAAGCAGGCGGTCTTGATGATGGAGTGGATGTGTGGTTGGAAGCTCACCTCAGGGTCACATCAAAGAAGGAATTGTAGGAAAACCCGCAGAAAGCATTTTACTAAAGCTTACCTACAATCCTCCATTACCCCGACTGTAAAATGAAAGTTCAATTTGGGACACATTGTCCTGATTATCCTGGAGTAGTGAGTGGTTGTGGCAGAGGTGCTCGAGTCCTGATAGTACTTGATGTGATCCAGCCAGATGTGGCGATGGATGGCTATAGCAGATGTGCACCAGATATGCTCAATTTACGTCCCTCGGACATCACGGAGCAAAGATTGGAACCATACTGGGGGGGGGAACGACCAGGATGGGAGGGAATAAGAAAGAAGAAAGAATGAACTTGCATTTATATAGCGCCTTTCACAATCTCAAGAAGTCCCAAAGTGCTTTACAGCCAACAAAGTACTTTTGAAGTGTAGTCCCACAAACAGCAATGCGATAATGACCAGATAATCTGTTATTTTTAATGATGCTTGAGGGATGAACACTGGTCCGGACACTAGGGGAGTTCTCCACTACTCTTCTTTAAATAGTGCCGTGGAATCTTTTACATCTACCTGAGAGGACAGACGGGTCATCAGTTTAGCATCTCATCCGAAAGGGTAAAGGTTTTACTGAAGATGGGTATGAAAAGTTGAGGCAAGGAGTCGGAAACTAGTGATCTTTGTCCCAAAGGACCAACACGCTAACCCATAGAGCACACCATTCTACCATCAGAAGGATATCTTACATCCAGAGTTTCAACTCTGTTTATAGGACAGAGTCAAGGGAGATTTACTCCGCATTTATCATTATCATTTAATAAAAATTATCTCAAAGTGCTTCATTCTGACGCTTGAGGCTTACTTTTATGAGGCTCCCCTGCTAAACAGGAGCACGGCCCGCAGAATCATTCATTTTACATCTATCTCCGACTCACGACCCCGTCTTGCGAGGCTCCACGACGGGAGCCTCAACTCGCAAAATTACCCTTCAGCACCCGACTTGAGAGAGTTCCTTTCTCCAACACTCACACCTTGTTGAGCACAAGAACTTGGAAAGGAAGAAATGAGTCTCAAAAGAGAGCTTATGATCAGTTCAAAGTTCTGATGTTGCCATACATTGGACCACCAGAGAAGTGGGAGTCGTAGCAGCTGCTCTATTTACCGTTGCAGTTTTACGATGTGGTTTCTGTATTGTTAATCTTAATTATTTTATTGAAGCTAACATTTAAAAACATTAAATCTCCAGTGGCTGGTACATCTTTGCTGTAAAGTACCATGATGACACGACTTTGTTTAAAATACAGATTTATGGTGAATTTGCCGATAACGACACATTTTAAAATGAACTGAACCAAAAAAGGCCCCGAGTTTTTATAGCAAGCCTTTCTGACTAACAACTGACTCCTTCAGTCAAGATATTCCCCACTATATTGCCAATTGTGGGTCAGAGGTCTCCGTGTCACACTGATTACGATTCAAGAGGGAGAGCTTCGTCAATATGCAAGGCATTGACTGTGGGATTTAGTTCATATGTCAGAAAGAACTTGCATTTATATAGCGCCTATCGCGACATCAGGATGTCCCAAACACTTCACAACCAACATAGTACTTTTTGAAGTGTAGTCACTGATGTAATGTAGGAAATGCAGCAGCCAATTTGTGCACAGCAAGGTCCCACAAACAGCAATGAGATAATGAGTAGATAATCTGTTTTTAGTGATGTTGTTTGAGGGATAAATATTGGCCAAGACAACAGGGAGGACTCTCCTTATCCTCATCGAATCATGCTATGGGATCTTTAACATCTACCTGAGAGGTTTCTCTTTCTTGTGTGGGGTTAGGAGGACAGGCGGTGCTCCTCCGGGCCCCACAAGGAAAGTTTAGGCCTCCCCTACCCCGGGCCCCCCCACCATCTTCCCGATCGCGATATCTCCTGAAACCTCATTCCCGCGACTTTACTGAGTGTGGCGTGCTATCACTTCGAATACCACCTACAGCCTCCTACTGCCCAGCACTGCAGCTTCCTGTTGGTTTTGGGCGGGAGACTCATGGGGCCAATGCAACTAAGGACTGGGAGTTAAAACTGTTGAGTTCAGGATAGTTTGTCACCTGTTCCCCTCCGATTCCCGCCCCGAGTTAAATTCTGGGCTTTGGTGTGGGTAAGGACGATCTGCAGTGATTGGGGTGAGTTAGAGGTTATGTAGAGACCCCAAGAAGGGTGTTGTAGCAGACAAGCCTTGCAGTGATTAAGGAATTGAATGAGGGTTTCACTAGCAGTAGAGGGGAGACTGGAGCAGAGCAGCAATGTGGTGGAGCTGGAAGAAAGTGGTTTTGCTAACAGATCATATACAGCGTTAACATTTATATGTTAGATGTGGCATTAAAAGTAGATTTTGATCCACTCCCTCCACCACCACGTTCTGTGGCTGCCGTGTGTCCTATCTACAGGATGCACTGCAGCAACTCACCAAGGCTTCTTCGACAGCACCTCCCAAACCCACAACCTTCACCACTTAGAACGACAAGGGCAGCAGGTGCATGGGAACACAGTCAGCTTCAAGTTCCCCTCCAAGTTACACACCATCCCGACTTGGAAATATATCGCCATTCCATCATCGTCGCTGGGTCAAAATCCTGGAACTCCCTACCTAACAGCACACAGACTGCAATGGTTCAAGAAGGCAGCTCACCACCACCTTCTCAAGGGCACTTAGAGATGGACAATAAATGCCGGCCTTGCCAGCGACGCCCACATCCCGAGAATGAATTTTAAAAAAACAAATAAACTTGTAGCAGCAATACTGTTGGAATCTAATTAGTGGATTATTGACAAAGAAGACTTGCTCTATATATTACAAGGAGATTACTGTTACAATGCTAAAGCAGGCTTACTAGGTTAGGACGTATTACAAAAGACTGTCTCTGCCCTGTTATGCCATAAGCTCTGATATTGCACAGTTTGATTGTGACCGTCTACTGTATAAAACACCCACCTTAATAAACACCATTGAGAGAGCACAGGGGTTAATGCAGACGGATGCTCCCTTTCCCAAAGGAATCTGGGATAACAGATCTGATGGCACCGTTAAGATATGGGAAAGCCTGACCAACCTTATTTTTGGATGCTTCCTCAGAAGCATACCAATCACCGTGTGGCAGGATTTAAGTGGCACCGCGTGGAAGGCGGCAAGGCGGGGTGACCAACAGCTGAAGGAGCTTGTGTGGCCACCTTTGCCAAGACGCCACCAACCAGCTCTGCAGGCCCTGGCATTCCCGACCTGGCAACAGCCATGGGGAGTCACCTTCACTGGGCTGTGGGTCACCAAACATCCAGATGCAGAGCCTTGCACTCCGTGGCCGTGGCAACCATGCAACAACAACAACAAACAATTTGTATTTATATAGTGCCTTTAACATCGTTAAAAACGTCCCACAGCGTTTCACAGGAGCGATTATAGTCACAAATTGACACCAAGCACATAAAGAGATACTAAGGCAGGTAACCATAAGTTTGGTCATAGAGGTAGGTTTTAAGGAGCGTCTTAAAAGGAGGAGACAGAGATATAGAGAGGTGGAGAGGTTTAGGGAGGGAATTCCAGAGCTTAGGGCCTAGGCAGCTGAAGGCATGGCCGCAAATGTCTGTGGTGGCAGACTGTGTGGTAGCAACCGAACACACACTGATCAAAATATTGCTTCATCTTTTTATTGCCTGGGGAAATCGGAATATTAATGAATAACATTTTTCTCACAGCAGTGAAAGAAATGGCAACAAATCAATCTTAGCGGAGGCCAGTCTCTCTCTCTCTCCACAGCTCCTGTTCATATTGTCTTTCCAACGCCTCCTGCTTTAATGCCGGTTTGTCTTATTCTGCCTGCATCTCACTTTTTGAGCCTGGGACTCCCAGCCCCCGCGTCCCCCTCCCTCCCAGCCCCCGCGTCCCCCTCCCTCCCAGCCCCCGCGTCCCCCTCCCTCCCAGGAGCGCCATCAAACAAAATTTGATACCAAGTCACATAAGGAGATATTAGGACAGGTGACCAAAAGCTTGGTTAAAGAGGTAGGGTTTAGGGAGCATCTTCGAGGAGAGAGAGATAGAGAGGCCTGGAACTTCATTCCACTTCCTTCCTGGCATCCACTACCATTGATACAACCACCTCATGCACCGTCACCTCAACTCCATCGACAAGGCATTGGGTCCTCGGCTATCCCTTAGATACAGTCTATTCTTAGTGCCTTGCTCCTTCATCCTTGGTCAAGGATGACAATGGGGTTCGTAGGCTGTCCAAAGGCTTACAGCATTTTTGTCCCCTTAATGTGACACTGCTCTTTAATTGTCACCACCCTTTTAAATATCATTTACATGAAATCGTCTGTTCCCACCACCAGTGTGCTCTGACGCATATCCCAATCTGCATCTGTAGCTACACTAATTAACTGACCTCGAGAGATTAAGTGCAAACAGCACACCTCGACTGGAGTGTGTCTAAAACCCGTCAATAGTCATTCAGGACTAAACTATGCCAATAATGGCTAAACATAGGCCTGAATTGTCTTCTCCAAAATCTGTGTTGTACCTTCGAAAGTAAAACAAGGGTGTCAGCCTGTCAGGACATGACAGACAGCGAATCCTGCTCATTTGGGTTGGAACGTTTAACCTTTAATTTAAACAATTAACTGTTCCGTTTACTGCATAAGTTGATTAGCATAAATTGGAAAGGCAGCACAAACAGCTGTCTTTGTAGCAGCATCAAGACTGACTTGTAACAGCAGCACCCAACAATAAGTCAATCTGGTGTCGAAATTCGCCCATGTTAGGCATGACGGTCTGAAAGGATGTTATTAAATTACAAGATCCTACAATAGACATTCTCAAAAGGACACTTTTTTTCCCCAGGAAAGAGACAACTCCCACCCTGGAGGTTCAGGAATTCAATAGAAATAAGTCTCGTAGCTTCCCCATTCGGATATTTTCATGACCTTCTGGATGGACCTGTCCCGCTCACGAGGAAATGCGTGCCCAAGCATGTTTACAGCTACATGGACAATACTCGGGCCGTGAAAATTTAAAGGGCCATTCTCACCTCAATGTGGGGAGCTGTCAGGGGTGACTCAGTTCATAGGACAGCTTGCTTCAGGCTTCAAGGAGCTCTTGAAACATTTGCCTGAGGAAGGAGAAAATCTCCGAAAGCTTGTGAATTTAAAATAAAATTGCTGGACTATAACTTGGTGTTGTAAAATTGTTTACAATTGTCAACCCCAGTCCATCACCGGCATCTCCACATCATGCTTCAGAAATGTCATGATTCATCCCCCATTTTACCTGCAGAGGGGATTTGCACTTCAGGACTTTTCATTAATTAAAAACAATTAATGAGTGTTTCATTGCACCTCCGACTGCTTCATTTGGTTATTTAAGGAGTGCTGTAAAAAGTTGGGCAGATCCTCACACGCTATATATCTTTTAATAGTGCTTATTTGCTTCCATGATATTGGGGGCAGGGCACAGCCAAGTGTCATTCTATTGGAAGAAGACTGAAGGGAGGGGGGAGAGGTTGGGGGGCGGGGTCTACTGGTCTCCTCGCTAACGCCACTCCCTCAATCAACAGCACGAATAAAAAGATGGAGTTGAGGTACAGGTCAGCCATGATCTAATTGCAGGCTCGAGGGGTTGAATGGCCTACTCCTTCTTGTTCCTAGATCAACTGGTCATTCAACGCAGCTGCTGTTTGTGGGACCTTGTTGTGCACCAACTGACTGCTTGTGTTTGCCTACACAACAGAAATGATTGCACTTCAGAAGTAACTCTTGGCTGCTAAGCGCCTTGAGACATTCTGAGGACACGTAAACATGCAAGCGTGAGATCGCAAGCCTGATGCAGGAAGCGGGAGGTCATGACCTCTTGTGTGAGGCTCCCATCTGAAAGTAGGTATGCGGGTAGGCTTGATAAACATTGGTTTGCCAAACACTTTACTTTAATCTCACTGTCCCTTTAAGAGGAAGCTCGTACTCTTTCAAAACTGAGCTGAAACTTTCCCACAGATCTGATGTGTAATTTTATCTGCCTGCAACAAAAATGTCAACATTGACAACCCTTTCCAGGAAGGGATTGGTAACCTGAACAAACCTGTTGGGCAGTCCTTCCAAACAGTCTGCTCAAAAGCCTCAGCATGTGGTTGATAAGTGGAGGGCCTGATCCTATGTCAACAGTAACACACAAACCAAATCATCCGCAACTGGCAGTCCTATCCCCAGATACAACAAGGCTCACAATGCTATAGCCCTTGGCTCAGTGGTACCACTCTTACCTCTGAGTCATGAAGGTTGTAGGTTCAAGTCCCACTCTAGAGACTTGAGCATAAAAATCTAGGTTGACGCTGTTGGGGGTGTCACCTTCCAGATGAGATATTAAATCAAGTTCCGATCTGCCCTCTCAGGTGGATGTAAAAGATCTCATGGCACTATTTTTAAGAAGAGCAGGGGAGTTCTCCCTAGTGTCCTGGTCAATATTTATCCCTCAACCAGCATCACAATAGATTATCTGGTCATTATCTTATTGCTGTTAGTGGGATCTTGCTCATGTGGAAATTTACTGCCCTGTTGCCTACATTACAAAAGTAACTACACTTCAAAAGTACTTCATTGTAAAATGCTTTGGGACATCCCGAGGTCGTGAAAGGCGCTATATAAATGCAAATTCTTTCTTTCTTTATAAAAAAAATACATAGACAAAGAACAAACTGGGACATAGAATTAAAGTAGTTAGTGTCGAGCAGACCGGCTGGTATGTTGGGTTAGAACACTCAGTGACCTCAGTGGGAATCCCGCCCAGACTGAGGGGAATGAAGGTCTCCTCGGACTGCCTGCTGAAAGAGACCCAAATAAAACAAGTTTTAGGGCTTCAACCCAATCCCTAGTGGCCGAAGGCTGCGAGTAATTTGCACTGAACTGGTTATCTCACTCAAGGTGGAGAACGATGAAGGAAATGGAAAAATCCACACTGCTGCTGTAGAGAATGGTCCACAGAGTTGGGAGTGATGGTCCGTTGTTGAATCATTGTTGAGTAGATGCATCATTATACTACAACCAGCCAACTTAGCTGGGATGACGACAGTGGGGAGCAAAAAGTGGAGAGGGATTCTTTTCCCCAAGCTTAATGTCTTTCACAGTGATGAACATAAATTATAATACTTAACAATGTAATAAAACCCATATCTTCAGCAGACCCAGAAGGCTAGTTCCAATTCACTACAAAAATGAGTGCAAAAACATACATCTATAAACACCAATTATAATTTGCGAAACCTTTGATTCAAACATTATTGTTATCTTTTCAATAGTTTCTTAATACTCAAAATTTATCTGAAAATATCTGTAATATATTAAATTCCGCACTTGGGGCACGCATTCCATTGAAAACTCCTATGTAAACCAGCTCTTATGGTAAATCTCAATTTAACAGTGACCACATTTTTGTGATGCTAGTAGATAGTACAGTGACAGGACGTCCAATGTTGGAGGTGTCACACAACACCCAGTATTTTAGTGAGCGTCCTACAGGGTACTCATATCTACCTTTTCCAGACAAATCAAAATGCTTCCTGATGATTTTTTTTTCAGTAACTGAAATTTCCGTTGCCCAAAATAAAAATCCAACAAAATAAAATATTCAAAACATGACATATTTCACTACAATTTGGGAACATTTTCCTACATTAAAGGAGCTATATAAATGCAAGTTGTTGCTGTGTGGGCTAAACCCCCATTTTTTGTTTCGAGAGCTAGAACAGCCAACATGTATCGACCTCATTTACAAGTGACTGGATTTATGCTATTGTGTTGTCTGTTTGCATAGCATGAAGATGGAGGCCCTTTAAAAGGAATCTGCAGGATGGATGGGACAAGAGGAAAAATCATCCTTGCTGCTAATGAAAAATAATTGATAACCTCAATATCTAACGCCTTCTTGCCATTATAGAAAAGTACACAGGTAAAGGTCCTTTATTTTAGAAAGAAATGACCGAGATCCATTTTATTCTCTAGATGTTTCGAGACAACCCACTTAAAAAGCAGACGGTCTACTTTACAACTGAAAGGACCGCAACCCTCCTCTGGTTTAGAAATCCCAATTCAGCACTGACTACTATTCTGCCAAATCTGCTACTGATTTACCTTTATCTTTACTGCTAAGACGACATTTGAGGTATGCCAGGTTAGTATCACATTCGAACTGGAAACTATCATGAAGCACAGGAATCCTCCAGGATAACACGCTCAAAATGGCTGCTGAGTGAGATTCAAGCACCTGAACAGTCGGTTCCCATGCTTTCAGGTCACTTTTTGCAGTTAATGCACGTCCGCTGGAACTTGGGTTGAGAGTGCCCTCGACTCCCTTCTCTCGGGACACTCAACTAACATCTGTCTTTCAGATGAGACGTTAAATTAAAGCCCCTTCTGTCCTCTCAGGTTGAAGTAAAAGATCCCATGGCACTATTTCGAAGAACAGAGAAGTTCTCCCTCATGTCCTGGCCAATATTTATCCCTCAACCAACATCACAATGATCAGCTTATCTGGTCATTATCACATTGCTGTTTGTGGGACCTTGCTGTACCCAAAATAGCTACCGCATTTCCTACATTAAACAGTGACTACACTTTAATAGGACTTCATTGGTTGTGAAGCACTTTGGGACATCCTGAGGTCATGAAAGGCGCTATATAAATGCAAGTCTTTCTTTTTAACTCCCATCAAAGGTCTCACCATTCTCTTGAGGAATTTTACAACACAGCGCAACATATTGAGACACTTTAATCTTAACTTATCTGACTGATGTGTAGTCACAGGATATAAATAGAAATGCTGTCAAGTGTTAGGAAAAATTAACTGTACTTCAGTACATGCTACAGCGCACTTGATGAATTTTTCATCATTTAGCATGTAAACGACACTCCTATTTATCTCACTCTGATGTAGGGAAATAATGGGGCTTGGTTAACTGAAGCGTTTACCTGGAGAAATACATGAATTAATGTCCATATATTATCTGCAAATACTCACACAGAGCTCATTCAAATCAATGGGGGTGAAACTCATCTTGGGCCCTAGCGCAAAACGGGCGCTAGTGAATGGCCCGATTTTCTTTTCCACAATGGAGCGAAGTGTAAACCGGGCTGCCGATTCACTATCACTCCCACCCAGGATGAATTTCACCCCCTCACCTCCTCATGTTCTTTGGGGTGGGCCTATTTGATCCTGAATGCAAGGGTCTTCCAAATGTCATACGGTGCCAGCTCACCTTGTAGTTCTGAGAGGACATCTTAATATTGATGGGCACCATCTCCTGCAGCAACCTTTCACACTAATAGCTCAACACTGACAGGGACATTGAAACCCTAATTCAAACCCCAGGCCTGGCCTACCACTTTCACTTAATTTTGCCACCTCACCGGGTTGCTTGTGCAGGGGGAATAGGAACTGGTTGGCCATTGAGTTCTTTCACACACTGCTCCTGCATATTACTTGGAAGCTTTGACAATCAATGAAGAGCTGTTAACTTTGTCAGTGGAAGTCTCCACCCTTTCCACAAAAGATAGTAGCACACATGGCAAGGAGGAAAACAGGAAGGAAATAAGACCACTAGAACACTGTACAAAATCACACTGCTTTTTTTAAAACAGAAAAAGAACCTAGTTGGCCATCACAGTGTGTTCGTCATGTCCCAAACTTCCTCTTCTCCAAAAGCAACTGCTGTGGCATGTTTGAATAATTCCTCCAATCTCCCTTCCTCGTGTTTTGATGTTGATAGCCCTGTCGCTGCAGTTTACACAGCAGAGACGGCCTGCTGTGCTCGCTGCCCGAGGCACCGTCTAAAAAGCATGAAGTTGACACTGCCTGAATGCAAGGGTCATCTTCGCGTTGGAAGATTAACCCCTAACTGCCGCCCAAAGCATTTCCTCTTTTTTTAAGAAAAGGAAACACATCACAAAGCTGTCCCCTTTCCTCTGGATCGTACTAGGTTAGATACCAGTTCTCAGTTAGTCCTCTCTTCTTGAGCCAATCTGTTCAAAACATATGTGGAAATTTTACCGAGATCAGTTTTGGAACTAGCATTAACCCTGACATGTAGGAGCACTAAGTGTTTGCTTTGTTCGGCTGTTGGCTGAGGCCCAAGCCGTTCTCTGATAGACCCTCACAGGATTCAGAGGTTACATTGAAAGGCAATGCAAGGGTATATCATTTCTAAGTTTAAAAGCTCTCGTTTTTCTTTTTGATAAGTGTAGCGGGCGATTCACTTAAAAAGCCACTCTGCTCGAGAATTTGGACGGCCCCAGTACGCATTGTTATGATAGTACTTCAGCTAGGAGTAGATTAAATGAAAATGTCACAATTTTACTGTAGTTTCACCATTCTACATGAATATTAATATCTGTTGATTTAAAAAATGTTTATGATTGTAGATAGAATCATAGACTCTTACAGCACAGAAGGAGGCCATTCGACCCATCGTGCCTATGCCGGCTCTTTGAAAGAGCTATCCAATTATTCCCACTCCCCCTGCTCTTTCCCCATAGCCCTAAAAAGTTTTCCTATTCAAGTATTTATCCAATTCCCTTTTGAAAGTTACTATTGGATCTGCTTCCACCATCCTTTCAGGAGCATATTCCAGATCATAATAACTCGCTGACATTTGATAAATCTTGACAATTCCCAATATTCGCTGCACACGGGAGGGTAGATTTTCCGTGTCTGTAACCATGGTGAGGTATCTCACTGGCTGCCAAGCCATATCAAAAACATCAGCAGGCTTCTTGGTAGTGAGGGCTACTGGGCCTAAGCCAAATCTCATCAAACGCACATTTCTAGTGAAAGTCACTGGATAATGATCAGGAGTGGGAATACTTGCTGATTTTCTTTCCCCCTGGACCTGGGGCACTAAAGGTAAAATTAAATACTTGCTCTGCCAGCCCAGCCGAGATCAAATAACTCAGTACAGACTAGCAATTAAACCCATGACTTCCCTGGTCTGTGTGGCACAGCTCCCCAATGCATTACCAATTTACTCATAGAATAATTCAATTCTCAATTTTGCTTCAACGCCTGTCTTACAATATTAAAAAGTCTTGCGTTTCCTGTCCACATTATCCTTACATTCTGTGTCACAACTTTTGAGCAACACTTTCATGTCAAAATTTATAATGGAAAAACCTGATGTCAACGTCTGCCTGTCTCATTGTAATGGCAGTCATCCTCCCACTAGGTGGCATTGCTGCCACCTCCAGTTCGCCCACCTCTTCAACCTCTACTGGCCACATATCTGATATGTAACTTTCATATATTTATGATGTGGAGATGCCGGTGATGGACTGGGGTTGACAATTGTAAACAATTTTACAACACCAAGTTATAGTCCAGCAATTTTATTTTAAATTCACAAGCTTTCGGAGGCTTCCTCCTTCACATCATTCACCTGACGAAGGAGGAAGCCTCCGAAAGCTTGTGAATTTAAAATAAAATTGCTGGACTATAACTTGGTGTTGTAAAATTGTTTACAATTCATATATTTAGATAGGGTGAGATGAGGTAAGGTGGGAGGAGGCTCATGCACAGTATAAACACCGGCAAAGACCTGTTGGGCTGAATGGCCTGTTTCTGTGCTGTAGAATTCTATGTCATAGATTTTTTTTAAATTGAAGTATTTATTGCACAGGCTGGTGATGAAGAGATGGGGGGTAAGGAGGAGAAGAGGGGCAGTGGGTGATGAGAAAAGGGTCAGGGTAAGGGAGGGGAGGAGAGTGTTTAAGGGTGAGGGAGAGGAGGGGACAGGGCAGGACGTAGAGCGTGTTGGGGTTACTGCAATAACTGCTTTAAAAACCAAACTACTGGGAACTCATCTTTTGGTTGGTTGGGGAATACGGGAGTCATGGGGGTTTAAGTGACGGGAAGGGAAAGGGTGGAATGGGAGAAGGAAGTGGGGGATGGAGGGAGAAAGGGGAGTGAGGAGTGGCTGAAGCAGGAGAAAGTCAAGGGGAGATTTAATACAGGTGTTCAAAATTATGATCAGTTTTGATAAAGTAAGGAGAAACTGTTTCCACCAGCAGGAGGGTCGGTAACCGGAGATTTAAGATGATCGGCAAAAGAACCAGAGGGGAGATGAGGAGAATTTGTTTTTGATGCAGCGAATTGTTCTGATCTGGAATGTACAGCCTGATTCAATAGTAACTTTCAAAAGGGAATTGGATAAATACTTGAAAAGGAAAATGCTGTATGGTTATGGGGAAAAAGCAGGGGAGTGGGACTAATTGGATAGCTCGTTCAAAGAGCCAGCACAGGCACGATGGGCCGAATGGCCTCCTTCTGTGCTGTAAGATTCTATGAAATTGTTTTGAGATAACGATGGGTGAGATTACAAGTTTCTGTTTTCACCCTTGCATGGAAAATCTCTTCAAACATTTCACGCCTCAGTGATCAAAGCACAGGCAGCTTTATTTATTAAAGAAGTCTTTCCACATTGCCCCGTGGGTTCCAAACTGTGCCCACGTGCTGAGACGGTAGGAGGGAGGGTCATGAACTCAGCACGTTTCCAGTCCATCAAAGCTTCACTCTCGGTGGCCCGAGAACAGACGGTTTTATCGTGCAGATGAAGTGGGGGGGGGGGGGTGGGGGGTGGTAGGATAGAGGAAAGAAAACACAGCTTGTTCTTGTAATTGGGACTACTTTGTGTGTGTGGTGAGTGCCAGTGATTAATAATGCTTGAGTGGGAGCCCACATTGGAAACAATCGGCCACTGTCACGGTCATGACAAGGATAGTTCAGGTCACTTCAGTCAGATGCACTGCTTGCACGCAGTGCTAAAGCCACAAGACCCTTCACTGCCTCCTTCCTTTTAGGTGGGAATAATCTTCCAATAAGAAGTTGCTGTTCAGGATTGTTGTGAACTGTTTTTATTTTTAAGTTGTACCTTCCCTTGGAGAACATTGTAAAGTAATGGAAGGATTCACAGGCTGATTCACAGTCTGACAGACCACGACATGAACACTCCTTCCCATAGGCCGTAACCATCTTTATACCAGTGTTCACAGCGGGAGGAATTTATGGGCTCCCACGACCCGTACGACAAGGGAGGGGGACCACCCACACCCACATGGCAAATGTATCCCACTGGATTGCAACCCAGAACTCAGAGCTGGAGCTCCAGTCTCCACTCGCCGGGGCTGTCTAAAGTGGAGTTCAAACCCTACATCTCCTGACTCAGAGGTAGGAATGCTACCACCGAGCCAACGGCTTGTCCCATTGAGGATGGTTGAGAAAATGTGCTTTATCTCCTCGTAA
The DNA here is from genome assembly GCF_035084215.1 of Heptranchias perlo. Classification (NCBI taxonomy): domain Eukaryota; kingdom Metazoa; phylum Chordata; class Chondrichthyes; order Hexanchiformes; family Hexanchidae; genus Heptranchias; species Heptranchias perlo. Next base: position 18,197,440 of record NC_090335.1, read on the forward strand.
AAATTATGAGCTCCGGTCAGGCCCCCAAGGGACATTAAATTTTTCAAGAATGCTGTTAGTCACAACTGAAAATACTTCAATAATGAATTAACATGTGAAAGTGTCTTCACTTATATAAAAATGTACCTCAGCTTCTTGAAAAGCTTTTAGTGTCTCTAACTTGGACAATGGCCCTCAGTCTACTCATATTTATAAAAATTCTATTCTGCTCCTATTACTAACGTACTCTGTAATTTTGTGTTATTTCCATTTCATAACAAATTTTTGCTGGTTATTTTCAACTCCCAATATAATTTGGTGCATTGAAACATGAAAGAATACGACAAATATACAGTAGCCTTGCAGTAATTAAGGCAACAGCTGTGGCTCACTGGTAGTACTCTTGCCTTTAAGGCAGAAGGTTGTGGGTTTAAGCCCCACTCCAGAGACTTGAGCACATCTAGGTTGGCATTTCAGTGCAGTGCAGTACTGAGGGAGAGCTGCATTGTTAGAGGTGCCGTTTTTTGGATGAGATGTTAAACCAAGACCTTGTCGACCCTCTCAGGTGGATGTAAAAGATCCCACAGCACTATTTAAAGAAAAACAGGGAGGTGTACTGCCCAATATTTAGCCCTCAGCCAACATCACTACAATAGGTGATCTGGTATTTTATTTCATTGCTGTTTGTGGGAGCTTGCTGTGCAATTGACTCCCGTTTCCCCTACACTTCAAGCTACTACACTTCAAAAAAGTAACTAATTGGCTATCATGCGCTTTGGCACATGCTGAGGTCGTGAGAGGAGCTATAGAAATGTATTATTAGAAAGAAATTGAGGGAAGGGGTTAGAGACAAAAACTTGGAAAAGACTGGAAGAAGAAGTGAATGAATGAGAGAAATTGGCAGAAGAGGCTAGAGGGAGAGACAGAGAGATAAACATCGAGGATGTGAAAAAGGATGGGGGGGGGGGGGGGAAGAAAGCAGGAGGGAACATGAGAGAAAGACAATAGGAAGAGGTGTCAGAGGGAAAGTAACAGAGTGTAAGAGTGTACAAAAGAGAAATAATTAGGATGGAGAGCAGAATTAGAAAAAAACGGGGCAATGAGATAAAGAGGGGGCAGACAAAGAAAGATCGGGAGGGAGAAGAGAGAGACCAGGATAAAGAAAGAGAGACTGGGGATGAGTAGAAAAACAACTGGGCATAAAGAGAAAGACATTTTTTTATTCGTTCTCAGGATGTGGGCATCGCTGGGAAAGTCGGCATTTTATTGCTCCTCACTAGTTGCCCTTGAAGTGGTGATGGGCCTCCTTCTTGAACAGCTACAGTCCGTGTGGTGTGTTCTTTGTAGTGGTTTGGTACAACAGAGTGGCTTGCTAAGGCCACTACAGACAGCAGTTAAGAATCAACCCTGTTGGTGGGGATGGGAGCCACAGATTGGCCAGACCGGATAAGGCCGAAAAGAAAATCGGGCGAGGTATAAACCGGGCAGCCGATTCACTATTGATCATTTGGCACTGCCGCCCAAGAGCAATTCCTCACCCCAACATCATGTTGGTTTTGTGACATGGGAGTTCTGTTCACAGCCTGCCTGAGCAGCAAGAGCAAGACACCCTCAAAAAAAACATTCTTCACAAGAAAGGTTCACTGCGTAACGTTGACCACCTCAGTCAATCCAGCATCAGGGGTCAGATTATGAATAGAAAGTACACACGCTCCACTCTCAATACAGTTAATGCCTGATAATTTATCCAATTATATGTCCAGACATTATGATATCTTTAACATAAAATGATTTCTCAGCTCCTTGCCAAGGATATTTAATCTGTACCTTGCTATCTAAAACCCTGTACTATTAAAAAAAAAATTCTCAGTAAGGAGTCCCCAGTGACAGATGATTAGAGAGGTCTGATTTGCATCTCTCTGGCCACTTTTCGCACTGGGCCTTCTGCAGGCCAGACTCCCAGTTATCTCAAGAGGGTTTTCACCAACTCTGAAAACCCTCAGGCCCGGGAGTCCTGGACTACAAGCAAAACTAGGGGGCATAAATATAAGACAGACAGTCACCAATAAATCCAATAGGGAATTCCGTCGAAACTTCTTTACCCAGAGAGTGGTAAAAATGTGGAACTCGCTTCCACAAGGAGTATTGAGGCAAATAGCATAGAAGCATTTAAGGGGAAGCTAGATAAACACATGAGCGAGAAAGGAATAGAAGGATAGGGTTAGATGAAGAGGGTAGGGTTGCCAACTCTGGTTGGAGGCATTTCTGGAGATTCAATCACGTGATGTTCTGTGTTCTGACCATGTGACATCTGATCATATGAAGCCTGATCATGAGCCCCCGTTCCCCATTTATCCCCCCAGCCTCTGAGCTCCCATTCCGCCTCTCTCCCCAGCCCCCACTCCGCCTCTCTCCCCGAGCCCATGTTCCCATCTCTCCCCCCCAGCCCCGATCTCCATCTTTCCCCCATAGCCCCCATTTCCCAGTGGTCATCTCTCCCCATCCTCATCTCTCCCCCCGAGCCCCCATTCCCCAGAGTCCATCTCTCCTCCCCAGCCCTCAGACTCCCAAAGCCCCCATTCCCTCTCCCTCTCTCTCTCAGCTCCCATTCCCCAGTCCCCCCTCTCTCCCCACGCCCCCATTCTCCAATCTCTCTCTCTCTCCGAGCCCCCATCCCTTCTCTCTCCCTGAGCGCCCGTTCTCCAGGTCTCTCCCTGAGCCCCCAGACTCCCCACCACCCCCCCCCCCCCCCAACTAAGCCGCCATTCTCCATCTCTTCCCCCCAGCACCCAGACTCCCCGTCAGCCCAAGCACCCATCCCCCCTCTATCTCCCCGAGCCCCTGTTCCCCAGTCTCCATCTCTCCCCCCACACTGCCCGAACCTCCAGACTCTCTCTCTCTCTCTCTCTCTCTCTGAGCCCCCATTCCCCTTCTCTCCCTGATTGTCGACTCCCAAGGCCCCCCTGATCCTTGATAGTTCCTTACCCGGCTCTCTGTGGCAGTTGGGGGGTGACGTCACCAGCCTTGTGCTACGGGCACCTGAGGTGAGGTACAGCGGTGAGTTATAAACTAGATAGCCAGGTGGTGAAGGATAGAATACTAGAGCTTAGTCTTCAGTTGCTTCCAAGCCTTTATTCACAGAGATCCACATTACCTATTCCACACCCTCGATAAGCCCTCATATAAATGGATACAAGAGTCCCCAATTGATAAGCACCACCTGAATGCAATTAATCATACGGATACAATTAACATGGTGTCCCAGGGCCCATTCTGGGGTCCATTCTGCACAGGGACAGACTTCAGCCCCGACGCGCAGGCGCGAACTGGTGATACAACAAATTTTACTCCCAAGTTGCCAGCCGCAGCGCTCAGGAGAGGAACCGTTGATTTCAGGAGACTCCAGCCGAAACCAGGAGGGTTGAAAACCGTACAAGAGAGGTGGGAGGAGGCTCACGTGCAGCATAAACACCAGCATGGACCAGTTGGGCCGAATGGCCTGTTTCTGTGCTGTACATTCCATGTAATATGTAATTTTGAGCGCCTTCTGGAGACGTGCGGTTAAAACCTCCCGGAGACTATGCAGTGTGCAATCCAGTCACCATGGGAACAGAGCACGTCTGCACCCAGAGGCTGAGGTTGTCGTGACACGATTGCGAAGGGGAAGGGGATGACTTTAATTTGGAGATGGACAAGATGGGAAATGAATCCGTGGCAAATTGTACAATTAATCACACACAAAAAAATTAAAAGACAGAAATAAGTGCATAAATTATCATTGACCAATCAATTTATAAATAAACCATTTTCAAAAAAAGTTACATTTATGGAAACATAACCTATTTTAAAATATAAGGTACTGCACAGTGATGATTTTTGTTGCTAATCCCACTGTAAGCCAAAGGACATCTCTATGGGGATAATTGGATTCAATCTATGTTTCCTGCTTCTGGTCAATATTAATGTGTTGATCGCTTTACCAAGTGGAGGACGTTTAAGTCAGTCTCACTCCCAGTTTTCCCTTCACGTCCCGGGTTACGAAAGGGAAGCATCTTTTCGTCGGTCAGAACCTCTTATTACGTGTCAACATTTGATGTGTAAATCCTGTCGGCCGTACAGGGTTCTGACTGTACGTCGCACTTTCTAAGGATGCTCCCTCTCCCCCCGAGACAGACGCAGGGTGGAATGAATGGTGGAAAGGTCTCTGCCACGTACCTTTATCTTGTCAAACCGGTCGCCCAGAGCCGCCACTTGGTGGTCTCGATGCCGCCCCACTAGCTTGCACAGGGCGCAGATCAGCTGCTCGTCTGTCACGCAGTACATGTTCACCTTCTCGCTCTCGTGCTCCAGGCACATCAGGCCCCGGAGGTGCGAGTCGGGAACGGGCTCGATCAGCCGGTGCCCGGTGAAGGGCTTCTTGTTGGGGTGGGTGGCCTTCAGGCACCCGTCGCAGTACGAGACCTCGCAGGTCACGCAAGTCTTCACGGCCGCCCGCGGCGGGTCCTGCTCGCAGAACTGGCACGGGACACGCTCGGCCGTGGTCATGGCGCCGCTGTCAAAGGCACGCTCCCGGCGACTCTCGCCCGGTGAGTTGGGCCCGCTGACCGAGGCCTTCTGAAAGCGGTCGATGATGTTCTGTAAGGTGACGTTGCGCTTGAGCCCCTCTAGACCGCGGTGGTTGAGGGCGATGACATAGCGGCACGTCGGGCACTGGAAGGCGGCAATCGATTCCACACTCTCGTTCGATGCACAATGGGACACCAGGATGCGGTGGGCGCAGCTGAAGCAGAGGCTGTGGGCGCACGGCAGAAGCAGTGGGTCTTCGAAGAGCTCCAGACAGATAGGGCAGGTCAGTTCCGACTCCAGTGTTTCCATCTTCAGGCAAAGCAATCCTGTGTCGTCAGCAAAATCCAGGGAAGCTGGTGAGCTATCTGGAAAGGCAACACAGGATTCGATTAGACAACAGTGTGCGGGGGCGGGGGCTCAGCTTAGGGAGGTTGCCGACTTACGCTGAAACAGCGACCCATTACTCACGGTAGTGCCCATTTCACACTAACGCCTCCTGAACGCCCCTCGAACACGCTCTGACATGGCTTTAAAACTATAACTGAGTCCAGTAACCACACAGATCTCTGAAGCATCTGAGAATCCAAACGTTACTGGCGCTGTGGAATGATCTAGCCCACCCGAACGGCGATCTTAATTGGAAAGACACAGCCTGCATCGTCCAAAAGTCGGCCGCACAGCAACCCCTGCTCCGTGCTCCACTCGAAGGCCATCATCTGCCGCGAGCAGACAGGCCAGTGAAGCGGAAGCAAGAGGCCGTGCCTCACAAACTGCTCCATTTCTCCACCATCTGATGCTGCGAGGCTCTGTTGCCCAGTCACCAGAGGCGGCTTCAGAGGGTGCAGCTGCACGCGCTTTGTGTACCGAAGTCCCGTTTAGCCGTGGGACCTCCTAACCTCTCCGGGAACAAACACTGGTTCGTTAGTGGGGTTTATACACTCATTAGCGAGCTGGAGACGGTTGGAAACATTTTTTTAAAAATCGAATCAAGTACATCCAACTAGCTCTGGGTACCATTAATTACAACTGACTTACTTTAGCGTTAGAAGCTGGATTAGCAAGACTTTATTGAGGGGAAACATGACACCTTAAAGAGGCACCACCTTCGTGAAAAAATGCTCAACAAAACTTTCCTTTCCCAACAAACACGGTCGACACAGTGATCATTGCACGCATTGTATGAAGGTATGAAAGCAGCTTATGGGTTTAAAAGGTCACGGTCCTCATTATAAGAGAGTGTCGGGGGAGGGGGGGCGAAAGCAGAACACTGGAATGAAGGTTTTGAATCTGAATTTTCAGCTTCACAAAGTCAGCCGGGCCCATCGCTTTGACACGGCCTGACTTATGACATCATCGGCATAGCAACAGGCCTCACTCGGGGCTCCCACTAATCAACATCACTTTCTAACTTGAAGTGATGGTTGAACTGTTACTGGAGATGGGTTTTAGACGTTAACAACTTGTGTCATCCACCCGAGAGGGCAGACAGGGCCTAGGTTTAACGTCTCATCGGGAAGACAACACCTCCGACAGTGCAGCACTCCCTCAGTACTGTACTGGAGTGTCAGCCTGCATTATGTGCTCAAGTCTCTCTGTTGCATTAAACGGTGTGGGCGCTATGATTACTTTCCTGCACTTCCCTCACCTCCTAGAACCTCAATTAATGCTCCAAAAATAACCTTTGATTATTCTGTAATGAGCTCCCACAAATTCCTCCTTAATTTACTGAAACTCTAAACAGAAATTCATTTTCGAATGGCAGTCTAGGGGAGGTAGAGAAAGTTGTCACTATTCCCTATAGCTGGTGGGTAGTGACAAGTCTGCACAGCAAACACTAATGACATTTATTTCAGTTGTTCAAATAATTAAAGTGCCAAGGTGTGATGGTTATGGAATTTTAAAGGGGCATCATCTACACAAAGTCGGATTTGGCAAAGGAAAGAACGAACCCGCATTCATATGTCATAGTCCAGGGAACTATAGACAAATTAGCTTAATGTCAGTGATAGGAAAGATAATGGAATCCTTACTCAAAGATGTAATAAAAAAACATCTAGAGAAAGAAAATACAAGAATAGTCAGCATGGATTTCAAAAGGAAAGGTCATGCTTGGACAACCTTATTGAATTATTTGAAGAAGTAACAGAAAGCGTAGATAAGAGTAATTCAATAGATGTAATATATTTGGATTTTCAAAACACCTTTGATAAGGTACCGCATAGTCACCAAGGTCAGAGCATGTGGAATCAGAGGACAGGTAGCAGAATGGATAGCAAACTGGCTACGAAACAGTAAACAGAGAGGAGGGGTTAAAGGTATTTACCCAGACTGGCAAATGGTGGGAAGTGGTGTTCCACAAGGATTGATGTTGGGACCACTGTTGTTCACCATTTAAATTAAACGATTTGGGCTCGGGAATCAGAAGTACAATTTCAAAATTTGTCTCAACACCAAATTGGGGGGTGTAGTTAATATTGAGGAGGACTGCAACAAAATACAGGAAGGCATTAATGAATTTGCAGAATGGGCATGTCATTGGCAAATTAATTTCAATCTCGACAAGTATGAAGTATTATATTTTGGTGGAAAGAATAAAGGGGCCACACACTGCTTGGATAATAAGAGTCTAAATGGGGTAGATGAGCAGAGGGATCTGGGGGTACAGATACACAAATCACTAAAAGAAGCGACGCAGGTTAATAAGGCCATAAAAAGGCAAACCAAGCACTGAGGTTCATTTCTAGAGGGATAGAATTGAAAAGCAGAGAAGCTATGTTAAGCTTATATAGTTGTAAACAATTTTACAACACCAAGTTATAGTCCAGCAATTTTATTTTAAATTCACAAGCTTTCGGAGGCTTCCTCCTTCGTCAGGTGAACGATGTGAAAATGAAAGCCTCGATTTCATTTTCACATTTTTCGAGGATTTCATTTTCACATCGTTCACCTGACGAAGGAGGAAGCCTCCGAAAGCTTGTGAATTTAAAATAAAATTGCTGGACTATAACTTGGTGTTGTAAAATTGTTTACAATTGTCAACCCCAGTCCATCACCGGCATCTCCACATCAAGCTTATATAGAACCTTGGTTAGACCACACTTGGAGTATTGTGCACAGTTCTGGTCTCCGTATTATAGAAAGAATATAAAGGCTCTGGAGAAGGTGCAAAAAAGATTTGCTAGGATGATACCAGAACTGAGAGGTTATACTAGGCCTGAGAGGTTATACCTATCAGAAAAGACTGAACAGGCTAGGGCTCTTTTCTCCAGAAAAGAGAAGTCTGAGGAGTGACCTGATAGAGATCTTTAAGATTATGAAAGGATTTGATAGGGTAGACGTAGAGAAGATGTTTCCACTTGCGGGGGAGACCAGAACTAGGGGCCATAAACAAGATAGTCACTAATAAATCCAATAGGGAAATTCAGGAGAAACTTCTTTACCCAGAGAGTGGTTAGAATGTGGAACTCACACCACAAGGAGTTGTTGAGGCGACTAGCACAGATGCATTTAAGGGGAAGCTGAACACATGAAGGAGAAAGGAATAGAAGGATATGCTGATAGGGTTAGATGAAGTAGAGAGGGAAGAGACTCCTGTGGAGCATAAACACTAGCATGGACCTGTTGGCCCGAAAGGCCTGTCTCTGTGCTGTACGCTCTATGTAATATAGCGCCTTTCAAACCCTCAGTACGTCTCAAAGCACTTCACAGCCAATGAAGTACCTTTGAAGTGTAGTCACTATTGTAATGTAGGAAATGCAGCAGCCAATTTGCGCACAGTAAGGTCCCACAAACGGAAATGAGATAAGGACCAGATAATGTGTTTTTGTGTTTTTGGTTGAGAGGTAAATATTGGCCAGGACACTGGGGAGAACGCCCCTGTTCTTCCTCAAATAGTGCCATTGGATCTTTTCCGTTCACCTGAGGGAGCAGATGGGGCCTCAGTTTGACGTCCCATTCGAAATCACGGCACCTCAGACAGCACAGCACTCCCTCAGTACTGCACTGCAGTGCCAGCCTGGATTATGTGCTGAAGTCTCTGGAGTGGGGCTTGAACCCTTAAACTTCTGACTGAGTGGTGAGAGTGCTGCCTCATCGTGATACCTGCTTCTTTTTCCTTCCCCAAACAAAGCACAACTTTGCCAAACACTTCCCAGTGAAGACACATCAGGGGTAATTTTATGAATTTGCCACCTCTGGCAGGAGAGCTTCATGCTCTGGTTGCATAGCTTCAATAATGGCGAACACTGGGTTTCTTGATTCCTCTCCACCAGCAACAGCTACTTGGATAATCAACCCGTATCTCTTAGGAACATAGGAACAAAGTGGGCATTTCAGCCCCTCGAGTCTGCTCTGGCAGTCAATCAGATCATGGATGATCTGTACCCCAACTCCATTTATCCGAGTTACTCCATATCCCTTGATACCCTTACCCAACAAAAATCTATCAATCTCAGTCTTGAAAGCTCCAATTGTACACCAGCACCCACGGCCTTTTGGGGGAAGAAAGTTCCAGATTTTTACTACATTTTTTGTGAAAGAGTGCTTCCTGATTTCAGAAAACAAAAGTCTCCACAAGTTACTAACGTTTGGGAACATGTGGAATTATTAATGTTCTGTCAACATACTGACTTAATCCCCAGAGAGAAGTGAAAGTCATAACTGCCTCAAGGTATGGATGGGATTCATCCAAAACTCTGCAGCCCGTATCCCAACTTGCACCAATTCCCATTCACCCATCACCCGGACGGTAGGAAAATTAATGGAATCTATACTCAAAGATGTAACAGAACGACATTTAGAGAACGAAAATTTAATAAAGAGTTGTCAGAACAGATTTCAGGAGGGAAAGACATGCTTGACCAACCTTGCTGAATTCTTTGAAGAAGTAACAGAAAGAGTAGGCAAGGAAAATGCAGTAGATGTAATATATTAGGATTTTCAAAAGGCCTTCGAAAAGGTAGCACATTGTAGGCACATGGCTAAGGTCAGAGCTTGTGGAGTTAGGGGACAGGTAGCAGATTGGATAGCAAGCTGGCTACAAAACAGAAAAGAGATTGTAGGGGTTAAGGGTAGCTACTCAGACTGGCAGAAGGTGGGAAGTGGTGTTCCATAGGGATCGATGCTGGGACCACTGTTTTTCACAATTTACATTAACAATTTGGGTTCTTGAATCGGAAGTACAATTTCAAAATTTGCAGTTGACACCAAATTGGGGTGTGTGGTTAATACAAAGGAGGAATGCACAAAGTGCGAGAGGACATTAATAGACTTGCAGAATGGGCATGTAGTTGGCAAATGAATTTCAATATAGATAATGTGAGGTGATGCATTTTGGTAGGAAGAATAAGGAGGCCACATACTGCTTGGATAATAAGAGTCTAAACAGGATAGAGGAGCAAAGGGATCTAGGGATACAGACACACAAATCACTAAGTATTGATCCAGGTTAATAAGGCCATCAAAAAGGCAAATCAAGCACTAGGGTTCATATCTAGAGAGATAGAATTGAAAAGCAAAGAAGTTATGTTAAACTTGTACAGAACCTTGGTTTGACCACACTTGGAGTACTGTGAACAGTTCTGGTCTCCATGTTAAAAGGATATAGAGGCATTGGAGATTCACAAGGATGATACCAGAACTGAGAGAATATCCTTATCAGGAAAGGCTGAACAGGCTGGGGCACTTTTTTCTAGAAAGGGGAAGGCTGGAGGGTGACCTGATAGGGTAAACATAGAGAAAATGTTTCCAATTGTGGGGCTATCCAAAACTGGAGGTCATAAATATAAAATTGTCATTAATTAATCCAATAGGGAATTCAGGAGAAACTTCTTTACCAAAGAGTGTAAAAATGTAGAATGCGCTACCACAAGGAGTAGTTGAGGCAAATAGCATATATTTAAGGGAAAGCTTGATAAACACATGTGGGAGAAAGGAATGGAAGGGTATCTGTTAGGTTTAGATGAAGTAGGGAGGGAAGAGGTTCGTGTGGAGCATAAACAGCAGCATAGACCAGTTGGGCCGAATGGCCTGTTTCGATGCTGTAGTTTCGATGTAACTCGATTTAACCCCTATGCTCTCTGACCTACATTGTCCCCCAGTCCGACAACTCCTCGATTTTAAAATTCTCATCCTTGTGTTCAAATCCCTCCATTGCCTCGCCCCTCCCTATCTCTGTAACCTCCTCCAGCCCTACAACCCTCCGAGATCTCTGCATTCCTCTAATTCTGGCCTCTTGCGCATCTGGTTTTCATCGCTCCACCATTGGCGGCCATGCCTTCAGCTGCCTAGGCCCTAAGCTCTGGAATTCCCTCCCTAAACCTCTCCGCCTCTCTCTCCTCCTTTAAGACGCTCCTTAAAACATACCTCTTTCACCAAGCTTTTGGTCACCTGTCCTAATATCTCCTTATGTGGCTCAGTGTCAAATTTTGTTTGATAACGCTCCTGTGTAACGCCTTGGGACGTTTCACTACATTAAAGACGCTATATAAATGCAAGTTGTTGTTGTTGGGATTAAAGTGCCCTCTGCCCAAATCAAAATCTCATTGATGTCACAATAAAAAAGATATTTTTAATATTAAAAAAACTTATGAATATTCAATAGCAAACTTTCGAGACTACAGAATTAATTCACTTGTGAGACCTGTGTGAGTCACTCACAAGTTGGTCCCTCGTGGGAGGATTTCCTGACCCATTCTCTTGTTATTGAACATGCTCTATGTGTTCATATACCATCAGTTCGAATAAAGACACAACAAATTACCCCTGCACAGATCCGTTATGTTTAAGGCAATGGCATTTCTGCCATCTTGCTGTTGGCTGCTGTGAGCCTTATTAAAACTGACACAAGCCATTAACTGCCCCTTTTCACAAACTGAAGCAAATGACTGACTGGGTTAAACTTTGTGGACGTTTGGTAGATCCTTGTTCGGGGAGATGTACTGCATGATTTTTTACATTTTCTGAGGCAGCACAAATTCCAGGACGACAACATTTTGATTTTTAAAAAATCCTGCACTATATCAATAAACAAACACCAACGTGGTTGACTCACAGCTGCGCTCTGAAGTGGTCGAGCAAACCACTCAGTTGTATTGAAACCACTACTATAGGTTTGCCAATCCTCCAAGATTGTCCTGGAGTCTCCAGGAATTAAAAATTAATCTCCTGGGCACTGCTGCGAGCAAACCCAGGGGAAAAAAAAGGAAATTTTAAAAATGTGTTTTTTAAAAAATCTTTGAACACTTTTGTTTATTAGTCATAAAAATTTTGGAGATGAGAAAAAAGGCAGTTTGACTGGGTGGGGTGGTTGGAGGCAGGAGGTCATGTGATGAAACCTCCAGGAATACATCCAGAGTTGGCAAGCCTTCACTACCAGCGGTTCAAGAAGACAGCCCACCATCACTTCACAGGGCAACTAGAGATAGGCAATAAATGCCAGCCTTGCCAGCGATGCCCATATCCCGAGAATTAAAAAAAGAATTTGCGATGGGTGATATTAGAATTCGCTAAATTAGGTAAAATCAAAGACCATCTCAGATCCTGAGCAGCTTAGTATAGACTGCGTGATCAGTCTGAAATCCTTTAAAACAAGACAGAAAATGTTGGAAACACTCAGCCGGTCAGTCAGTGTCTGTGGAGGGAACAGAGGAGTTAAAGTTTTGAGTGTGGACCCAGCGTCAGAACTGGAGGATATTACAGAGGAACAGCAAGAACAGAGGAAAGGGGAAGGGGAGAAATAACACAAACACACTCAATCTCACAAATGCACACACGAACGCACACGCACACACGCGCACACGCACGCACGCGCACACACGCGCACACACGCACACACACGCACACACACGCACACACACAATCACGAAATAGAATGACCTGCAAAATGCTTAAGTGGAGAACAGGAGGTGGTTAAATGGCAAAAATGATCAGGAGACAATAGGAGGCATAATGAGATAAATCAAATCAACAACTAGCATTTATACAGCACGTCTAACGTAGTAAAACTTCCTAAGGCACTTCACAGCAAGATTATCAAATAAAATGTGACACCGAGCCACATAAGGAGATATTAGGACAGATGACCAAAAGCTTGGTCAAAGAGGTAGGTTTTAAGGAGCTTCTTAAAAGGAGGAGAGAGAGAGGTAGAGAGGTGGAGGGGTTTAGGGATGGAATGCCAGAGCTTAGGATCTAAGCAGCTGAAAGCATGGCCGCCAGTGGTGGAACAATCAAAATCGGGAACGAGAAAGAGGCAAGAATTGGAGGGGCGCAGAGATCTCGGAGGGTTGTAGGGCTGGAGGAGATTACAGAGATAGGGAGGGGCGAGGCCATGGAGGGATTTGAAAATAAGGATGAGAATTTTAAAATCTAGGCGTTGCCGGACCGGGAGCCAATCTAGGTCAGCGAGCACAGGGGTGATGGGAGAACGAAACTTGATGCGAGTTATGATATGGGCAGCAGAGTTTTGGATGAATTCAAGTTTATGAAGGGTGGAAGATAAGAGGCCAGCCAGGAGAGCATTGGAATAGTTCGGTCTGGAGGTAACAAAGGCATGGATGAGGGTTTCAGCAGCAGATGAGCTGAGGCAGAGGTGGAGACGGGTGATGTTACAGAGGTGGAAGTAGGCAGTTTTGGTGATGGAGCACATATGTGGTTGGAAGCTCATCTCAGAGTCAATTAGGACGCCAAGGTTGCAAACGGTCTGGTTCAGCCTCAGACAGTGGCCAGGGAGAGGGGTGGAGTCGGTGGCGAGGGAATGGAGTTTGCAGTGGGGACCAAAGACAATGGCTTCGGTCTTCCCAATAAAAAATATTTCGGAGACAGACAATTAATGAATGGCTGGGGGGGGGAGGGGGGGAAAGAGGCAAGTAGAAATTGATGCTAGTGGAATAAGTATCAGCTGTGGCTCAGTGTTAGCACTCTCGCCTCTGAGTCAGAAGGTTGTGGGTTCAAGTCTTACTATAGGGACTTGAGCTGGGACTGTAACGGAGTACTGCACTGTCAGAGGTGCTGTCCTTTAGATGAGATGTTAAACTAAGGCCCTGATTGCCTTCTCAGCTGAATGTAAAAAAGCCTATGGCACTATTTCAAAGAAGAGCAGGGATGTCCTGGCTAACATTTATTGCTCAATGAACATCACTAAAAACAGATTATCTGGTCATTTATCACATTGCTGTTTGAAAATTGGCTGCCACATTTCCTATATTACAACAGTGACTACACTTCAAAATTACTTCATTGGCTGTAAAACGCTTGGCCATGTCCTGAGCTCCTGAAAGGTGCTATATAAATGCAAGTTCTTTCTTTCTGATTCTGGCTGGGGTACAATGGGAGGGTCATATACTGATAACTGGCACGATTTTAACTGGTTAAACTCCAGCCATACCTATAATTCACATTAGGAAGTCCCAAAACCTTAGCTGTTGGCGCAGGTTGTCTGGATTTAAGTATGTAGATGTATATCTCAATGGGGACAAAGGGTACATTCTATTTCAAACAGAAATTCTGCTTGTGTAGACTTTCCAGTAGTTTGATTTGCGGGCAGTCAATTATGGTGATGGGTTTAAAATAAGTGTCCCACTGCACAATACATTATGCTCGATTTTTAATTTAAAAAATACATTGATTTATTCTCGTGGCTTTTGTTTGCAATGACTAATTTTCAAATCGTCCTACATAGCGAGTGGTCAGACCTGTTTGCCTCAGTGCTACGTCGAGATCAGGTCAAGTTACAGACACGAACGTCAAACATGACACGTTGACCTTTACACCACGTGTTGCCTGGGAAACGGTGTTACGCTTCGGGTGGGCGGGACTGTACAGATTCGCTCGAGTCACCTTCTGATATTTTAAGATGGCAATGATCCAAGAGCAGTACCGGCAATTGTTTTTATTCTCTCCGAGAAGGATGGTGTCAATTAAACAGAGCCAGGGGGAACTGAGTGAGGCAGTGGTTAAGTGGACTGACTTGTCTTTCACCCCTGGGACCAGAGTTCCAATCCAGCCCAGACTGGTGGGGAAAGACTCTCTCTGCTAATTGTAAGTCATCAAACGTCCAGGATTGTCCTGAAGTCTCCAAGAATTAGAGATTAATCTCCTGGACACTGCTGTGAGCAAACCCGGGAGAAAAATCAAAGTGGCAGTAAAAAGAATTGTGTATTGTTTTTTTTCATTTTCTTTCAGCATTTTTGCTTATTGGTTATAAAAATGTTGGAGACGAGGGGGAAAGAAAGGCTGTATGACTGGGTGGGGCAGTTAGCGGTGGGAGGTCATATGATGGAACCTCCAGGAATGTGTTCAACCAGAGTTGGCAACCCTAGTTGTAAGTGATATGAGTTTTCGGCCATTTCAGACTGCTTCCTATGGAGCACTAACTCACAGCCTAAGACTGCACACAATTCAACACACTAATTGGCAGTCTCACTCGCTGAAATCATACTGAAATGTTGTACGTGCGCAACGGGGCACCCCTTCTGAGGTTGCCCCAACAATGTACCTCAGCTCCAAAGTAAAGGGAACGTGACTGTGTATAATCTGACCTCACAAGTGCAGGATGCTGACACTGAGCAATTCTCATTTCCCAACACATTCCCCACCTTGGCAAAGATAAATCAATTCACCCAAAAAGTATACATATAAACATACAAAAATGACAGATAGGAAAAGACCAGCTGGTCCATCTAGCCTGTCCCATACAGTTGTGATGCCTTATAAATCAGCTGAAGAGTCTCTCCGCTCCACCCAGACCTATCTGATCTCCTGGGAGAAGGGGGAAGAAAAGGTAAAAACCCAGGCCAATTAGAGAAAAATATCCTGGAAAATTCCTCTCTGTCCCCTTTAGGCGATCAAAACCATTCCAGGAGATCACATTGACCCTGACTTATATTACAGGGCACCTATCTCTTGTACGAGGTGATCTCCGCCCCAGCCAGAAACAGGTCCCAGCTCTCGCTCAAAGGAATTCAGCAAATCAGTGTTCACCACACGAGCCGGCAGCCTGTTCCAGAGGTCCACTATTCTCTAGGAAAAGAACCACCTCCTGACATCTAACCAAGATCTGCCCTTACGTAACTTGTAAGCATGAGCCCTAAACTCAAAGAAAAAAGAAAAGAGAAGAGCTCCCCAATGACACAGTGGGGTAGAAATTGTTCCTTGTTTCCGGGTGTAAAACAGGGGCAAAGAGGACCGATTTCACAGGGCTACAGCCTGTGGCACAAGTACGCCTGAAATACTGGCCTCAGACAATATTCAGGCACCGGGCAGCCTCCTTAAACAGGCATAAGGCTCCTTGAACACGCTCTGCTCAGCTTTTTGGTTCCGAATGCAGCTTCAAGGCAAGTACATATTTTTAAAACCTACCTTTAAGTGGATCCGGGGCAGGGGCGGGGCGGGGGAGCGGGAATGTTCCACCTACCTCCACAACACTCCTGAAGGCTGCTGCTGGCCTTCAATTAGACCACGGCTGATCCATAGCCCTTGATACCCTAACCCAACAAAAATCTATCGATCTCAGTCTTGAAACCTCCAGATCGCCCCCAGCATCCACAGCCTTTTGGGGTTATGCTGTAACAGTGCAAAGTCGTGGCCTCTAAAACTAAGCTGGGTCGTGCATTGTGTAACAGCGGTATGTTGGTTCAGGTAAGGGGCCAGAGGTACAGAGGTGACAGCTGGACAAACAGATGCTTCTTAAATGATATATCTTGGATCAGTGGTATCGTTCTCACCTCTGAGTCAGAAGGCTGTGGGTTCAAGCCCCACTCCAGAGACTTGAGCACATAATCCAGGCTGACACCTCAGTGCAGCACTGAGGGAGAGCTGCACAGTCGGAAGTGCCGTCTTTGGATGAGATATTAAACTGAGACCCCGTCTGCCCTCTCAGGTGGATGTAAAAGATCCTAAGGCACTATTCGAAGAAGAGTAGGGGTATCCCGGCCAACATCTGTCCCTCAACTAATATCACCAAAACAGATTTTCAAGTCATTGCTGTTTGTGGGACCTTGCTGTGACCAAATTGGCTGCCGTGTTTCCCACATTACAACAGTGACTACACTTCAAAAAAGTACTTCATTGTTTGTAAGGCGCTTTAGGACATCCTGAGGATGTGAAAAGCAATGTATGAATAAATGGAAGCTGTTTCTTTTTAATCGAGACTACATGGAGAATAGTGAATATCTGGGAATTATTCCATGACCGTATTCCATGACCATGATCTAACTAGATGGCTCGGAGGGTTAATCTGAGTATCAGTTTTTGCTACCACCTCTGACATTAACATCCAGTTGTCTGCATGGTTAATCAGTGAAACAATCCAAATGCAAGGATTAAAACTTCTAATGTTATCATTGCACTATTATCACCTGGAGTACTGTGAGCAGTTCTGGGCACCGCACCTTCGGAGGGACATATTGGCCTTGGAGGGAGTGCAATGTAGGTTTACTAGAATGATACCCGGACTTCAAGGGTTAAGTTACGAGGAGAGATTACACAAATTGGGGTTGTATTCTCTAGAGTTTAGAAGGTTAAGGGGTGATCTGATCGAAGTTTATAAGATATTAAGAGGAACGGATAGGGTGGATAGAGAGAAACTATTTCCGCTGGTTGGGGATTCTAGGAGTAGGGGGCACAGTCTAAAAATTAGAGCCAGACCTTTCAGGAGTGAGATTAGAAAACATTTCTACACAAAGGGTGGTAGAAGTTTGGAACTCTCTTCCGCAAACGACAATTGATACTAGCTCAATTGCTAAATTTAAATGTGAGATAGATAGCTTTTTGGCATCCAAAGGTATTAAGGGATATGGGCCAAAGGCAGGTATATGGAGTTAGATCACAGATCAGCCATGATCTTACCAAATGGCGGAGCAGGCACGAGGGGCTGAATGGCCTACTCCTGTTCCTATGTTCCTATGTTAAGTTATTACCATCAAACAGCCCAGCCCATATATAATGCAATCATCTCGCAATGCTGTTTGCCGACACAAATATTCCTTACCACAAGCATCCATAAACATCCCAAAATAATAAATGAAACAAGTAGTCTAAGTTTTAGCCAGCAACCACTTTGAGCCAATTACAGCCAACTTTACTGACCAAAATCTGGGGCATCACAAATAAAATAAGCAAGGCGTTTACTAGCAAGCTGCTGTAACCATGAATCACTGGACACTTCCCAAAGACAAGGGGAGACCCATCCAAGCAAAACTGTTTGAGGTACGATTTCCAATGCAGCTTGCCACTGTAGGATACGTGGAAAAGAAAAAAAATCCTCGCCAATAGTGGCAGCGAATTGCATTGTACGTCGAGCAGCACCACACAAAAAACACACGCATTCCAACACTTTGCTAGTCTTTACTTTGGATGAATTGTTTTTACTAATATTAACTTTTTTCCTGAATATATTCAGACAATGCAATTTAGTAAAAAAAACAAGTCTGGCTACTAGTGTTTGACAAGGTAGAACCTTCCCCCACTCATCCAGTCCCACAGCCGTCAGCAGTAAATAAGGAGCCATCTGATACCCACCAGTGGATTCCAACCCGGCTTTGATTGCCTGGACATAGCTGGGAGAAAGGTCACCATCACAACACTATCAAACTGGAGGTTTTAGCAGCCAGTTGTCCAGCTGCCTTTAGCCCGAGTAGTCCAGAGCCCATTCTCTACCAAACTAATAGGCACGTCTGAAACACAACAGGAAAATCTGATTTACAGCGTCCTACAATGACAGGAAAACCAGCTCCACCTAAAACCACCTCCGTCAAAGTGTGGCACGAGGGGGGGGGAGGGCGGGACCTCCAGTCATCAGCCGGTCTGCCAGTGGCCCTCCAGCTAAGTCTCCACTTTCTGTCTCCTGTTTCAGCTCGAGTCGACTGAATAAACAAGGAGGATCAGGTTCTGCTCAGGAACGTCCCCCTAACAATAACTTCTTGTCATCAGAACTTTGGAGTTTTCACTTTCAGACAAGACAGGGAGAAATGGCGTAAACCGTAACGTAATTAAATCCTCGGCAGAATACTGGGGGCCTGTGATTCCCAAGCTCCTAACGGGAGGCAGTTTCTTTCCCACGAACAAACATAAATTTACTGAGCACAACTGTGACATCACCCAAAACCCTATAGTGTGGAACAGGCCATAATGAAGCCCTATAGTGTGGAACAGACCATAATGAAGCCCTATAGTGTGGAACAGGCCATAATGAAGCCCTATAGTGTGGAGCAGTCCATAATGAAGCCCTATAGTGTGGAGCAGACCATAATGAAGCCCTATAGTGTGGAACAGGCCATAATGAAACCCTATAGTGTGGAGCAGGCCATAATGAAGCCCTATAGTGTGGAACAGGCCATAATGAAGCCCTATAGTGTGGAGCAGGCCATAATAATGAAGCCCTATAGTGTGGAGCAGACCATAATGAAGCCCTATAGTGTGGAACAGGCCATAATGAAGCCCTATAGTGTGGAGCAGGCCATAATAATGAAGCCCTATAGTGTGGAGCAGACCATAATGAAGCCCTATAGTGTGGAACAGGCCATAATGAAGCCCTATAGTGTGGAGCAGGCCATAATAATGAAGCCCTATAGTGTGGAACAGACCATAATGAAGCCCTATAGTGTGGAACAGGCCATAATGAAGCCCTATAGTGTGGAACAGGCCATAATGAAACCCCACAGTGTGGAACAGGCCATAATGAAACCCTACAGTGAGGAACAGGCCATAATGAAACCCCACAGTGTGGAGCAGGCCATAATGAAACCCTACAGCGTGGAACAGGCCATAATGAAACCCTACAGCATGGAACAGGCCATAAATGAAAACCTATAGGGCTCTAAATTGGACCGCGTAGCGCCCATTATGTAGGCGCTATGCGGACTCCTAAGGACCCAAAATTGTGTCTGGAATGCACACGCACACTTCTAGCATGACGTGCGCCGCATGCCACATGGGTAAAGGCGTTCGCACACGCGCAGATAGCAAACGCCGGCAGCATGTAAAGTAGATCAGTGTGCAATGCTGATTTAAAGGGACAGATGCGATTTTGGAACTCCACGCTCCAGCCAACCTCGCACAGCTGAACAGGTCTTAAACATCTGGAGGACCACCCACCAGCGCTATTTAAAGGGATCATGCAGGAGTTACAGGTTCGCTGCTGGATTATTGCTTCTGGCTACTGATGCATTTGTACCTGTCTTTGGAGGTCTCCTATACTTGAATACTAGGACTAGGGGACAGAGCATAAAAATTAGAGCCAGGACTTGCAGGAATGAAGTTAGGGAACGCTTCCACATGCAAAGGGTGGTAGAAATTTGGAACTCTCTTCCGCAAAAGCAGTTGATGCTAGCTCAATTGTTAATTTTAAATCTTAGATTGGTAGATTTTTGTTAACCAAAGATATTAAGGGATATGGGGCTAAGGTGGGTTTATGGAATTAGGTCACAGATCAACCATGATCTCAATGAATGGTGGAACAGGCTTGAGGGGTTAAATAGCCTACTCTTGTTCCTATCTTCCTATAATAAAGTTTCAATATTCTACAGGGAGTGGGCTCGCTAGCTGACAAGCGACAGCAAGGGCACTGGCGGAGTGGGACAGGAATGCTGTCATCCTGAGAGAGGACAACAGGTTCATGTTCCATGGAGCCACTGCCTCTTGCTGCCTCCGTTTATGCGCCACCTTCTCCTGCAAGAAAGCGGGAAGTGTGTCGGTGAGTGTCCTCCAAGATGTTTGGGATATGTGGCTGTCATGGTCGAATAGCTGCCAGTTCATTTGACCTGTGAGTTGTGGGTGTGCGGCTTGCAACAGTGGTAAAGTGTGAGAGTGAGAGGAAGCATCTGATTGGAAGAGTTGACTACTGATTGAAAGAGTTTGTTGGTAGTTGGGTGATGGGGTTGTAGTGTGTGGAGCAGTGGATGCGGCTAGTGGTGCAGTTGGTAGGGGACACCAATTGACAGTTGACCTCACTCATCTTGACCACTCGTGTCAAAGCATTGAACTTCTTCCTGCACTGCATCCATGTTCGTGGTGCTATGGGCCTGGCATTGACTTCGCCCCCTACTGCCTCGACAGCGCATGTCTGGACGGCCTCTTGCCCCACCCGCCCCCACCGTGGATATAGGATGCCCCTCCTTCTGTCCACCTCTTGCACCAAGGCCTCCAGTGCATCATCAGAGAACATTGGTGCATGCTTTCTCTCAGACCCGGTACAAACTCAGATCGGCAGATTGGTGAGGTCTAGCCTGCAGATTGGAGGATGTGGGGTTTAGTAGTGCGCAACCTTTATTCAATGTTTTAAAATAACTCAACAGTTTGTAAACATAAGGACGGGACCTGCATCTGCGTTTTACGTGTGCATTGTCTGATCTCCATTCAGGCTCAGTGCAGACCCATATCTTATATTTTGCAAATATCAGAGTCCTGCAAACGTTGAACAGCCCAGTTGTTGCTCATTAAAAATTCTAGAGGTCCCATCATCACCATGCTGCACTATATTGCAGCACTGATTCACTTCCCAATTGACTTCCACCACTTCCTGAAGCCACAGTGCACCTTCCCTTTAAGAGGTGCAGGCTGCCTTTAAGTGGTGCTAGCCACTCGCAATATAGGGGCCCCCTACTGCTGAGCAGCCATTCAACAGTGCAGGTAGCGCTGGCTGCACACAGCAATCATAGAAATCACCAGGCAGCACGAATGTCACGTGCTGCTTGCATCTCAACGATTGGGTATGGGTTAATCGTGCACCGTGACCCCCGCGCCTGGATTTGGGGGTTATCCATTATAACCCCCAAAGTGTGGAACAGACCATAACGAAACCCTATAGTGTGAAAGAGTCCATAACGAAACCCTATAGTGGAACAGACCATAATGAAACCCTATAGTGTGGAACAGGCCATAATGAAGCCCTATAGTGTGGAACAGGCCATAATGAAACCCTATAGTGTGGAACAGACCATAATGAAGCCCTATAGTGTGGAACAGGCCATAATGAAACCCTATAGTGTGGAACAGACCATAATGAAACCCTATAGTGTGGAACAGACCATAATGAAACCCTATAGTGTGGAACAGGCCATAATGAAACCCTATAGTGTGGAACAGACCATAATGAAACCCTATAGTGTGGAACAGACCATAATGAAACCCTATAGTGTGGAACAGGCCATAATGAAGCCCTATAGTGTGGAACAGACCATAATGAAGCCCTATAGTGTGGAACAGACCATAATGAAACCCTATAGTGTGGAACAGACCATAATGAAACCCTATAGTGTGGAACAGACCATAATGAAGCCCTATAGTGTGGAACAGACCATAATGAAGCCCTATAGTGTGGAACAGACCATAATGAAACCCTATAGTGTGGAACAGGCCATAATGAAACCCTATAGTGTGGAACAGACCATAATGAAACCCTATAGTGTGGAACAGACCATAATGAAGCCCTATAGTGTGGAACAGACCATAATGAAGCCCTATAGTGTGGAACAGACCATAATGAAACCCTATAGTGTGGAACAGGCCATAATGAAACCCTATAGTGTGGAACAGACCATAATGAAGCCCTATAGTGTGGAACAGACCATAATGAAGCCCTATAGTGTGGAACAGACCATAATGAAACCCTATAGTGTGGAACAGACCATAATGAAACCCTATAGTGTGGAACAGGCCATAATGAAGCCCTATAGTGTGGAACAGACCATAATGAAACCCTATAGTGTGGAACAGACCATAATGAAGCCCTATAGTGTGGAACAGACCATAATGAAACCCTATAGTGTGGAACAGACCATAATGAAACCCTATAGTGTGGAACAGGCCATAATGAAACCCTATAGTGTGGAACAGACCATAATGAAGCCCTATAGTGTGGAACAGACCATAATGAAACCCTATAGTGTGGAACAGACCATAATGAAGCCCTATAGTGTGGAACAGACCATAATGAAACCCTATAGTGTGGAACAGACCATAATGAAACCCTATAGTGTGGAACAGACCATAATGAAACCCTATAGTGTGGAACAGGCCATAATGAAACCCTATAGTGTGGAACAGGCCATAATGAAACCCTATAGTGTGGAACAGACCATAATGAAACCCTATAGTGTGGAACAGACCATAATGAAACCCTATAGTGTGGAACAGACCATAATGAAACCCTATAGTGTGGAACAGACCATAATGAAACCCTATAGTGTGGAACAGACCATAATGAAACCCTATAGTGTGGAACAGACCATAATGAAACCCTTGGGTGCTTTATAGTCAGGTTGGTCATGTTCCTGGAGGTTTCATCACATAACCTCCTGTCTCCAACCGCTCCGCCCCCAGGCTCCCGCCATTGGTCACACGGCACTTCCATCCTCACGACGCACCGCTTTCCTGCGCCAATTGGAAAACGAACAGACTCTTTGTTACCCAATGGGATGATTTTGACTGTCAGTCAGACTTTCTTCCCATCGCCAATATTTTTATAACTGATAAAAGTGCACAAAGAAAATTTTAATAAAACATTTTTTTTTAACGCCCCTATGATTTTTCTCCTGGTTTGCTCACAGCAGTGTTCAGGAGGTTAATCTTTAATACTCCAGGACAATCCTCGAGAGCTGGCAACCCTAGTTACAGCCCATAATGAAACCCTTGAATAAGGTAGGGGCTTATTATGAAGCCCTTGAATGTATTACAGCGTCATAATGTATTCTGATGTTATTATTGGCTAATCAACTGTTTATCACTTGATAAATCTTCACTAGCTACCTCACAATTGCTAATTCTTTAGTGTGGATATTAATCATGTACTGTACATCCAAAATAAACCTCTCAGGTTCTCAGTGATACTATGACACTCAGTGCTAAACTGCAACAAATTGGAATACTTAGAATTCCTGATCTTTGCTCTTGTACTTTGTGCACCCCTTGAATGTAACTCACACCTAGCCATCGAGTTACATCAAAACTACAGCAGAGAAACAGGCCATTCGGCCCAACTGGTCTATGCTGACGTTTATGCTCCACATGAGCCTCCTCCCTCCCTACTTCATCTAACTGTATCAGCATATCCTTCTATTCCTTTCTCCCTCATGTGCTTATCTAGCTTCCCCTTAAATGCATCTATGCTATTTACCTCAACTACTCCTTGTGGTAGCGCTTTCCACATTCTTACCATTCTTTGGGTAAAGAAGTTTCTCCTGAATTCCCTATTGGATTTATTAGTGACTATTTTATATTTATGACCTCTAGTTTTGGACTATCCCACCAGTGGAAACATTTCCTCTCCGTCTGCCCTATCAAATCCTTTCATTAGCTTAAAGACCTCTATCAGGTTACCCCTCAGCCATCTCTTATCCAGAGAAAAGAGCCCCAGCCTGTTCAGGCTTTTCTGATAAGTATATCCTCTCAGTTCTGGTATCATCCTTGGGAATCTTTTTTGCACCCTTTCCAATGCCTCTATATCCTTTTTATAATATGGAGACCAGAACTGTGCACAATACTCCAAGTGTGGTCTAACCAAGGTTCTATACAAGTTTAACATAACTTCTCTGCTTTTCAATTCTATCCCTCTAGAAATGAACCAGTGTGCTTGATTTGCCTTTTTTATGGTCTTATTAACCTGCTTTGCATACCTTTAATGATTTGTTAACCTGTATCCCTAGATCCCTTTGCTCCTCTATCCCATTTAGACTCTTATTATCCAAGCAATATGTAGCCTCCTTATTCTTCCTACCAAAATGCGTCACCTCACACTTATCTACATTGAAATTCATTTGCCAACTACATGCCCATTCTGCAAGTCTATTAATGTCCTCTCACACTTTGCGCATTCCTCCTTTGTATTAACCACACACCCCAATTTGGTGTCATCTGCAAATTTTGAAATTGTACTTCCGATTCACAAACCCAAATTGTTAATGTAAATTGTGAAAAACAGTGGTCCCAGCATCGATCCCTATGGAACACCACTTCCCACCTTCTGCCAGTCTGAGTAGCTACCCTTAACCCCTACAATCTCTTTTCTGTTTTGTAGCCAGCTTGCTATCCATTCTGCTACCTGTCCCCTGACTCCACAAGCTCTGACCTTGGTCATGTGTCTACAATGTGGTACCTTATCAAAGGCCTTTTAAAAATCCAAATATATTACATTTACTGCATTACCCTTGTCTGCGCTTTCTGTTACTTCTTCAAAGAATTCAATAAGGTTGGTCAAGCATGACCTTCCCTTTTGAAATCCATGCTGACTATTCTTTATTATATTTTCTTTCTCTAGATGTTTTTCTATTACATTTTTGAGTAATGATTCGATCATCTTTCCTACCACAGACGTTAAGCTAACTGGTCTATAGTTGTATAACCTGCACGGATCAGGTTCCAACTGTGTTTTAACCAGCATGTAACTCACACCCAGCCACGTATCAACCTGCACATAATATACTTCTCAGTGTTAACCTGACTATAACACGCCCTCAGCCACACGATAACCTGCATGTTTCTCATAATTCATTCTCGAGATGTGGGCGTCGCTGGCAAGGTTGGCATTTATTGCCCATTCCTAGTTGCCCTGAGAAGGTGGTGGTGGGTCTTCTTCTGTGTGAAATAACTGAGTGGCTTGCTAGGCCACTTCAGAGAGCAGTTAAGAGTCATGTGTTGGCCAGACTGGGTAAGGACACCAGGTTCCCTTCCCTAAAGGACATTAGTCAACCAGCTGGGTTTTTACGACAATCCAATGGCTGCACGGTCACTTTTACTGATACCAGCTTTTTATTTCCAGATTATATATATTTTTTTAAAAGCTGAATTCAAATTCTCAAATTACCATGGTGGAATTTGAACTCAGAGTCTCTGGATTATTAGTCCAGTAACACAGCACTACACTACAGTATCTGGGCATGATACCGTCTCAGGCATGTGTTAACTTGCACACATGCTCCTAACTAAGTTAAACCGTGTATAACATACTCCCAACCACGCATTGGCCTGCATGCAACAAGCTCTCAGCCATGCGTAGTCTGCACATCTTAACATGCATGTGACACGTTGTTTATGTTTGTTGTGATAAAAGAGGTCAGTGCAGGAAATTGAATGCTTTTCCAATTGTTTTGTACCCAGCGTCATCGTCAAGCACTCCCAGATCGTGTTGGCTGATTTGAATAGTCAGAGAACCTCCAACATGGAAGATTCATTTGCTGATCCCCCATCAAAGGCAGAGCAAGTGTACGACCTAGATTACCAGGCCCACAAACTCACGCTCAATTGCTTTTAATCATCAACAACAACAACAACTTGCATTTATATAGCACCTTTAACATAGTAAAATATCCCAAGATGCTTCACAGGAGCATAAGCAAATAAAATTTGACATGGAGCTACATAAGGAGATATTAGAACAGGTAAACTTGGTCAAAGAGGTAGGTTTTAAGGAGCGTCTTAAAAGGAGGAGAGGTGGAGAGGTTATGGGAGGGAATTCCAGAGCTTAGGGCTGAGGCAGCTGAAGGCAGGGCCACCAATGGTGGAGCGATGAAAATCGGGGACGCGCAAGAGGCCAGAATTGGAAGGATGCAGAGATCTCAGAGGGTTGTAGGGCTGGAGGAGGTTACAGAGATAGAGAGAGGCGAGGCCATGGAGGGATTTGAACATAAGGATGAGAATTTTAAAATCGTAGTTATTAAACACGTGGCAAGGTGAGAAGCGACTGTACACATTGCCCTGTTACGACGAGGCCCCTCCCGTCACTCAGACCACAGGTGGCAAATTGCAGCTGTTCCTTGCCAAAATGGAGGAAAACAAATTTTCAACATGCCGCCAGGGCGATCGCTCTTGAGCGCATGGGGAATCCGTGACTGAACTAGGGGGCTGCGACTTAACCCCAACACCTTCTCAATCAATGGCAGCCGTCAGCCTGGGGAGTCTCTCAGAACAGCATCTGCTCCCGTTCTGTTCAGCTTTGTGGCCTTTTAATACCCAGGGAGGGGGTCACAGTGGAGTATGGATTTCCCTCTTGCCTTCTCCTTTGTTCCTTTGACCCATATTCCTCAGGGTTATATCACGAGCAGGATGTTGCTGCTTTCCTGGCATCTCAACCATGCAGAGCTGTGAATGTGGGTAGGCAGACTGCTAGGTTCAATTACGGATGCAGTGAATTAAAACTGATGAATCATCTGCGATGTGATGTGAAGCGACTCTTAATATCACGTTTGCTTAATTTTAAGGTGGAGCAGTTCCTTCCTGGTGCTGCAAACTGTTTATCTATCTGACAAGCAACCTCGGCTTCATCAATCTGAATCCTTCCCATCCTCATTAAAATTGCAACAGGATTAATCTTCCGGGGCTTTCTCCAGAATGAAACAAAATTGAGTTGTTTCTTTTCTTTTTGGTTTATTCTTGGAAAACTATCACTTAAAAGGAGCAATGAGCCTTACGTATTTAAAAAAAAATCTGGATGAGATTATATGGCAAGAAAGAAAGAAAGAAAGAATTGTGTTTATATCACGCCTTTCACAAACTCAGGGCATTCCAAAATGCTTTACAGCCAATGAAGCACTTTTGAAGTGTAGTCACTGTTGTAATGTTAGGAAATGCAGCAACCAATTTGCGCACAGCAAGGTCCCACAAACAGTAATAAAAACAGATGATCTGGTCATTTATTTCGAGAGGTTGGTTGAGGGATAAATAATGCCCAGGACACCAGGGAGAACTCCCCTGCTCTTCTTCAAATAGTGCCATAGGATCTCTTACATCCACAATGCATCAGTTTAGCATCTCATCCAAAAGGCAGCACATCACTCCCTCAGTACTGCACTGGAGTGTCAGGCTGGATCATGTACTCAAGTCTCTGGAGTTTGATTTTGAACCCATGACCTTCTGATTCAGAGGCAAGAGTGCTACCACTGAGCCACAGCTGACATCTAAAAGAAAAAGGCCCTCTGTTATTTTTGTATGAGTTTATCTTTAGAAATTATACTGAGGTAAAATAGAAACATAGAAAATAGGAGCAAGAGTAGGCCATTCGGCCTTCGGGCCTACTCCGCCATTCAAAATGATCATGGCTGATCGTCTAACTCAATACCCTGTACCTGCTTTTTCCCCATATCCCTTGATCCCTTTAGTATTAAGAAATATATCGATCTCCTTCTTGAATACATCTAATGACTTGGCCTCCGCTGCCTTCTGTGGTAGAGAATTCCACAGGTTCACCACCTCTGCTCGCTGTATAAGGGGTAGGTTTGAGCTGTGGACTTTTGGCCTGGATAGACTAAGCATTAACTGGATGGATCGAATGTAAAACTGGCCAAAAAACAATCTCCAACAGGCAGTGAGTGTAGCTCACCTGGACTAACAAATGGTAAATGAGTTGAGTAAACTAGACCCAACTCAGCCACTCATTCAAACACACACTCAGAGCATCCAGTATAACTGGAGCAATACTCCCATATACAAAGGCCTAATCACAGCAATGAATCTCAGCACAAGCTGATAAACTGCCCTCAGGGTTTCCCATATACCGAAACTGAATTACAGCATTAGGCCTCAGTATAATATGAGGCATGTAACTAGCAAACTGCATTCCATTGAAACCTTGTTTAGATTCACCCTTGGGAACACATTCATCTCAATCCAGTGTGATTGGAATTGAACCTATGTCCCCCTCGGCTTGTCCCGAGTCAGAAAAGACGGCAGGAGTCTTAAATTATCGCCTCACTGCATGAAATGGCTGTTGAATTTTAATTTAATTTGGAATATTCTGCTAAAAAGATACAGTTGAGGTGATTTAGCTGAACTGGTGAGATCTCCCTACTCCTTAGCAATATCTGATTCAATCAGATATTCCTCCCCTTCTTGGTTTCTCCTCCTGGTCTGATGCACAATCAATAACAACTTGCATTTATGTAGCACCGTTAACATAGTAAAACGTCCCAACCCTAGTCTCTCTGGGTCATGAGCTAACTGTGGCCTACGGGGCAGGCGTGCAACCAGCTCATGGGTCACCAGGAGCCGCACAAGAATATCCTGTTTGATTTCACCTCACTTCCAGGTTGATTTGACCTCACTTCCTTTGCTGGCCATAGCAGAAATCGAGAGTTCAGAAGTGAGAGCTAGGGCAGACATGAACTCCCATTCCACCAGTGCAAGATCCACCTCTTGCTTTCCCAACTTCCTCAACTATTATGTTGCCTCCAATCAGAATAATTAACTCCTTACCACTTACACTATGGCAACTGCAGTAATTATGCAGCAAATAAGCAACAGATGTAAATTTGCAGAACAAAGTATCAGACAGAGGAGGCCTTTTCCCCCGTTGTCAGGTCTGGATTAGCTCTTGTGTCGTACAGGTGAAAGACACTCTGCCACACAGTTCTCAAAAAAGATCCTGGGGTTAAGATTCTTTACTAATTTTAGCAGAAATGGTATTCTTGAATATAAAACTGTTTCCATTACGCCATACCTGTGTTGAATTAAAGACAGGAATTTCACCCCATCGTAGTCTGTCACAGCCCATGACTCCTTCAGTCAGTCTCAACATCACTTTGAGATTGTACAAGGATTGAAGCAGCCTGAATCGAGACCTGTGGCATTTGTACATTGCTGAGTACAGGAGGGGCTATAGGGTTGCTAACTCTGGTCGGACGTATTCCTGGAGGTTTCATCACATGACCTCCTGCCTCCAACCTCCCCCACCAAATCAAACAGCCTCCCCCACCACAACCCACTCCCCCATCTCCATTGTTTTTATAATTAATAAACAAAAGTGCTCCAAAAAAATGAAACATTTTATAGAATCCGGCCTCGTAATATAAGCTGTTAAGCCCTCTGCGGTAGCAGGGGCCGTGAAACTGAGCCACTGTCTGCCCAGATTCCTCCTGTCTCTGATTGCCAAGAAGTGCAGAGACCACTATCTCTTGTATAAATAAATCGTGCGGGCCAGGAACCTGGTATCCTCTGGAAGAATGTAAACAGATCTTTGAAACCGAGGGTACCTCAAACACTGTTTGGGTGAAAAACTTTTAAAGATAAGCTTTCAATGCATAAAATGCCTGTTCTGGAAACGCTGAAAAAAATGTCTTAAAATTACATGGAATTAACAATACAGAAACAGGCCATTAGGCTCAACTGGTCTATGCCGGTGTTTATACTCCACACGAGCCTCATCCCACCTGGTCAGCATATCCTTCTATTCCTTTCTCCCTCATGTACTTATCTAGCTTCCCCTTAAATGCATCTATGCTATTCGCCTCAAACACTCCATGTGGTAGCAAGTTCCACATTCTCACCATTCTGAGTAAAGAAGTTTCTCCTGAATTCCCAATAAAATGGATTTATTAGTGACTATCATGTATTTATGACCCCTACTTTTGGTCTCCCCCACAAGGTGGCTCACCCTCTGACAGCTAAGATTGTATTTTTTTTTTGCTTGGTCATATCAAAAAATTATTACTTGCACTTTAACTGGAGGAATTTAATCTAACAAAAAAGGAACAGAAACTTGGTATAGACGAGGGGCTGATCAATATAGTTAGAAAAAGCTGCAGGAGGTTACAAATGTTCAGATGGAACAGAAAAAGTAGAAATAGTGGCAGGAAAGGATTGGCAATGGACGGATTAACATAGATTGCAAATAAAGTCTGTCAGTTATTGTCTCCATAACTCACTTAATATAGAAACTATCTCCTTCCAAAAAAAGACTTCTAAATCAAATTTACTAGCATCTGTAAGTGCCTGCTGAAGCAATAAAGGCCCACAGAAACCCTCTAATGACGGCCCCATTTTAAGGGCGCATTACAGAGTCATTGGGGTAGAAATTGGGAGTCTCATCGCGCCTGTTTTCTGGGAGTTAACAAGGCCCAATTTCAAGGGCCAACGCGCCACGCCCCAAGGACGCCCGAAAGACGTCAGACCCGAAATTGGGTCGGGACATTTTTCACACATCAATGGCGGCCACCTAAAACTGGCGTTAGGCCCCTTCCATATGCTAATAAGGGGCCTAACGCCTGTTTTAGGACTCCTCAGGGTAGTTGGGCTGCCCTGAATGGAGCAGGAGTCGGGCCTGCTCAGCTGTTTCAGGTGTGGATATGGCCTAGCAAGCAGACAGGTAAGTTTAATGATTTTTAAAAAATTATTGTGGGGTCAGCTTATGTCGTTTCTCTGGGATTTCCATTGATCCTCCGCCAAAGTTACGGCAGACAATTGTGAGAATCCCTATGGAAAATTAACCCCTTACTCCCTGCACAAAAAATAGATCCAAAATTCAATGAAACTCACATAAAAATCAAACTGTAGGTATTGAAAAAATTACAATGGAATGATTTAAAACTGTAGTCTAATCTCACGTATTCAGATTATTATAAACCTTTCGAGCTTCTCTCTTACTGTTTATGGTATAA
The DNA here is from genome assembly GCF_035084215.1 of Heptranchias perlo. NCBI lineage: Eukaryota > Metazoa > Chordata > Chondrichthyes > Hexanchiformes > Hexanchidae > Heptranchias > Heptranchias perlo. The sequence goes on from NC_090335.1 coordinate 18,228,342, forward strand.
ACTGAGCTCCTTGATTAGATTATTGCCTTGTAATTGCAACCAGGTGTCTCCAAAGTGCTCTCGTCTCATTAAAATATTACTTGTACTTCATTATTCGTGCACTGCTGTTCATTTTTATCACAATATAGTTTATAATGAAGTTAGCACAATCGTTCACATATGACCTCGCCTCTGAATCAGGAGGTCATGTAGTTCAACCCTCCGCTTCTAAAACAGAGCACATAACCTAGGCTGAGGCTCCAGTGCAGTACTGATGCATTGTTGGAGGCGCCACTCTTCAGATGAGATATTACACGGAGATAGTCACTGGCTCAGTTGGATATCAGTGAAGCACTATTCGAAGACGAGCAAGGACTCCTCCCTGGTTTCATGGCCACAATTCCTCCCTTAACCAACATCACCAAGAACAGGTAGATTGTCTGTTGCCTGATTGCTCTTTACAGAACTTTGCTACGTTTGCCTAGCTAGCAACAATCATCGCAGTTCATAAACACGTGGAGTCCTTTGAGAGAGAGATGACCATTTTTAAATTATGTTCATTCCATACTTTTGCAACTGGGCCAGTTCCACTTTTTGTTCTAGAAGTCTTGGTTCTGTTTGCCTTCCTAAACAATTCGCTCCTCTCATTTTAAGGTGCTGTATAAAAGCAAAGTCTTTCTTGAAGTGTCAGCTGTGACTCAGTGGTAGCACTCTTGACTCTATGTCAGAAGGTCATGGGTTCAAGTCTCACCAGAGACTTGAGCCCATAATCCAGGCTAACACTTCAGCGCATCACTGAGGGAGTGCTGAAAAATTGGAGGTGCTGTCTTTCAGATGAGATGTTAAACTGAGGCCCTGTCTGTCCTCTCAGGTGAATGTAAAAGATCCCATGGCATTATTCCAAAGAGCAGGGGAGTTCTCCCAGTGTCCTGGCCAACATTTATCCTGCAACCAACAAGTAATCTGGTCATTTATTTCATTGCTGTTTGTGGGACCTTACTGTGCACAAATTGGTTGCCGCTTTTCCTATATTACAACAGTGACTACACTTCAAAAAGTACTTAATTGGCTGTAAAGCACTTTGGGACATCCTGAGGTTGTGAAAGATGCTATATAAATGCAAATTCTTTCTTTTCTTAACCCTTTTACGTTGTAAACTGGGCATAAATCCAAAGTGCATGTATGCATCGGTATCATATGTACAGAAATTTACAGGCACTAAAGCAAATTGCACATTAACTGTGGGTTACGTGCGGTGCCTGTTTTATTCAACACTAGTAGTTAATAAGCATTGTCACAAAGTTGCCCCAGTGACTGCAGGCGATTAGGAAGGGCTATTTGTAACAAGATATGGATTTGTTATTTTAGGAAGCAGTCACGGTCATGGCTTTCCCGGAGAGCTAATGTTACGCCCACGCCTCCTTGATCAAGTTCACCTTAGCTAAGGTGACCGGAGTTACATATCAGTTCCACAACCGGATGGTTAATGGGAAAGTCAAGTCGCATTGCTTTAATCGCCGCCCTCACTGAGGTCGAACTTCTCCACCAATGAGGACCATGTACGAATTCTCCAGATGGTTTCGCAGATTCTTCAGAGCTCTGCGTTTCGTCCACATTCGAAAATCTGTCACAACAATTGCATATCTTGCCAGCGCAGCCTATTACAGAAATAAATCCCAATCTACTTTTTCTGGGGGAAGAAAAATTCCATCTTTAAAACACAAAATTCTCAGGCCAGATTTTGCACGCATTTTTTCCTTCCCGACACACATCAGGGAGTGCAAATTAGGGTCACCAAAATCTCCAGGAATTAAAGGTTTATCTCCTGAACACTGCTGCAAGCAAACCCGGGCGAAAAATCATAGCGGCATTAAAAGAAAAATGGAGTTTTTAAAAATTTTCTCTGAACACTTTTGTTTATTAGTTATAAAGATGTTGGATATGGGGAAAAAGTCTGTTTGACTGACAGTCAAGAATCATCCAATTGATGTGGGAAGGCGGAGCACCGCGAGGATGGATGTGTCGGGCGACCAATGACGGGAGTGTGAGGCCACACGTTCCGTTTACTTTTTGGCTGCTATGTTTGCCTACAAAACTACGATGTAATTCATTGGTTGTGACGCACTTTGACCCCAATTTTAACCCAGCCCGCATTGTAGGAACGGTGGCAGGCGGGCGGGCGAAAATGACGGTTGAGGGGAGTACGCCACATTCTTGCCATTTTAGCAGGGACATTTCAGGAGGGCGGGGGCCTGCCCACGAAACCCGGCAGGAGGCAGCAGAGTGGCCAGAACAGGTCACGGTAAGTATTTTTTCTTTAATTTCCGTGAGGATTAACTGTGCCCCTCCGGGCCCAGCAAGGAATTCTTGGGCCTCCCCAGCTCAGACCTTTTCTCTCCCTCCCACCACCGGCAGCTCTTTGGAAAACCTCGCTCCCTCCCCCCACCTCCCAGAACTAACCTTATACCGGGGATCATTCCCTTGGATCCCTGGTGGTGTAGGCCTCGATCCCGATTTGCCACTCCCACTTGCCGCCTCTGATGTCAATCCCGTTGGCTTTGGGTGGGAGACAATACAGACAAATTTAAATCAGGACCAGCAGTTAAAATGGCCAGGGCCTCACGCTCAACCCTCTGTGGCTGGGATTCCAGAGCGCGACTACTGGGATATCCTGAGATAATGAGAAGTGTTATATAAATATAACAGCTTTTTTTCCCTCCGCCTGGAAACCATCACCTGTCCTTGCTGACAATGTACTGGACACGGCCTGCGCTTGAAGGGAGGTAAATTCAAAACTAATCTGCAGAAACAATATTTCATATAGCGAGTGGTCAATCTATGGAACAGGCTCTCTGGGGAGATGGTGGAAGAAATGAATATTGATTCATACAAATTCAATATGATGTTTGGTTTGGTGATGGAGATAGGAATATAGGAATTGCTAGATGAGAAAAGACCATTCAGAAAATATAATTTTGCGACACAGTATATGAGTAATTTGAAACATGACATGTGGTAAGTGTAACATGCTTGGGAGGAACAGGTGACTTTGGACCTAAGGTTCCCAAAGCTCTCCACCACTGGGGGTTACCTCACCTCATATCTGGGTCTGTTGTAGACTAAGAGATTGATTGTTATTAGTCAACAGCTCCATTATAGTTGTGTCATGTAACTACCAGGATGGTAGAAGGTGAACTAGATGGATCTTGGTCTTTTTTCATCTAGCAATTCCTATGGGGCAGAAATTGCTCGGAGCAGCGAACCAACGCTGCTCGCCACTCCATAGATTTATACTAACCCACCGCGATCTTTTCATCCGCCACTTCCTCTAATAGGAAGCGGAGAAGAGACCAACGTAAGTTCAAGCTTACACAATTTTAAGTTTACACAATAAATGGGAGGATACTGAGAGGTGTAGAGGAACAAAGGGACCTTGGAGTGTATGTCCACAGATCCTTGAAGGTAGCAGGACAGGTGAATAAGGTGGTTAAGAAGGCATACTGGATACTTTCCTTTATTAGCCGAGGCATAGAATATAAAAGCAGGGAGGTTATGCTGGAACTGTATAAAACATCGGTTAGGCCACAGCTTGAGTACTGCGTACAGTTCTGGTCACCACATTACAGGAAAGATGTGATTGCACGAGAGAGGGTACAGAGGAGATTTATGAGGATGTTGCCAGGGCTGGAGAATTTTAGCTATGAGAAAAGATTGGATAGGCTGGGGTTGTTTTCTTTGGAACAAAGGAGGCTGAGGGGAAATTTAATTGAGGTGTACAAAATTATGACAGGACTAGATAGAGTGAATAGGGAGGATCTATTTTGCTTAGCAGAGGGGTCAGTGACCAGGGGGCATAGATTTAAAGTAATTGGTAGAAGGATTAGAGGGGAGCAGAGGAGAAATTTTTTTATCCAGAGGGTGGTGGGGGTCTGGAACTCACTGCCTTAAAGTATGGTAGAGGCAGAAACCCTCAACTCATTTAAAAAGTACTTGGATGTATACTTGAATTGCTGTAACGGACCAAGTGCTGGAAAGTGGGATTAAGCTGGAAAGCTCTTTTTCAGCCGGCATGGACACGATGGGCCAAATGGCCTCCTTCTGTGCTGTAACTTTCTATAATTCTATGATAAGCGAAGCTAGGACCCTGGGAGAAGCAAGAGGATCGATCTCTCCCCTCGATTAATCAGATGACAGCATTTTTAACAGCTGCCTCTGCAGGCTTGCAACGTTAAACCAGGAAGTAAAAGGTACTACATTAAAATCAATGTAAAAACAGTTATAGACAGCAAAAAAGGTAAGAAATAATTAAATAAAAGACAGAAGGGAAAAGTAAAAAAAATTTTTTTTAAATGACCAAAGCCTATTAAAATAAGAAGTAATGAGACTCCACATTTTTAAAAGTTAATTTTTAGTTGTTTGACAGTCATTAAGACTTACCACGCTGTTGAAACTTAGTTTAGACCTGGTATTTTTTAAGAGTACCTGTTTTGTGGCGATAGTATTTACTTTCCAGTTGAGCAGATGAGCAAGTTGGTGCTTTTTCAATGATTTCACTGATTGCAGCCGGCGATGAACCTTTAATTTGAAGCTGTCATATCGCTGGTGAACCAGTAGGAGCAAGTCCCGGATTTCCATGTTTCACTGCGCAAATGTGAACACCGGAACTTGTTCCTCCATTTCGCCACTAACAACGGTGAGCTCACTCATTATTTAGGGAGCAATTTCTGTCCCATTGTTCCTATCTCTGTCGTCAAACCAAGCATCATGTTGTGTTTGAGGGTCAATCTCTGGTCTGTGCTGAGTTAGTTTGTCTCATTTAGGTCAGCATAACTGGCGTTACTTCCCAGGATACAGAAAGAAAGAAAACTATAATCAGACGGGTTTTCCACTCCCCATTGCTACCTGAAATTCCTGCTGGCAAGTCGGATGAATTTAGGATTGGTTTGTCAGCGCTGCCCCAGCCTCCCATGATTCAACAACCTGCAGTGCTGGGCTCGCACAGGGAGACTGGCGACTTGTGTGAGGTACCAAGGGCAGGGGGTGCCTGTAGAATGGTAAACGTCAAGGGAAGGGAGAAAGAAATTGGAAGCAGCTAAACAAAAAAGGAGAAAGAAAGCAGAGGGGAAGTAGTACTTTCGACATAAAATACTCCCAGTCTCGAGATGACTGTGCAAAATAGTGTTAGAATCCTGTACCTGGTACCCTTTGCAATTCAGCATTGTGGAGATACACCATTTTGGATCTTCTCCTGATCTGCTCGAGCACTGCTGTCAATCACATCAAGGAAATACAACATAGGGAACCTTGTACACCAGACTGAGGACTGATCTGGACATCAAGCAGGAGTCAGAAGATATCCTTACCAGCTGAGGGCTTCCACTGTGTAATTTTAAACAGTGACTACAGCAGTATTTCAGATTATTGGGTAGTCTTGGTCATGGAGAATTTAGCAATGCAGTGTGTGATATCAGTGCCTGCAATGAAGTCAGTCGACATCAGTTTCCCCTTCACCGCTTGGGCAGTAAACTGGCAGAGCGAATCGTCCGCCTGTTATAGAACCCGCCCGATCTTCATTCCCAGTGACGGTTACAATTTCCCCCAGTGAGTTATTGTAAAGTCATGAAGTGAGGCAAGCAGGGCAATATTCCACAAATGTCCTCCTTCCGCTTCTGAATAAAGAAGGGCCAGCCATTTGGGTCACAGTGATGCCCTGCGCCAATAACCCGAGGAGGTTACTTTTAGATGATTTACATCATCACTGTTTGTGACTGAAGAACAAACTTGCATTTATATAGCACCTTTCATAGTCACAGGATGTCCCAAAGCACTTTACAGCCAATTAAGTACTTTTGAAGTGTAGTCACTGTTGTAATGTAGGAAACACGATAACCAATTTGCACATAGCAAGGTCCCACAAACAGCAATGAGATAAATGACCAGATAATCCGTTTTTAAGCGATGTATTGAGGGATAAATATTAATAATGTTCTCTTTTGAGGGATAAGTATTAATAAACACTTTTCATGGAGAATGCCTCTTTAACAGATTTGACTATTAAACCAGCCTAGCCTGGAAGGAGTTTTCTTTTCAATAATTGCCAACAAAAATCAAAAAAAGTCGCAGGCCCAGTGACAGTCCGAGTGTTCCCATTTTTAAATGGACATTGTTATGTACTGGCAAATGGCAGAAAGTTTCCTGTGCTCCCGTCAGTCACTTCATTCACTGTCAAGCTATACTGCAGCTCCCTGGCTGAGCGTGTAAAACTCACCCCCATCACCACACAAAACCTTCTCAGAGGCACCAACAAACCCTTGAAATCAGAATTTCACACGGCAGCCCCCAATAGCATCGAAGCATGCTTTCTCCGTGTGAAGAAATAGCCCCACTGTTTTGTTCAGGTCCTGCACTGTAAACAAACAAACGGCACTCTTTGATCGTCAAGGGCAAAGGAGCCAGTCGGCCGAACTAAAGCAGAAATTTCATCGGCTGTGCATCGGCTAGAAATATCACTTTGTCAATAGGTCAGCACTTGAGGGTGCAGCTTAATGGAGCATCAAAGCTGGTGTGTGCAGTTGAATAGGCCCATTTACACAGAAAGATAACACATTCAGACACGTTTTCACTCATAACATTTTTCTTGCTGTAAACACTTGGGACTTGTCCAAAATGAGACTCTTGAACATCTGGCCATCAGAGTTAAAGCAGCTCAGCCTTACTTGTGCTTATATTTCTTATTCACCGGTTTGTCCTGTTTGAATTTGGTAGACCTAGATGTTTGGACAGAGCTGATCTAAATGCTGTTGCCTCATTGATGGATTAAACCTAAATCGGAACACCAAGGTTTATTAATATCAGCAACTTGAGAAGGAGGGGAAAGTGAGCTGGTGTCAGCCTCGGCTCACTCATGCTTCTGAATCAGAAGGTCACGGGATCAAGCCCCACTCCAGAGATTTGAACAAATAACTTAGGCTGATGCTTTCGTGCAGTACTGAGAGAGGAGATATTAAACCAAGGTCCTGTCTGTCCTCTCAGGTGGACGTAAAAGATCCCACGGCACTACTTAAGGAAGAGCAGGGGAGTTCTCCCTGGTGTCCTGGCCAATATTTATCCCTCAACCAACATGACAAACAGTTAAGCTGGTTACTTATCTCATTGTTGTTTGTGGGACCTTGCTGTGTGCAAATTGGCTGCCGTGTTTCCTACATTACAACAGTGACTACACTTCCAAAATACTGCATTGGCTGTGAAGTGCTTTGAGACATCCTGAGCTCATGAAAGATGCTCCACAAATGCAAGTTCTTTCTTTATGATTTTGTATGTGGCCCCGAGGCTCCATGGGAGGCACCTATACAGCCCATGAAGACAGTCATGTCGTAGACAGCATAACCTGGCAATGTCAGCCTTAGCTCAGTGGTAGCACTCTTGCCAACAGGGTGAGAAGGTTGTGGGTATGATCCCCACTCCAGACACTTGTGCACTTAATCCAGGCTGATACTTCAGTGAAGTACTGAGGGAGTGCGGCACTGTCGGAGGTGCTGTCTTTTGGATGAGATGTTAAACCGAGGCCCAACCTGCCCTCTCAGGTGGAGGTAATAAGTCCTGCGGTGCTTAGAAGGGCATGTTGGAACCCTGACCAACATTTGTCCCCCAACTGAAAACTGGTTATTCATCGTGATGCTGTTTCTGGGACCTTGCTGTGCAAATATGCCTCCAACAGTAATTCATTGGCTGCAAGTTGCTTTGGGATGTCATGAATGGCACTAACACCTGGTATTCCCAGTCCCGTACACCCCCACAAAATCTCATGGCTGGCGCAGAATTCCTTGAATTTTAAATGTTCTTTCTAAAAGTTTATCTAAGAGATATATAGAATAAAATTTGCATGCTGCAGGATTCACTCTTTTTTTAACTGAAAACTACCAGACTGAGTTAAATGCAAGTTATTTTATCACTATGGCTGTCAGATGTGTTTTTTTTACTCCATTGGCCCAGACAGAGTTTTCAGTTCAATTGCTACTTGACAGTTTTAATGGCCTACAATGCTTGTTTTGTTTTAAATTATTGCTTCAACACATAATATTAAAGCCTGTAATTGCTGGTTGAAATTGTCAACAGGCAATTCAAAAACTCTGTTGCTCTAGTAAAAAAGCAGGCGACAGACATTGTTATTTACTACTTGGATCTGACAAATTGAAGGTATCAGCTTTGGCTCATTGGTCAGAGGTCTCGCCTCTGAGTCAATAAAGGTCATGGGTTCAAGTCCCACTCAAGGGACTGGAGCACAAAATCTAGGCTGATACTTTAGTGTAGTACTGAGGGAATGCTGCACTGTCAGAGGTGCCATCTTTCGGATGGGAAATTAAACTGAGGTCCCATCTGCCCGCTCATGGTGAGTGTATGAGATCCCATGGCACTAACTGAAGAAGAGCAGGGGAGTTCTTCTTGGTGTCCTGGTCAATATATCTCCCTTAACCAACATCACTAAAACAGATGATTTGGTCATTATCTGTTTGTGGGACCTTGCTTTGCACAAATTGGCTGCCATGTTTCCTACATTACAACAGTGACTACACTTCAAAAGTTCTTCATTGGCTTTAAAACACTTTGGAACGTCCTGAGATCATTTAAAGGCGCTGGTGGCACTCGTGCTGTAGTCCTGCAGGATATAAAAACACATGAAGATTTAATAGGATGTAGCTGGAACCATGTATAGAAACCAACTGGTGGCCTGAGGAAATATTATGGGTTGGAAGGTTAAGTTAATAGTTTGGAGTTTGCCTCAATGGCCTTCAGGAGTCAGGGAGGAGCTTAGGAGAATTTTTCTTTGGGAAACTGGCAGGATATTAAAATTGCACCACTGAATGACTTCACTGTTGAGGTTACTTCAGACTGACAGGTATCTGAGCCTAGGCCTGGTCATTCTGTGCTAAAAGCCCCAGTTTGAACAGAAGTTGAGCATAAGTGCCATCTTACTAGTGCCTGAAAAATGTCCAGCGACTGCAATTCCTGACAGGGAACAGACTCTCATTGCTCAGATGACTCATACCCATCTATTTGGTATAAGATGGAATGTGTCTTGAATGCTACAGTCTGTTCTGACCTTGATCACTCATTCCACTCTAGTTACATGTGATTGAGTTGCAAGAAAGATCAGTGTTATAAATAATTGATTTTTATTTCAACTGAGAAGCCTAGGTCAAGATCCAATGTGGAGGACACCATCAAGGTTGCAAAGAGTAGGTTAGAGCGAGAGCTAGTGATTAGTCTTCACCAAGGTCCTTTATTGTTTCTGCGCCTCTCTCAGCATTCTGTAGGTCACAATGGAGCTCCATTCCATATACTGATGCTAATAATTAGATGTTTCATTAACAAATGAAAACTTTCCAATCGATGGAATGGTGGATTTGTTGGTCCTGCTAAGCATGTACGTGGAATAACCCAATGGCCCAGATTTTGCTGTGGTAGGGCATCTAATGGTGTCTGCTGTTAGTTAGACTTGCCTTTGCACGTTTAGGTTTTAAAATTTTTTGGGCAGCAAGTTGCTGGAAGTGCGAGCTGATAATGTCACAGTGAGGGAAAGAGGGCATCTGGGACCTGAGTGAACAGGGCAAGCAACAGGGGTATCTCCTTAACCAATCAGATTGAACGATTGTGAAATTAACAGCACAAGGGATGAGAAGGGAGTGTAAATTACAGTGGGTGAATTCAATGTTAAATCAGGTACAGAAAGAGAAATAAAGAGAGGGAAAGAAAGATTGGATTAAGAGAGAGAAAAATAAAGACAGAAAGGAAAAAAGTTTTTTAAAAATTTAAAAGGCATTTTTAAATTCTCCAACAATTAAAACCTGAAGGAAGGAGACTCCACACTTGTAATAGTTAATTTACAGTGCCAGTGAGGTTGAATGGCAGTAATTAAAACTTATCACGTTATTAAAAGGGTACTTAAACTTGAAATGACTTGACTTGACTTTCTGTGGCGAGTTTGTATCGACCAAGCAAATTCAGCAACTTCACACGGTTCAATGCATTTCAATGGTGAGGCAGACAGTGAGATCCCATTTTTGCGAAGCTAACGATGGAACGGCGCATCTCGGACAGCAACTTTTGCATTTTTGAGTTTAACCGCGCATCTGCCCCTCACCTGAAGTTGCTTTAGCATTTATGCATAAATAACGGCGAGCCCCATTAGCCTCACCGTTATTTTGACAGCAAAGTCTGGGCCATTGTTTTTATATAGAACCCTCCTACTACAACAGCACAATACGAAGTGTGCTGCTACCAATAGAATGAGAAAGGATCATTTGAGTCTTTAAGCAGATTCCTTCAAGGACTCAATCCATGTATTAATGGTTATGGTAGCCTTGTAGTTCTGGTACTGGACTAGAAAACCTGGGGTTGTGAGTTCAAATCCCACAATGGCAAGTTATGAAGTTGAATTTAATAAATCTGGACATTTGTAGGCTAGTACCAGAAAATTATGTGGTTGATTCCTAATGCCTTAAGGCAACTAGGGATGGGCAGTAAATACTGCCTTAGCAATGTTGCTCACATCTCAAGCACAAACACACAAACAAATTTAAGGTCCTAAAAAAAAGAATTCTCCAAAGCTCCTCCCTGACTTGTGAAGACAATTGTGGCAAACTCCAAACTATTAACTTAACCTTCCAAACCATAATATTTCCCCAGGGCACCAGTTGGTTTCTACAGATGTGTCCTATTAAATCTTCATATCATGTGGGACTCTGCGCGAGTGCCACCGATTCCCAAATGCACAGGACTCATACAACCAGAAAGTAAACTTGCCAGTGGCCAGGGAGAAATGGGCTCTTCCAACCACTGGTCTTGGTGAAACCCAACTACTTCACCTTTGGGTTGCAGCTGGCTGCACAAGGCTGGTACATCGGAAGCCTGTACCACGGGCTCGGGTCTCAGAGTAATATAAAAAGGAGGCCAACCACCACCTTCTCAGGGCAACTAGGGATGAGCAATAAATGCTGCTCTTGCCAGTGACGCCCACATCCCAAGAAAAATAAATAAATAAAATCACCTTCTGTCAAACCTATTCCTTATACTTTCAATCTTGTTCCTAACAGATAGTTATAGTTTTTTTTAATTAATGGATGGAAATGTCATGATTTCCCAATATGTTCAGCTGGTGTGCATGTCGATACATAAATGTGACATGCCAGCATTGTTGTCTCTTGGGAGAGGCAAAGAAAGAGGGAAAAGAAACCTGTGATTAATTCACAAATAATTCTGGCAAACTCCTCTCTGACTCTCAAAGACTCACCGTACCCCTATGGGCTATGTCTGCAGAGTGTTTTGAGCTAGCTAACACTGGGTAAAGTACTGCTGATGTACACATCTGTCATTGGCAGTGGTAGTGCTGGGAGGAATTTGACATGATGAATTAAGAGTAACACACAAGAAACGTATTGACACAATATTTTACCTATAGGTTGCGTTTAGTCACACCGCCCGAATTAATTAACAAGATTTTGTATTGGCACCGCCTGGTAGTGGCAGGACAATAATCACCCAACACTTTGCCTGGAATGTGTAATTTGATCCAGTCAAGCTGTACACTCACAGCACTTTATTGAAGTTCTCTACATGGGTAGGTTCAATGTGTAATTTGATTCAGTCATTGTCAGGCAGGCTACATACAGAGTTCAGACAAAGAAAAGTGCTAACACTCCCACGTTCAGACAATGCACAGTGCTAACACTCCCGAGTTCAGAGAACGCGCAGCGCTAACACTCCCGAGTTCAGAGAACGCGCAGCGCTAACACTCCCGAGTTCAGAGAACGCGCAGCGCTAACACTCCCGAGTTCAGAGAACGCGCAGCGCTAACACTCCCGAGTTCAGAGAACGCGCAGCGCTAACACTCCCGAGTTCAGACAACGCGCAGCGCTAACACTCCCGAGTTCAGACAACGCGCAGCGCTAACACTCCCGAGTTCAGACAACGCGCAGCGCTAACACTCCCGAGTTCAGACAACGCGCAGCGCTAACACTCCCGAGTTCAGACAACGCGCAGCGCTAACACTCCCGAGTTCAGACAACGCGCAGCGCTAACACTCCCGAGTTCAGACAATGCACAGCGCTAACACTCCCACGTTCAGACAATGCAGCGCTAACACTCCCACGTTCAGACAATGCAGCGCAAACACTCCCGAGTTCAGACAATGCACAGTGCTAACACTCCCACGTTCAGAGAACGCACAGCGCTAACACTCCCGAGTTCAGACAACGCACAGCGCTAACACTCCCGAGTTCAGACAATGCAGCGCTAACACTCCCGAGTTCAGACAACGCACAGTGCTAACACTCCCGAGTTCAGACAACGCACAGTGCTAACACTCCCGAGTTCAGACAACGCACAGTGCTAACACTCCCGAGTTCAGACAACGCACAGCGCTAACACTCCCGAGTTCAGACAACGCACAGCGCTAACACTCCCGAGTTCAGACAACGCACAGCGCTAACACTCCCGAGTTCAGACAATGCACAGTGCTAACACTCCCGAGTTCAGACAACGCGCAGCGCTAACACTCCCGAGTTCAGAGAACGCGCAGCGCTAACACTCCCGAGTTCAGAGAACGCACAGCGCTAACACTCCCGAGTTCAGACAATGCAGCGCTAACACTCCCGAGTTCAGACAATGCAGCGCTAACACTCCCGAGTTCAGACAACGCACAGCGCTAACACTCCCGAGTTCAGACAACGCACAGCGCTAACACTCCCGAGTTCAGACAATGCACAGTGCTAACACTCCCGAGTTCAGACAACGCGCAGCGCTAACACTCCCGAGTTCAGAGAACGCGCAGCGCTAACACTCCCGAGTTCAGAGAACGCACAGCGCTAACACTCCCGAGTTCAGACAATGCAGCGCTAACACTCCCGAGTTCAGACAATGCAGCGCTAACACTCCCGAGTTCAGAGAACGCACAGCGCTAACACTCCCGAGTTCAGAGAACGCACAGCGCTAACACTCCCGAGTTCAGACAACGCACAGCGCTAACACTCCCGAGTTCAGACAACGCACAGCGCTAACACTCCCGAGTTCAGACAACGCACAGCGCTAACACTCCCGAGTTCAGACAACGCACAGCGCTAACACTCCCGAGTTCAGACAACGCACAGCGCTAACACTCCCGAGTTCAGACAACGCACAGCGCTAACACTCCCGAGTTCAGACAACGCACAGCGCTAACACTCCCGAGTTCAGACAACGCACAGCGCTAACACTCCCGAGTTCAGACAACGCACAGCGCTAACACTCCCGAGTTCAGACAACGCACAGCGCTAACACTCCCGTGTTCAGAGAACGCACAGCGCTAACACTCCCGTGTTCAGAGAACGCACAGCGCTAACACTCCCGAGTTCAGACAATGCAGCGCTAACACTCCCGAGTTCAGAGAACGCACAGCGCTAACACTCCCGAGTTCAGAGAACGCACAGCGCTAACACTCCCGAGTTCAGAGAACGCACAGCGCTAACACTCCCGAGTTCAGACAACGCACAGCGCTAACACTCCCGAGTTCAGACAACGCACAGCGCTAACACTCCCGAGTTCAGACAACGCACAGCGCTAACACTCCCGAGTTCAGACAACGCACAGCGCTAACACTCCCGAGTTCAGACAACGCACAGCGCTAACACTCCCGTGTTCAGAGAACGCACAGCGCTAACACTCCCGTGTTCAGAGAACGCACAGCGCTAACACTCCCGAGTTCAGACAATGCAGCGCTAACACTCCCGAGTTCAGAGAACGCACAGCGCTAACACTCCCGAGTTCAGAGAACGCACAGCGCTAACACTCCCGAGTTCAGAGAACGCACAGCGCTAACACTCCCGAGTTCAGAGAACGCACAGCGCTAACACTCCCGAGTTCAGACAATGCAGCGCTAACACTCCCGAGTTCAGAGAACGCACAGCGCTAACACTCCCGAGTTCAGACAATGCAGCGCTAACACTCCCGAGTTCAGAGAACGCACAGCGCTAACACTCCCGAGTTCAGAGAACGCTCACAGCAAACACTCCCGAGTTCAGAGAACGCACAGCGCTAACACTCCCGAGTTCAGACAACGCACAGCGCTAACACTCCCGAGTTCAGACAACGCTCAGCGCTAACACTCCCGAGTTCAGAGAACGCACAGTGCTAACACTCCCGAGTTCAGAGAATGCACAGTGCTAACACTCCCGAGTTCAGAGAACGCGCAGTGCTAAAACTCCCGAGTTCAGAGAACGCTCACAGCAAACACTCCCGAGTTCAGAGAACGCGCAGTGCTAACACTCCCGAGTTCAGAGAACGCGCAGTGCTAACACTCCCGAGTTCAGAGAACGCTCACAGCAAACACTCCCGAGTTCAGAGAACGCACAGCGCTAACACTCCCGAGTTCAGACAACGCACAGTGCTAACACTCCCGAGTTCAGACAATGCACAGTGCTAACACTCCCGAGTTCAGAGAACGCACAGTGCTAACACTCCCGAGTTCAGAGAACGCGCAGCGCTAACACTCCCGAGTTCAGAGAACGCTCAGAGCAAACACTCCCGAGTTCAGACAACGCACAGCGCTAACACTCCCGAGTTCAGACAATGCACAGCACTAACACTCCCAAGTTCAGAGAACGCGCAGCACTAACACTCCCGAGTTCAGACAATGCACAGCACTAACACTCCCGAGTTCAGAGAACGCTCACAGCTAACACTCCCGAGTTCAGAGAACGCTCAGAGCAAACACTCCCGAGTTCAGACAATGCACAGCACTAACACTCCCGAGTTCAGACAATGCACAGTGCTAACACTCCCGAGTTCAGAGAACGCTCAGAGCAAACACTCCCGAGTTCAGACAACGCACAGCGCTAACACTCCCGAGTTCAGAGAACGCACAGTGCTAACACTCCCGAGTTCAGAGAACGCGCAGCGCTAACACTCCCGAGTTCAGAGAACGCTCAGAGCAAACACTCCCGAGTTCAGACAACGCACAGCGCTAACACTCCCGAGTTCAGAGAACGTGCAGCGCAAACACTCCCGAGTTCAGACAACGCACAGCGCTAACACTCCCGAGTTCAGACAATGCACAGCACTAACACTCCCAAGTTCAGAGAACGCGCAGCACTAACACTCCCGAGTTCAGAGAACGCTCAGAGCAAACACTCCCGAGTTCAGACAATGCACAGCGCTAACACTCCCGAGTTCAGACAATGCACAGTGCTAACACTCCCGAGTTCAGAGAACGTGCAGCGCAAACACTCCCGAGTTCAGACAACGCACAGCGCTAACACTCCCGAGTTCAGACAATGCACAGCACTAACACTCCCAAGTTCAGAGAACGCGCAGCACTAACACTCCCGAGTTCAGAGAACGCGCAGTGCTAACACTCCCGAGTTCAGAGAACGCTCAGAGCAAACACTCCCGAGTTCAGACAATGCACAGCGCTAACACTCCCGAGTTCAGACAATGCACAGTGCTAACACTCCCGAGTTCAGAGAACGCTCAGCGCTAACACTCCCGAGTTCAGACAATGCACAGCACTAACACTCCCGAGTTCAGAGAACGCTCACAGCTAACACTCCCG
The DNA here is from genome assembly GCF_035084215.1 of Heptranchias perlo. Taxonomy (NCBI): domain Eukaryota; kingdom Metazoa; phylum Chordata; class Chondrichthyes; order Hexanchiformes; family Hexanchidae; genus Heptranchias; species Heptranchias perlo. The sequence goes on from NC_090335.1 coordinate 18,243,904, forward strand.
AGTTCAGAGAACGCTCAGAGCAAACACTCCCGAGTTCAGACAATGCACAGCACTAACACTCCCGAGTTCAGACAATGCACAGCACTAACACTCCCGAGTTCAGACAATGCACAGTGCTAACACTCCCGAGTTCAGAGAACGCTCAGAGCAAACACTCCCGAGTTCAGACAACGCACAGCGCTAACACTCCCGAGTTCAGAGAACGCGCAGCGCAAACACTCCCGAGTTCAGAGAACGCGCAGCGCTAACACTCCCGAGTTCAGAGAACGCGCAGCGCTAACACTCCCGAGTTCAGAGAACGCGCAGCGCTAACACTCCCGAGTTCAGAGAACGCGCAGCGCTAACACTCCCGAGTTCAGAGAACGCGCAGCGCTAACACTCCCGAGTTCAGAGAACGCGCAGCGCTAACACTCCCGAGTTCAGAGAACGCGCAGCGCAAACACTCCCGAGTTCAGAGAACGCTCAGCGCTAACACTCCCGAGTTCAGACAACGCACAGCGCTAACACTCCCGAGTTCAGACAACGCACAGCGCTAACACTCCCGAGTTCAGAGAACGCGCAGCGCAAACACTCCCGAGTTCAGAGAACGTTCAGCGCTAACACTCCCGAGTTCAGACAACGCACAGCACTAACACTCCCGAGTTCAGACAATGCACAGCACTAACACTCCCGAGTTCAGAGAACGCTCAGAGCAAAAACTCCCGAGTTCAGACAACGCACAGCGCTAACACTCCCGAGTTCAGACAATGCACAGCGCTAACACTCCCGAGTTCAGACAATGCACAGTGCTAACACTCCCGAGTTCAGACAATGCACAGCACTAACACTCCCGAGTTCAGACAATGCACAGAGCAAACACTCCCGAGTTCAGACAATGCACAGCGCTAACACTCCCGAGTTCAGAGAACGCTCAGCGCTAACACTCCCGAGTTCAGACAATGCACAGTGCTAACACTCCCGAGTTCAGACAATGCACAGTGCTAACACTCCCGAGTTCAGACAATGCACAGTGCTAACACTCCCGAGTTCAGACAATGCACAGCACTAACACTCCCGAGTTCAGACAATGCACAGTGCTAACACTGAGAATTCAAACAGTGCTAAAACTCTTTAAGTGCTAATTTTGGAGGCGGTAACGTGCAGTGCTTACAGTAGAGGAGCCAACACCGCGCATACACAGCAGGATGATGTCATTGAGTTGACCGAAAACCAGAAGTACCCACACTGTCGCTAATCACTCCATCAATTAAACACTCTGGGGGAGGGCTGTGGTGACTGATGGGACATTGTGTGTGGGATATGGACTATTGGGTTAAGCACAATTCTTCCCATAGTGTGTTGGTATAAAAACACTAAAACAAGCCTGGGGGGCAACTAATTATACACACAATTCTGTGAAAGAAGCATGTTCTAAAAATGATATTTCAGCCTTGCATATTTTCATTAACAATTTTAAATTGTTGTTTGGCAAAATTCATGAATTCTCTTTGCTTTATAGACATATCAAACACTTCCATTTCCAGAATGAACGCATATGTTCATTCCTAATATTGAAAAGAGACAGTGGTCAGGAGAATGGTCAGGTTCTTCTTATAATCAGGCCACTTGCCCTATCGGATTTGAGAATGAAACAGAATTTTAAAAAAGGGGCTTCTGCCAAATAACCAGAGAGGACACTTTCAGGTAACACTGCAATGTGCACAGAATCACTAGGAACATAGACGATAAAAGACCAAGGTCCATCTAGTTCGCCCCCTATCACCTTGGTAAAGAATGAACTTGCATTTACATCAGCCTTTCATGACCTCAGGATGTCCCAAAATGCTTTACAGCCAAATAAGTACTTTTTGAAGTGTAGACACGATTGCAATATAGGAAATGCAGCAGCCAATTTACAGCAATGTGATGGTGAGCAGAAAATCTGTTGTAGTGGTGTTGGGTGAGGGATAGATATTGGCCAGGACACAGGAGAGAACACCCCTGCTCTTCGAATAGTGCCATGGGATCTTTTACATCCACCTGAGAGGGCAGACGGGACCTCGGTTTAACTTCTCATCCGAGAGACAGCATCTCTGACAGTGCAAACACTCCTTCAGTACTGCACTTGAGTGTCAGCCTAGATTATGCGCTGGTGGCACAACACAACAATAATGGAGTTTATTATACTGTATGGAGTAAAGTTTCCATTTTGGGCGCAATCGGCTATTGGGCAAAAATTGCACCTGAAAATTGCATTAGCGTAATCACAAAGGTAAAATCTTCCAAGGATCAGTGCAATCCGACAGCTTAACATAGCGTAATCATTTATTTTTTTTCTTTGCAATAAAAAATATTCATTGATCTATTTAAGATGTATTTGAGAGTGGCAACCTGGTGCAGTTTTATTTATACAGCTGAAAATTGGTTTATCGCAAAAGAATAAGCATTTTTAATAAGTGTCTAGTCCAACCTGATTTTAAAATCACTGAAAATGACTTAAAAAAACCATACTGAACCCTTTACTATTTTCATTGGTGTACACTAGACAGTTTCTCAGTAAATTAAATATTTACAAATGATTAAAACTTGCCTACGAGCACCTGTGCGCCTAAGAAAACGAGCTCCTCGAACGGTCGCAAGCGGGCGCAATCCTCGTTATTTCGATCAGCAGGGCGTGGCCAGTTTTGTGGGTGGGGCCAGCTTCAGTGAGATAATTTTTGAACCAGAGCAAAATATCGTGGAAACTCAAATTACACTGGACGTAATTTACAATCAGAGTAAATCGAAATTCCACGATGTTTTGTCCTGATTCGGCCGGATTGCACTGAAAATATCCAGTGCAATCTAGCTGAAACTCTACCCTTATATCTTACTGGGTTGACATCCAGTGGGGGTACTTATGTTCAATGGATGTGGGTAGCCCTCCCCATCATAAAGGATAGTTGGGGCTCTTTAGCCTTGGCTGCAGCCCAACTAGGAGAAGGTACTCCAAAGATAAAAACTGAGGAAGGCAACAGGAAACCACCTCAGCTCCTCTTCCCCAGTAAACGGCTCAAGAATCTCAAGTGAGAAACTTAAGTTAGGACCTGTCATAGGGCACAACACAAAGAACGGATGGACTGTATATCTATTGACAGCAGTCCCTCTGCATCCTCTTCCATTCATTTAGCGCCTCGGCAGGGCTTGGTATAACACCTGTAATGTTCGATACCAGCACCTCCATAAGTGCACTTATTCCAAAATCAATGATAGGTGATTGGTTTTTATCCCCCTCCCCCCTATAGATTCCCTCATCCATTGTATTCACACGGCTGCCTGTGGAGCTGCGTCAACGTCCATTTTAAAGAGACAGTGGGGTTGCCAACCCTCCAGGATTGTCTTGGAGTCTCCAGGAATTGAAGATTAATCTCCAGGACACTGCTGTGAGCAAACCCAGGAGAAAAAAAATCATAGGGGCGTAAAAAAAGTTATCTGTTTATTTCTCATTTTCTTTGGACACTTTTGTTTATTGGTTATAAAAATATTGGAGATGTGTGGGGAGGGCTGTTTGACTGACAGCCAAGAATCGTTCAAATCGCATAACAAAGAATCTATTCGCTTTCCAGTCGGCGTGGGGAGGCAGAGTGTCGCGAGGATGAACGCGGCGGACGACCAATGAAGGGAGCCTGGGGGGGCGGGGCGGTTGGAGGCAGGTGGTGATGTGATGAAACCTCCAGGGTAATGTCCAGCCAGAGTTGGTGACCTTATGCGGTAGTGAAGGAGAGTAGTGAGACACCAATGCAGCTTGCCTACTCCATGGTGAGGTGGCAGTGACGTTGCCTGGGTTTCGTGGTCTGTTGTCAGACAGTTGATTATGGGTTACAAATACTTGGCAACGACTCAACTAAACAAAACAACAACAGCTGAGAGCACCCTTCCTTCATAGTCACCCAGTCCACCCAAAGATCCTTCTTAAGGAAGAGTGGTTAATAACCAAAATCAAGTTGCATTTAATTTTCTTTAATAACCATGTAATTATTAAACTATTAGCATGTACTTAAAAAACTACTCACGCCACTGTCCTTGGAACTATATTTAAGTATGATCATATACATTATTGGTTCAGTAATTTATTTATAATGAGCATATAGAGATTAATGCAGTTACACTCGTAAGGTTTATTTAAACAACAACTTGCATTTATATAGTGCCTTTAATGTAATAAAACGTCCTAAGGTGCTTAACAGGAACATTATCAAACAAAATTTGATTCTGAGCCACGTAAGGAGATATTAGGACAGATAGGTAGGTTTTAAGGAGCGTCTTAAAGGAGGAGAGAGAGGTAGGGAATTCCAGAGCTTAGGGCCCAGGCAGCTGAAGGCACAGCTGCCAATGGTGGAGCGATTAACATCGAGAATGGCAAGAGGCAAGAATTGGAGGAGCGCAGAGATCTGCCAGGGTTGCAGGGCTGAAGAAGGTTACAGAGATAGGGAGGGGCAAAGCCATGGAGGGATTTGAAAACAAGAATGAGAATTTTAAAAATCGAGGAGTTCCCGGACCGAGAGCCAATGTAGGTCAGCAATCACAGGGTGAACGGGACTTGGAGCAAGTTAGGATACAACTTGTCGTGTACAAACTATGCAAGTAATTTAAGTTATTTGTTAGTAATGACTGTCTACACTAAGAATTTAAAAAATCTACATAACTTACACTGTACTGTTTCAAAAGAGACAAACTAGACTCTAGACAACTTCTATATAACTAGCTGACATTTTGGCCAGAGGCTGGGGTTAGGACCATAGCGGGGTGTTGGGTCAGTTGGGGGTGGGGGGGGAGGTATAGAGCCGAGGAAGAGGTCAGGGCCTAGATTGGGTGTGGAAGTGACGAATCCAGTGTAGACCTTGGCTGAGGCCGAATCCTGGGTTGAGATCTGGCTGGGCTGGGCTGGGCTTTGGTCCGATAGCCGGGCTGGGAAAGAGGAGGCTGGACCTTGATTCAGACCAGGAACAGCTGTTGCTCAACGTGGAATCAAATATGGCCATTGTACAACAGGAGCAGAGTTAGCAGAGGGGAATCAGAAGATGTTACCAGGGAACAGCGACCAATAATGGATTACTGGGACCAATGACGAGAGATTTGTTGAATACATGGTTTCCACAGATCACTAAAAATGAATGGACTAACATTTTTTTCAAAGGGAGAAAGGGATACACCGAATATTCCACCCGTGTCTAGCTCCTATTGGAGACATGTGACAACATTGCAACATTAATAATGACATTTTGCATCTCAGTTAACAAATCCGGCAAAAAAATGTAAGTTTTTTTCCCAAGGCTGAGCAAGTCCCTTTAAGGAGCAGGTATTGTCCCTTTAATGTCTTCAGTTAAGATCACCTTCAGCATCCTTTCCCATAGCAGTAAAGCCTTTGACTTAAATTCCCAACATCTGTACTAATGAACTACAAATTAATGAGCTCCTAGTTCAATGCGAGTTCTCTGTAATTCTCTGCTCCCTTTCATCAAATGGCTAATTCTGCCTGTCACAGATTCACATGAATGCTGTAGTGCAGTTGTTGGGGCACCAGTACATGTTGCCAAGGATTGTTTGGAGCTGGGTACATGCTCGTAAATACCTCATCCACTTAGCTCCTGAACTAGGTTGTGCTTCCACCAGGCGAGAAGGTCATGTACTCCGCTCCCCCCACCCCACACAGGGAGAGGGGCCGATCTTGCGCACTTCCTAGCAGCAATCTCAGAGAAGCACGTCTAAAGGCCTGAGGATCAGCCTCGCGTCCTCTCACCCACAGTTAACGGGTGAGCTGCATGAATGAGGCAATGGAGAGAAAGATAGAGGGAGGTGTCAGCCGTGGCTTAGTGGCTCCTTCTTCTTTCTCGTGCCAACTATGTCAGGTACGAACGGCCAACAGGCAGCCCTGGCACTCAACCCTACAGCCAACTCATCGAAGAGCCAACCGTATCACTGCCAGCTTACAGACTTGCTGGAGCTGAATGCAGTTTCATAAATTATACTTTATGTTCCATCAGTCACTTTTTACATCCAATAAAATCTGACTTTCTCAAGCCCAGAAATGGATTAATAAATTTCAACTGTAGTCTGCCCTCTGGCCAAATGCCATTTTGTCTCTGGTGCAAGTTGGTCTCCTCATATGTATCTTAATATTCCCTGCAGATTTATTGCTTAATATTGTGATGGATCATGAGCGTAACATATGGAACGCATAAAAAAAGTTTATTAATGTCTAAATTAAATTGTATTCATTTCAGACTGCAAGCAAGCTGCGAAAGGCCTCAAAATTTGAAGGACAATATACTTATGGAGACCTTGGTTATATGAGCGTTATTTACTCTGTACATTAACAGTCGGGGTATCAGAAACCTTTTCACAAATGTGTGAAAAGGGACAGATATCTCCCTGGAGAAGCCAGTCGTTTATTTTGGCTTAATTTCCAATTGATGTCTCCATCTGCTCATGGTTTCAAGGCAGTGTGTCTGTCAGTGCTGGCAATTTATAATGGATAAATTAATGATAGCATTTTTTAACGATGATGGTAGCAGTTCCCTTCTTTGAACATATCAGCCAATGAGCTGTGTGAGGACCACTATATTGGCCAGGCCTTGCAGCTTTTCGGACTCCTGATGAATGTCACTTTGAACCTTGTGTCACGTTACACTGGTGGTACAAATTCACGTTTGACGTGAGTTTGAAACCGAATCGCAGTCATCGGCCTGTTAACATGGGGCGGAGTTATTTAGTCCAGCTGCCAAGATGGAAGTTCACTGCAGGATAAGACAATTGACTAATGCAAATCTCGTGGCACAAAACGTCTAATCCTTTCTTGGAGCGCAAACTGATTCCGGCATGAATTTGAGATCATCGCTAAAAAGGACGAGAGGAGAGGTTGGGGGAATTTTTTTGGGAAAGGTTAGCAAGCCACTAGGGGTTCAAGAAGGTGGCCCACCATCACCACCTTCTCAGGATGGGGCAATAAATGCCGGCCTGGTCAACGACACCCACATCCCGAGAATGAATTTTTTTAAATTAATGTAACCGATTGTGGTGTTTTATCTTTGAAGCTGCTAGACAATAAAGCAATGTTTAGAACAGCTTTCATATGATGTGAACACACACCATCCGTAAATCGTACAGCTACATTGACTGGCACATGCTTATGGAGAATTGAACCACTCTTACATCTCTGTTGTGTTTTAGTTTTTTGTTATTAATTCTGACAGACTTTTATCATTTTGGTTGTGTTTGTATCTGTGATCAAATAATAAAAGGTTTTCAAAGGAATCCTCAGGCTTTGCATGCCAGTGACGTTTTTAAACTTTAGGGATAGAAAGAATGACTTGCATTTATAATCGCACTTTTCACAACCTCAGAAAGCCCCAAAGCGCTTTACAGCCAATGAAGTACTTTTGAAGTTTAGTCACTGTTATAATGTAGGAAACACGGCAGCCAATTTGTGCACAGCAAGGTCCCACAATTTGCTTTAGTAATGTTGGTTGAGGGATAGAATATTCCTCCAGGACTCCTCTTCGAAATAGTGCCACGGTATCTTTTACGTCCACCTGAGAGGGCAGACAGGGCCTCGGTTTAACGTCTCATTCGAAGGACAGCACCATATCATCTGTTTTAATGATGTTGGTTGAGAGATAAATATTTGCACTGAAGTGCCAGCCTAGATGATGTGACAAAGTCTCTGGAATGGGGCACTTTTAAAACATTTTCCTTAAAACACTGGTTACCTGTAACTTTAAGTGAAACCGACTGAGATCCCCCAGAGATTAAAGCTAGGGCTGCCCCATTTTAATTTGTGCATCGTGAGATATTAAATGACCTGCGTTTGAGTTCCAGCAGCAATCAGCCAGATAGTCACATCAGCCTGATATGAATCTCCCAATCCGCAGCCCTGATGACTCTGAAAACAAAAGGTGTCAGTTTTCGGTTCAAACTCCAATGAACAAATCCACATTGTTTATGGAGAATCGTTCATTTTCTGAAACAGAGGGAAATGCGTGGAAAATGCATTAACTGACTGTTTGACAGAGTGTGGCATATGATTTTATGTAGGCAACCGTCCAAAAACAATAATTGGAGCTTTCCAGTACATCCTGAATTTTTAAGCTATGGATTTTCTGTAGGATAGCTCATGTGATGGAAACAAAATTAGATTACATGGAAAAAAATAAAGACCACATTGGAAAATGGTTCCATTTTAACTTCAAGCGGACTAATTAAAACAAAAACCTCAGAAACAAAAAAGTGCAGTTTGTCTGAGGAAGGGAGCAGGGGTTAAGGAGAAGCTATGGGGGTTGGGTCTACATGGAGATATGGGTGAGATTAAAGCCTGCAAAGGCTGTGTGTAGATTTCTTTACAATGTCTGTGGCTGGCCATCTCCGTTTGCAGCTATTGTCCTGCTAAGTCTGCACTGAATACGCCACAGCCTTCACTCAAAAGGGGGAAAACCAAGACAGTTGCTGACTTGTGCAGAGGCTCTCAACGGGCTGGAGCATTGAGAATGTGTCAGATTTGAGATTTCTCCCACTGTGTGCCCATGAATGGAAGCTTGCAGGAAATCTCCACTCCAACGCAAAAGAAAACCTCAAGGCAAAGTTATTGTAAGTTGTTCATCGCTCTGCAAGTAAAAGTTTTTTTTGGAATGGGTTCGGCCTGAAAGAACATTTCATTGGAGACAAAACCTATTATTGGCAACAGGGGACAGCCCAAAAAGGAGAGTGTATGCCCGCATTGTAGAAACGGAGGCAGTGTAGGTGGACAAAGAGCCCGCAGAATCACCCAGAAAAGAACGGAGGGGTAGGTGACACAGGATGAAGCTGTGCAATCCCGGCCAGTTGCTTCCAAAGTGGGCGTGTGAAGACTAGAAAGTAACTCAGACTGTCAGTTATCTAGTGTATTTCATTCTACACATTTGCCTATCCTCCCCTCCCCCGTTAAAAACACTGGTTATCTGAATACGTGGGGTTCGTTAGGAGTTTGGATATATAAAGAACTTGCATTTAAACAGCATCTTTCACAAACTCAACACGTCCCAATGGGTTTTGCACCCAATTAAGTAATTTGGGTGTAAAGCGAGGCCACCAACTTACATACACCAACGTCCCACAAACAGCAATGTGATAATGACCAGATAATCTTTTTTTTAAAGTGATGTTGGTTAAGGGATAAATATTGGCCAGGACACCAGGAAGAACTCTTCCTCGAAATAATACCATAGGATCTTTTATGTCCACCTGAGAGGGCAGACGGGGCCTCGGTTTAACTTCTCATCCAAAGGATAGCACCTCCTACAGTGCAGCACTCCCTCGGTACTGCTCAAGTCTCTAGAGTGGGACTCAAACCCGAGACCTTCTGACTCAGAGGCGAGAGTGCTACAAACTGAGTCACAGCTGACACTCGAGTCCCAAACATATTGTTTTGGATTCAATGGATATTAATATTTGGATAAACCAGAAATACATCTCTCCCTCCCAGAAAGAACAGCAGCAAAAAAGCCTATTGGTGGGGATATCTATCCAAATATATTCTGAGGTAATATATAGAGAATTTTGTGTATTGCATGTGCCTCTCTTAACCCTAAGTCGTTGCTCTGTGTGTTCTTTTTCTACTCGTTGCCTCTGAGAGTAAACTCAAACAACAGAGATAAGCACCAAACAGCTTACGTGTGATGTGTGTGTTTGGGGGAAGGGGGGAGAGATCGGAGGGAGCTAACTCACACTGCTGCTTTATCCACCGCCTGACCTCTGCAGGTTACCAAGAGAATCACACACAAGAGTGCACAAGACTCGAGAGCGCTGGAGCTTGAAGCCCAAACACAAGAATTTGCACAGTCACACAGAAATAAAAAAAACTGCAAGCCAAGTTGGAATAACACTAGTTTGAAACAACTGTATGAAAAGATCCATTGGGGGGAATTTCAATTCCTCTAACCCCCCATCAATTTGAAAAAAAAATCAAATCCAAGCACATGCAGCTATATCCAAAATATCCAAGCATCGGAAAGTTATTTTCCAGAATAATTTCACCTAGACTTGTGAAAACTGTGATGGGCTGGATTTGACACCCATACTTTTATCTTTGATTAAAGAAACTAAAATAAATTATGATTAACTTTCTAAGCAGGTTAAGGTATTTTAAGTGGAATGAGTGCAGATCGCACTCATATTAGTCTAAAGGAGCGTGCTTGGTAATGAATCATTGCTATCGGTATAAGTGTCATTAAATCGGCACAGGATGTAACCAGTGGGACCTCAAATAACTGGAATAAACTTAATCAGGACAGCAATACTGGATCAGTCACTAGCTGTCCACTTGAGCAAGAGTACAGGAATTTGAGGACAGCATGTAAAGGATCGTTTGCACTGTAACTATTCACTGTACAATTGTAGCTGCACAGAGACTTACAATTTATACATTTAAAATTAAAATTCAATGCTCCGACCCATCCTCCACTCCAGCTCCTGTAGAAACAGTGGGACCTTGCAAAATAAACTCTCAGCCAGAACCCTTAAAACATCGCACCTTTACTTTAAGTACTGTAAAGTGATTCACCTACTGCACGGCTCCGTACCGCTGTTTAAAATCAAGTATGCTAACAAACTGCTCTTTGTTCATGCTGAAGAATCCTTTCTGTTCCCACCAACCTACAAGCATAGGTTGCCATGGAGACACTGCAGGTCTATTTGCCACACAAGTGATCAAAGGGCTCCAGACAACACCAAAAAAAAAACTTGCCAGACTTCCTACTGGCTGGCCACTAATTAACTGACAGAGACTTAAGCCAGTAAATCTATTCACTTGCTGCAGTTAACAGCAATGTCCAGTACGCTGCAAAGTGCTTCAGTGGCAAGACAGGGGGGGGATACAAAATCAAATGATAAAGCTTTAAAACAACCCAGAGAGCTGGGTACACGATAGCAGTCCGTTAGAATACTCGTACCTGCTTCATCTTCAGAATCCCATTATCCACAGAGTGAGAAGTCTGCAGTTACAACAAAAAAAAAACTTGGCTCAAGAGGGAGGGATGAATCCATTCGCTTCCCTCCACACAGATGGTCTACCAGGTTCTCACATTGTTTGTTTAAACTTTCCGCTGGGAAACTGCTCCATGGTAATTGCCCACACGATACCGCAGTCTTTCCTTCTGGTCTGTGAGAAGCAGTCAGGAAGAGGGAGACATAACTGGCTGCCTCGCTCGTTTGAAACCCAAGCTCTCATCAGCTGCAGCGAGCTGAAGGAGGCTGCGATCGAGCCTCGCCAATCAGGCGGCAGGGGGAGGAGGCTAACATGTCTACACTGGGGATTAGGGAAGGTTTTATAGGTATTTCAAGATAAAGAGCAACTGAGATCAAAGGCACAAACCAGCAAAAGGGGAGGGGATATGGTAAATTGCTGTATCCCTTTCTTTAGTTGGGCTGTATTTCAAAACCATCTCCAAAATGAATACAAACCAGACTGGCCTGTGGCAAAAACTTTGAAAGTCTCTGTGGTTGTGGATCAAATGATAAACATGGACTGAAATGTCTAAAGGCCTGTCGGGAATGATGCAAGGGCCTTTCCTTCCTTTTGTTGCAACATTGCTTCCATCTTCCGAGATTAAATTCAGCAAGTAAAAAGCAAGAGCAGGTGGTTGCACTGTGGAGAGGAACTAAATCACACCCCTCACACTGTGGAGAGGAACTAAATCACACCCCTCACACTGTGGAGAGGAACTAAATCACACCCCTCACACTGTGGAGAGGAACTAAATCACACCCCTCACACTGAGGAGAGGAACTAAATCACACCCCTCACACTGAGGAGAGGAACTAAATCACACCCCTCACACTGTGGGGAGGAACTAAATCACACTCCTCACACTGAGGAGAGGAACTAAATCACACCCCTCACACTGAGGAGAGGAACTAAATCACACCCCTCACACTGAGGAGAGGAACTAAATCACACCCCTCACACTGTGGAGAGGAACTAAATCACACCCCTCACACTGTGGAGAGGAACTAAATCACACCCCTCACACTGAGGAGAGGAACTAAATCACACCCCTCACACTGTGGAGAGGAACTAAATCACACCCCTCACACTGTGGAGAGGAACTAAATCACACCCCTCACTGTGGAGAGGAACTAAATCACACCCCTCACACTGAGGAGAGGAACTAAATCACACCCCTCACACTGTGGAGAGGAACTAAATCACACCCCTCACACTGTGGGGAAGAACTAAATCACACCCCTCACACTGAGGAGAGGAACTAAATCACACCCCTCACACTGTGGAGAGGAACTAAATCACACCCCTCACACTGAGGAGAGGAACTAAATCACACCCCTCACACTGTGGAGAGGAACTAAATCACACCCCTCACACTGTGGAGAGGAACTAAATCACATCCCTCACACTGAGGAGAGGAACTAAATCACACCCCTCACACTGAGGAGAGGAACTAAATCACACCCCTCACACTGTGGAGAGGAACTAAATCACACCCCTCACACTGAGGGGAGGAACTAAATCACACCCCTCACACTGAGGAGAGGAACTAAATCACACCCCTCACACTGAGGAGAGGAACTAAATCACACCCCTCACACTGTGGAGAGGAACTAAATCACACCCCTCACACTGAGGAGAGGAACTAAATCACACCCCTCACACTGTGGAGAGGAACTAAATCACACCCCTCACACTGAGGGGAGGAACTAAATCACACCCCTCACACTGAGGAGAGGAACTAAATCACACCCCTCACACTGTGGAGAGGAACTAAATCACACCCCTCACACTGAGGAGAGGAACTAAATCACACCCCTCACACTGAGGAGAGGAACTAAATCACACCCCTCACACTGTGGAGAGGAACTAAATCACACCCCTCACACTGTGTAGAGGAACTAAATCACACCCCTCACACTGTGGAGAGGAACTAAATCACACCCCTCACTGAGGAGAGGAACTAAATCACACCCCTCACACTGTGTAGAGGAACTAAATCACACCCCTCACTGTGGAGAGGAACTAAATCACACCCCTCACACTGTGGGGAGGAACTAAATCACACCCCTCACACTGAGGAGAGGAACTAAATCACACCCCTCACACTGAGGAGAGGAACTAAATCACACCCCTCACACTGTGTAGAGGAACTAAATCACACCCCTCACTGTGGAGAGGAACTAAATCACACCCCTCACACTGTGGGGAGGAACTAAATCACACCCCTCACACTGAGGAGAGGAACTAAATCACACCCCTCACACTGTGGAGAGGAACTAAATCACACCCCTCACACTGTGGAGAGGAACTAAATCACACCCCTCACACTGAGGAGAGGAACTAAATCACACCCCTCACACTGTGGAGAGGAACTAAATCACACCCCTCACACTGTGGAGAGGAACTAAATCACACCCCTCACTGTGGAGAGGAACTAAATCACACCCCTCACACTGAGGAGAGGAACTAAATCACACCCCTCACACTGAGGAGAGGAACTAAATCACATCCCTCACACTGTGGGGAGGAACTAAATCACACCCCTCACACTGTGGAGAGGAACTAAATCACACCCCTCACACTGTGGGGAGGAACTAAATCACACCCCTCACACTGAGGAGAGGAACTAAATCACACCCCTCACACTGTGGAGAGGAACTAAATCACACCCCTCACACTGTGGAGAGGAACTAAATCACACCCCTCACACTGAGGAGAGGAACTAAATCACACCCCTCACACTGAGGAGAGGAACTAAATCACATCCCTCACACTGTGGGGAGGAACTAAATCACACCCCTCACACTGTGGAGAGGAACTAAATCACATCCCTCACACTGTGGAGAGGAACTAAATCACATCCCTCACACTGTGGAGAGGAACTAAATCACACCCCTCACACTGTGGAGAGGAACTAAATCACACCCCTCACACTGTGGAGAGGAACTAAATCACACCCCTCACACTGAGAGGAACTAAATCACACCCCTCACACTGAGGAGAGGAACTAAATCACACCCCTCACACTGAGGAGAGGAACTAAATCACACCCCTCACACTGAGGAGAGGAACTAAATCACACCCCTCACACTGTGGAGAGGAACTAAATCACACCCCTCACACTGAGGAGAGGAACTAAATCACACCCCTCACACTGAGGAGAGGAACTAAATCACACCCCTCACACTGTGGAGAGGAACTAAATCACACCCCTCACACTGAGGAGAGGAACTAAATCACACCCCTCACACTGAGGAGAGGAACTAAATCACACCCCTCACACTGAGGAGAGGAACTAAATCACACCCCTCACACTGAGGAGAGGAACTAAATCACATCCCTCACTGTGGAGAGGAACTAAATCACATCCCTCACACTGAGGAGAGGAACTAAATCACACCCCTCACACTGAGGAGAGGAACTAAATCACACCCCTCACACTGAGGAGAGGAACTAAATCACACCCCTCACACTGTGGAGAGGAACTAAATCACACCCCTCACACTGTGGAGAGGAACTAAATCACACCCCTCACACTGTGGAGAGGAACTAAATCACACCCCTCACACTGTGGAGAGGAACTAAATCACACCCCTCACACTGAGGAGAGGAACTAAATCACACCCCTCACACTGTGGAGAGGAACTAAATCACACCCCTCACACTGAGGAGAGGAACTAAATCACATCCCTCACACTGTGGGGAGGAACTAAATCACACCCCTCACACTGTGGAGAGGAACTAAATCACACCCCTCACACTGAGGAGAGGAACTAAATCACACCCCTCACACTGAGGAGAGGAACTAAATCACACCCCTCACACTGAGGAGAGGAACTAAATCACACCCCTCACACTGTGGAGAGGAACTAAATCACACCCCTCACTGTGGAGAGGAACGAAATCACACCCCTCACACTGAGGAGAGGAACTAAATCACACCCCTCACACTGTGGAGAGGAACTAAATCACACCCCTCACACTGTGGAGAGGAACTAAATCACACCCCTCACACTGTGGAGAGGAACTAAATCACACCCCTCACACTGTGGAGAGGAACTAAATCACACCCCTCACACTGTGGAGAGGAACTAAATCACACCCCTCACACTGTGGAGAGGAACTAAATCACACCCCTCACACTGTGGGGAGGAACTAAATCACACCCCTCACACTGAGGAGAGGAACTAAATCACACCCCTCACACTGTGGGGAGGAACTAAATCACACCCCTCACACTGTGGAGAGGAACTAAATCACACCCCTCACACTGAGGGGAGGAACTAAATCACACCCCTCACACTGAGGAGAGGAACTAAATCACACCCCTCACACTGTGGAGAGGAACTAAATCACACCCCTCACACTGAGGAGAGGAACTAAATCACACCCCTCACACTGTGGAGAGGAACTAAATCACACCCCTCACTGTGGAGAGGAACTAAATCACACCCCTCACACTGAGGAGAGGAACTAAATCACACCCCTCACACTGAGGAGAGGAACTAAATCACACCCCTCACACTGAGGAGAGGAACTAAATCACACCCCTCACACTGAGGAGAGGAACTAAATCACACCCCTCACACTGTGGAGAGGAACTAAATCACACCCCTCACACTGTGGAGAGGAACTAAATCACACCCCTCACACTGTGGAGAGGAACTAAATCACACCCCTCACACTGTGGAGAGGAACTAAATCACACCCCTCACACTGTGGAGAGGAACTAAATCACATCCCTCACACTGTGGAGAGGAACTAAATCACACCCCTCACACTGAGGAGAGGAACTAAATCACACCCCTCACACTGTGGGGAGGAACTAAATCACATCCCTCACACTGTGGAGAGGAACTAAATCACACCCCTCACACTGTGGAGAGGAACTAAATCACATCCCTCACACTGTGGAGAGGAACTAAATCACACCCCTCACACTGTGGAGAGGAACTAAATCACATCCCTCACTGTGGAGAGGAACTAAATCACATCCCTCACACTGTGGAGAGGAACTAAATCACACCCCTCACACTGAGAGGAACTAAATCACATCCCTCACACTGAGGAGAGGAACTAAATCACACCCCTCACACTGAGAGGAACTAAATCACACCCCTCACACTGTGGAGAGGAACTAAATCACACCCCTCACACTGTGGGGAGGAACTAAATCACATCCCTCACACTGAGGAGAGGAACTAAATCACACCCCTCACACTGTGGAGAGGAACTAAATCACATCCCTCACACTGTGGAGAGGAACTAAATCACACCCCTCACACTGTGGGGAGGAACTAAATCACACCCCTCACACTGTGGGGAGGAACTAAATCACACCCCTCACACTGAGGAGAGGAACTAAATCACACCCCTCACACTGTGGAGAGGAACTAAATCACATCCCTCACACTGTGGAGAGGAACTAAATCACACCCCTCACACTGTGGAGAGGAACTAAATCACACCCCTCACACTGAGGAGAGGAACTAAATCACACCCCTCACACTGAGGAGAGGAACTAAATCACACCCCTCACACTGTGGAGAGGAACTAAATCACACCCCTCACACTGTGGAGAGGAACGAAATCACACCCCTCACACTGAGAGGAACTAAATCACACCCCTCACACTGAGGAGAGGAACTAAATCACACCCCTCACACTGTGGAGAGGAACTAAATCACACCCCTCACACTGAGGAGAGGAACTAAATCACACCCCTCACACTGAGGAGAGGAACTAAATCACACCCCTCACACTGTGGAGAGGAACTAAATCACACCCCTCACACTGTGGAGAGGAACTAAATCACACCCCTCACACTGTGGAGAGGAACTAAATCACACCCCTCACACTGTGGGGAGGAACTAAATCACACCCCTCACACTGAGGAGAGGAACTAAATCACACCCCTCACACTGAGGAGAGGAACTAAATCACACCCCTCACACTGTGGAGAGGAACTAAATCACACCCCTCACACTGTGGGGAGGAACTAAATCACACCCCTCACACTGTGGGGAGGAACTAAATCACACCCCTCACACTGAGGAGAGGAACTAAATCACACCCCTCACACTGAGGAGAGGAACTAAATCACACCCCTCACACTGAGGAGAGGAACTAAATCACACCCCTCACACTGTGGAGAGGAACTAAATCACACCCCTCACACTGAGGAGAGGAACTAAATCACACCCCTCACACTGAGGAGAGGAACTAAATCACACCCCTCACACTGTGGAGAGGAACTAAATCACACCCCTCACACTGAGGAGAGGAACTAAATCACACCCCTCACACTGTGGAGAGGAACTAAATCACACCCCTCACACTGAGGAGAGGAACTAAATCACACCCCTCACACTGAGGAGAGGAACTAAATCACACCCCTCACACTGAGGAGAGGAACTAAATCACACCCCTCACACTGAGGAGAGGAACTAAATCACACCCCTCACACTGTGGAGAGGAACTAAATCACACCCCTCACACTGTGGAGAGGAACTAAATCACACCCCTCACACTGTGGAGAGGAACTAAATCACACCCCTCACACTGTGGGGAGGAACTAAATCACACCCCTCACACTGAGGAGAGGAACTAAATCACACCCCTCACACTGAGGAGAGGAACTAAATCACACCCCTCACACTGAGGAGAGGAACTAAATCACACCCCTCACACTGAGGAGAGGAACTAAATCACACCCCTCACACTGAGGAGAGGAACTAAATCACATCCCTCACACTGAGGAGAGGAACTAAATCACACCCCTCACACTGAGGAGAGGAACTAAATCACACCCCTCACACTGAGGAGAGGAACTAAATCACACCCCTCACACTGAGGAGAGGAACTAAATCACACCCCTCACACTGAGGAGAGGAACTAAATCACACCCCTCACACTGAGGAGAGGAACTAAATCACACCCCTCACACTGAGGAGAGGAACTAAATCACACCCCTCACACTGAGGAGAGGAACTAAATCACACCCCTCACTGTGGAGAGGAACTAAATCACACCCCTCACTGTGGAGAGGAACTAAATCACACCCCTCACACTGTGGAGAGGAACTAAATCACACCCCTCACTGTGGAGAGGAACTAAATCACACCCCTCACACTGTGGAGAGGAACTAAATCACACCCCTCACACTGAGGAGAGGAACTAAATCACACCCCTCACACTGAGGAGAGGAACTAAATCACACCCCTCACACTGAGGAGAGGAACTAAATCACACCCCTCACACTGTGGAGAGGAACTAAATCACACCCCTCACACTGTGGGGAGGAACTAAATCACACCCCTCACTGTGGAGAGGAACTAAATCACACCCCTCACACTGTGGAGAGGAACTAAATCACACCCCTCACTGTGGAGAGGAACTAAATCACACCCCTCACACTGTGGAGAGGAACTAAATCACACCCCTCACACTGTGGGGAGGAACTAAATCACACCCCTCACACTGTGGGGAGGAACTAAATCACACCCCTCACACTGAGGAGAGGAACTAAATCACACCCCTCACACTGTGGAGAGGAACTAAATCACATCCCTCACACTGTGGAGAGGAACTAAATCACACCCCTCACACTGTGGAGAGGAACTAAATCACACCCCTCACACTGAGGAGAGGAACTAAATCACACCCCTCACACTGAGGAGAGGAACTAAATCACACCCCTCACACTGTGGAGAGGAACTAAATCACACCCCTCACACTGAGGAGAGGAACTAAATCACACCCCTCACACTGTGGAGAGGAACGAAATCACACCCCTCACACTGAGAGGAACTAAATCACACCCCTCACACTGAGGAGAGGAACTAAATCACACCCCTCACACTGTGGAGAGGAACTAAATCACACCCCTCACACTGTGGAGAGGAACGAAATCACACCCCTCACACTGAGGAGAGGAACTAAATCACACCCCTCACACTGAGGAGAGGAACTAAATCACACCCCTCACACTGAGGAGAGGAACTAAATCACACCCCTCACACTGTGGAGAGGAACTAAATCACACCCCTCACACTGAGGAGAGGAACTAAATCACACCCCTCACACTGAGGAGAGGAACTAAATCACACCCCTCACACTGAGGAGAGGAACTAAATCACACCCCTCACACTGAGGAGAGGAACTAAATCACACCCCTCACACTGAGGAGAGGAACTAAATCACACCCCTCACACTGTGGAGAGGAACTAAATCACACCCCTCACACTGTGGGGAGGAACTAAATCACACCCCTCACACTGTGGAGAGGAACTAAATCACACCCCTCACACTGTGGAGAGGAACTAAATCACACCCCTCACACTGTGGGGAGGAACTAAATCACACCCCTCACACTGAGGAGAGGAACTAAATCACACCCCTCACACTGAGGAGAGGAACTAAATCACACCCCTCACACTGAGGAGAGGAACTAAATCACACCCCTCACACTGAGGAGAGGAACTAAATCACACCCCTCACACTGAGGAGAGGAACTAAATCACATCCCTCACACTGAGGAGAGGAACTAAATCACACCCCTCACACTGAGGAGAGGAACTAAATCACACCCCTCACACTGAGGAGAGGAACTAAATCACACCCCTCACACTGAGGAGAGGAACTAAATCACACCCCTCACACTGAGGAGAGGAACTAAATCACACCCCTCACACTGAGGAGAGGAACTAAATCACACCCCTCACACTGAGGAGAGGAACTAAATCACACCCCTCACACTGAGGAGAGGAACTAAATCACACCCCTCACTGTGGAGAGGAACTAAATCACACCCCTCACTGTGGAGAGGAACTAAATCACACCCCTCACTGTGGAGAGGAACTAAATCACACCCCTCACACTGTGGAGAGGAACTAAATCACACCCCTCACTGTGGAGAGGAACTAAATCACACCCCTCACACTGTGGAGAGGAACTAAATCACACCCCTCACACTGAGGAGAGGAACTAAATCACACCCCTCACACTGAGGAGAGGAACTAAATCACACCCCTCACACTGAGGAGAGGAACTAAATCACACCCCTCACACTGTGGAGAGGAACTAAATCACACCCCTCACACTGTGGGGAGGAACTAAATCACACCCCTCACTGTGGAGAGGAACTAAATCACACCCCTCACACTGTGGGGAGGAACTAAATCAAACCCCTCACACTGAGGAGAGGAACTAAATCACACCCCTCACACTGAGGAGAGGAACTAAATCACACCCCTCACACTGTGGAGAGGAACTAAATCACACCCCTCACTGTGGAGAGGAACTAAATCACACCCCTCACACTGTGGAGAGGAACTAAATCACACCCCTCACACTGTGGGGAGGAACTAAATCACACCCCTCACACTGAGGAGAGGAACTAAATCACACCCCTCACACTGAGGAGAGGAACTAAATCACACCCCTCACACTGAGGAGAGGAACTAAATCACACCCCTCACACTGTGGAGAGGAACTAAATCACACCCCTCACACTGAGGAGAGGAACTAAATCACACCCCTCACTGTGGAGAGGAACTAAATCACACCCCTCACACTGAGGAGAGGAACTAAATCACACCCCTCACACTGAGGAGAGGAACTAAATCACACCCCTCACACTGTGGAGAGGAACTAAATCACACCCCTCACACTGTGGAGAGGAACTAAATCACACCCCTCACACTGAGGAGAGGAACTAAATCACACCCCTCACACTGAGAGGAACTAAATCACACCCCTCACACTGAGGAGAGGAACTAAATCACACCCCTCACACTGAGGAGAGGAACTAAATCACACCCCTCACACTGAGGAGAGGAACTAAATCACACCCCTCACACTGAGAGGAACTAAATCACACCCCTCACACTGTGGAGAGGAACTAAATCACATCCCTCACACTGAGGAGAGGAACTAAATCACACCCCTCACACTGTGGAGAGGAACTAAATCACACCCCTCACACTGAGGAGAGGAACTAAATCACACCCCTCACACTGTGGAGAGGAACTAAATCACACCCCTCACACTGAGGGGAGGAACTAAATCACATCCCTCACACTGTGGAGAGGAACTAAATCACATCCCTCACACTGTGGAGAGGAACTAAATCACACCCCTCACACTGTGGAGAGGAACTAAATCACACCCCTCACTGTGGAGAGGAACTAAATCACACCCCTCACACTGTGGAGAGGAACTAAATCACACCCCTCACTGTGGAGAGGAACTAAATCACACCCCTCACACTGTGGAGAGGAACTAAATCACACCCCTCACACTGTGGAGAGGAACTAAATCACATCCCTCACACTGAGGAGAGGAACTAAATCACACCCCTCACACTGTGGAGAGGAACTAAATCACACCCCTCACTGTGGAGAGGAACTAAATCACACCCCTCACACTGTGGAGAGGAACTAAATCACACCCCTCACACTGTGGAGAGGAACTAAATCACATCCCTCACACTGTGGAGAGGAACTAAATCACACCCCTCACTGTGGAGAGGAACTAAATCACACCCCTCACACTGTGGAGAGGAACTAAATCACACCCCTCACACTGTGGAGAGGAACTAAATCACACCCCTCACACTGTGGAGAGGAACTAAATCACATCCCCTCACACTGTGGAGAGGAACTAAATCACACCCCTCACACTGTGGAGAGGAACTAAATCACACCCCTCACACTGAGGAGAGGAACTAAATCACACCCCTCACTGTGGAGAGGAACTAAATCACACCCCTCACACTGAGGAGAGGAACTAAATCACACCCCTCACACTGTGGAGAGGAACTAAATCACACCCCTCACACTGTGGAGAGGAACTAAATCACATCCCTCACACTGAGGAGAGGAACTAAATCACACCCCTCACACTGTGGAGAGGAACTAAATCACACCCCTCACACTGAGGAGAGGAACTAAATCACACCCCTCACACTGAGGAGAGGAACTAAATCACACCCCTCACACTGTGGAGAGGAACTAAATCACACCCCTCACACTGAGGAGAGGAACTAAATCACATCCCTCACACTGAGGAGAGGAACTAAATCACACCCCTCACACTGTGGAGAGGAACTAAATCACACCCCTCACACTGAGGAGAGGAACTAAATCACACCCCTCACACTGTGGAGAGGAACTAAATCACATCCCTCACACTGAGGAGAGGAACTAAATCACACCCCTCACACTGTGGAGAGGAACTAAATCACACCCCTCACACTGAGGAGAGGAACTAAATCACACCCCTCACACTGAGGAGAGGAACTAAATCACACCCCTCACACTGTGGAGAGGAACTAAATCACACCCCTCACACTGAGGAGAGGAACTAAATCACACCCCTCACACTGAGGAGAGGAACTAAATCACACCCCTCACACTGTGGGGAGGAACTAAATCACACCCCTCACTGTGGAGAGGAACTAAATCACACCCCTCACACTGAGGAGAGGAACTAAATCACACCCCTCACTGTGGAGAGGAACTAAATCACACCCCTCACACTGTGGAGAGGAACTAAATCACACCCCTCACACTGTGGAGAGGAACTAAATCACACCCCTCACACTGAGGAGAGGAACTAAATCACACCCCTCACACTGTGGAGAGGAACTAAATCACACCCCTCACACTGAGGAGAGGAACTAAATCACACCCCTCACACTGAGAGGAACTAAATCACACCCCTCACACTGTGGAGAGGAACTAAATCACACCCCTCACACTGAGGAGAGGAACTAAATCACACCCCTCACACTGAGGAGAGGAACTAAATCACACCCCTCACACTGAGGAGAGGAACTAAATCACACCCCTCACACTGAGGAGAGGAACTAAATCACACCCCTCACACTGAGGAGAGGAACTAAATCACACCCCTCACACTGTGGAGAGGAACTAAATCACACCCCTCACACTGTGGAGAGGAACTAAATCACACCCCTCACTGTGGAGAGGAACTAAATCACACCCCTCACACTGAGGAGAGGAACTAAATCACACCCCTCACACTGTGGGGAGGAACTAAATCACACCCCTCACACTGAGGAGAGGAACTAAATCACACCCCTCACACTGTGAGGAGGAACTAAATCCCACCCCTCACACTGAGGAGAGGAACTAAATCACACCCCTCACACTGTGGGGAGGAACTAAATCACACCCCTCACACTGTGGAGAGGAACTAAATCACACCCCTCACACTGTGGAGAGGAACTAAATCACACCCCTCACACTGAGGAGAGGAACTAAATCACACCCCTCACACTGAGGAGAGGAACTAAATCACACCCCTCACACTGAGGAGAGGAACTAAATCACACCCCTCACACTGTGGAGAGGAACTAAATCACACCCCTCACACTGAGGAGAGGAACTAAATCACACCCCTCACACTGAGGAGAGGAACTAAATCACACCCCTCACACTGAGGAGAGGAACTAAATCACACCCCTCACACTGTGGAGAGGAACTAAATCACACCCCTCACACTGTGGAGAGGAACTAAATCACACCCCTCACACTGTGGGGAGGAACTAAATCACACCCCTCACACTGAGGAGAGGAACTAAATCACACCCCTCACACTGTGGGGAGGAACTAAATCACACCCCTCACACTGTGGAGAGGAACTAAATCACACCCCTCACACTGAGGAGAGGAACTAAATCACACCCCTCACACTGAGGAGAGGAACTAAATCACACCCCTCACACTGTGGAGAGGAACTAAATCACACCCCTCACACTGTGGGGAGGAACTAAATCACACCCCTCACACTGTGGAGAGGAACTAAATCACACCCCTCACACTGTGGGGAGGAACTAAATCACACCCCTCACACTGTGGAGAGGAACTAAATCACACCCCTCACACTGTGGGAGGAACTAAATCACACCCCTCACTGTGGAGAGGAACTAAATCACACCCCTCACACTGAGGAGAGGAACTAAATCACACCCCTCACTGTGGAGAGGAACTAAATCACACCCCTCACACTGAGGAGAGGAACTAAATCACACCCCTCACTGTGGAGAGGAACTAAATCACACCCCTCACACTGAGGAGAGGAACTAAATCACACCCCTCACTGTGGAGAGGAACTAAATCACATCCCTCACACTGAGGAGAGGAACTAAATCACACCCCTCACACTGTGGGGAGGAACTAAATCACACCCCTCACACTGAGGAGAGGAACTAAATCACACCCCTCACACTGAGAGGAACTAAATCACACCCCTCACACTGAGGAGAGGAACTAAATCACACCCCTCACACTGTGGAGAGGAACTAAATCACAACCCTCACACTGTGGGGAGGAACTAAATCACACCCCTCACACTGAGGAGAGGAACTAAATCACACCCCTCACACTGAGGAGAGGAACTAAATCACACCCCTCACACTGAGGAGAGGAACTAAATCACACCCCTCACACTGTGGAGAGGAACTAAATCACACCCCTCACACTGTGGGGAGGAACTAAATCACACCCCTCACACTGAGGAGAGGAACTAAATCACACCCCTCACACTGTGGAGAGGAACTAAATCACACCCCTCACACTGTGGAGAGGAACTAAATCACACCCCTCACACTGTGGAGAGGAACTAAATCACACCCCTCACTGTGGAGAGGAACTAAATCACACCCCTCACACTGTGGAGAGGAACTAAATCACACCCCTCACACTGTGGAGAGGAACTAAATCACACCCCTCACACTGAGGAGAGGAACTAAATCACACCCCTCACACTGAGGAGAGGAACTAAATCACACCCCTCACACTGAGGAGAGGAACTA